>NC_058096.1:78778984-79086718 GCF_020171115.1 Neogale vison | reverse complement strand
AGTCTTGAAAGAAGTAGGGCCATGGGCTCAGCCTTGAAAGTTTGGTGAATTTCACTAATTTCAGAGCAGAGAGGGAACATTCTTAGTGCAAGTAACAATGAGGGCAAAGGTGTGGCAGGAGAATCATGCTTTTATTCTCAAAGGAAGATCCTGGAATATCATTTTTGGAAAAACAGTTTGGGTTACAGTAGTGATGGTATCGTCAGGAAAGGGGTGAGGCTGAGTGCAAGTTTTGAAACGGAAAGGTAGAGCTCCCAGTGAATTCTGACTTGTGGAGTTAATTATAACAAGTTCTCAATTTCCAGGCTTTCAAAGAGAAGGCTGTTATGGATGAAGCATTCAAATGAGTAAAAATGTGTGTGTGTGTGTGTGTGTGTGTGTGTGTGTTTGCGTGTGTGTGCACATACGTGTGTACACACGAAATCTTCTTTATCCATTCACCTATCAATGGACTCTTAGACTGCTTCATAATTTGGCTGTTGTAAATAATGCTGCAATAAATGTAGTGGTGCATGTATCCCTTTAAATTACTGTTTTTGTATGCTTTGGGTAAATACCCAGCTGTGGAATTATTGGATCATATGCATCCATATGGATCATTAAAAAAAGAATTTTTTAATTCTTTTGAAAATTTTAAAATTTAAAACAAATTTTTGAGAAACATCCATACTATTTCCACAGTGGCTGCCACAGTTTGCTTTCCCACTAACAGTGCATGAGGGTTCCTTTTTCTCCACATCCTTGCCAAAAACTTTGTGTTATTGATTTTAGCCATTCTGACAGATATGAGATGGTATCTCATTGTGGTTTTGATTTGTATTTCCCTGATGATGAGTGGTATTGAGCACCTTTTTATATGTCTGTTGGCCATCTTTATGTCTTCTGTGGAGAAATATCTATTTTATGATTTCTGCCCATTTTTTAATTGGACTGTTTGTGGTTTTTTTGATATTGAGTTGTATGTTTTTGTATATTTTAGATACTAACCCCTTATTAGACATGTCATTTGCAAATATCTTCTCCCATTCCATAGTTTGTCTTTTAGTTTTGTTGATTGTTTCCTTTGCTGTGCAGAAGCTTTTTTATTTTGATGTAGTCCAGTAGTTTATTTTTACTTTTGTTTTCCCTCAGTCAGGAGGCATATCTAGAAAAATATGCTACAGAGGATATCAGAGAAATTACTACCTGTGCTCTCTCTTCTAGGATTTTTATGGTTTCAGGACTCATGTTTAATTCTTTAGTACATTTTGAGTTTATTTTTTTGTATGTTATTTTGTATTGAGTTTTACTTTTTTGTATGGTATAAGAAAATGTTTCATTATTTTTGCATGTTACTGTCCAGTTCTCCCAACACCATTTGTTGAAGGGACTATCTTTTCCCATTGCATATTTTTGTCTGTATTGTTACAAATTCATTGACCATATTATTGTAGATTTCTGGGGCTCTCTATTCTCTTCCATTGACATATCTTTCTATTTTAGTGCCAATCCATACTGTTTTTATTACCATAGCTTTATAGTATATCTTTATATCTGGGATTGTGATACCTCCACTTTTCTTCTTTTTCAGGATTGCTTTGGCTATATAGCATCTTTTGTGGTTTCATGCAAATTTTAGCATTATTTTTTCTAGTTCTGTGAAAAACACTGTTAGTATTTTGATAGAGATTGCAGTATATCTGTAGATTGCTTGGGGCAGTATAGACGTTTTAACAATATTTGTTCTCCCAACCCATGAGCATAGAATATTGTTTCATTTATTTGTGTCATCTTCAATTTCTTTCAGTGTTCAATCAGTGTTTTTTAGTTATTAGAGTACAGATCTTTCACCTACTTTGTTAAGTTTATTGCTAGTTTTATTAGTTTTGGTGCATTTGTAAATGGGATTGTTTTCTTTTTTTTTTTAAAGATTTTACTTATTGATTTGACAGAGAGAGATACAAGTAGGCAGAGAGGCAAGCAGAGAGAGAGAGAGGAGGAAGCAGGCTCCCTGCCGAGCAGAGAGCCCGATGTGGGACTCGATCCCAGGACCCTGAGATCATGACCTGAGCCGAAGGCAGTGGTTAACCCACTGAGCCACCCAGGCGCCCCTGGGATTGTTTGTGAATTAGATTTCTGTATATTGTATATACAGAATATACAGTATATATTCTGTATATTGATATTGCACCCAGCAACCTTACTAAATTCATTGGTCATTTCTAGTACTTTTTGGTGGAGTGTTAGGGGTTATCTATATTTAGTATCATGTCATTTGCAAATAGTAAAATTTTTATTTCTTTCTTACCAGTTTGGGTGTCTTTTTTTTTTTTTCCTTGTCTTGATCGCTGTTGCTAGAACTTCCAGTACTATGTTGAAGAAAAGTGGTAAGCATGGACACCTTCATCTTGTTCCTAAACTTAGTGGAAACCTTTGAGTCTTTCCCCATTGAATAGGATGTCAGCTCATGTATGGCTTTTCTTATGTCGAGGTGTATTCCCTCCAAAACCCACTTTGTTGAAAGTTTTTATCATGAATGAACATTTTACTTTGTCAAATGCTTTTTTCTGCATCTGTTGAAATGATTATACATCTTTTATCTTTTCTCTTGTTAATGTGGTGTATCGTATTGATTGATTTATGAGTATTGAACCACCTTTGCATCCCAGGAATAAATCCCACTTGATCTTGGTGAATGATTTTTTCAATGTATTGTTGAATTTGGATTGATAATATTTTGTTGAGGATTTTTTGCATCTATATTTATCAGAGATATTGGACTGTAGTTCTTTTTTTTTTTTTTTTTTGTCTTTACCTGGATTTGGTATGGGTAATGTTGGCCTCATAGAATGAATGTGGAAACTTTCCTTCCTTTTCTGTTTCTTAGAATAGTTTGAGAAGACTAGGTATTAGATCTTTATATGTTTGGTAGAATTCACCTGTGAAGCTGCCTGGTCCTGGATTTTTGTTTGTTGGGAGTTTTATGATTATTGATTCAATTTCATTGCTGATAATAGGTCTGTTCAAATTTTCTATTTCTTCCTGGTTCAGTTTTGGGAGGTTCTGTGTTTCTAGGCATTTATCCATTTCTTCTAGATTGTCCAGTTTTTTGGCATATCATTTTTCATAGTGTTCTTTTATAATCTTTTGCATTTCTGTGCTGTTGGTTGTTATTTCTCCTCTTTCATTTCTGATTATGTTTGTTTGAGTCTTTTCTCTTTTTTGATGAGTCTGGCTAAAGGTTTATCAATTTTGTTAATCTTTTTAAAGAGCCACTTCTGAATTCATTGATTTGTTCTGTTCTTTAAAAATTTTTTTTTCATTATTTATTTGAGAGAGAGAGAGAAGGAGCACAAGCACAAGCAGGGGGAATGGCAGGTAGAGGGAGAAGGAGAAGTAGGCTCTCACTGAGCAAGGAGCTGGATGCAGGGCTCAATACCAGGACCCTGGGATCATGACTGATCCAAAAGCAGACGCTTAAGGAACTGAGCCACCCAGGTGCCCCTGTTCTGTTCTTTTTTAGTTTCTATATCATTTTTTCTGCTCTAATCTTCATTATTTCCTTCCTTCTACTGGTATGGGGGTTTTGTTTGTTCTTTTTCTAGCTCTTTTAGGTTTACGGTTAGGTTGCTTGATATTTTTCTTCTTGAGGAAGGCCTGTATTGCTATAAACTTCCTTCTTAGAGCAACTCTTACTGCATCACAAAGATTGTGGACTATTGTGTTTTCATTTTCACTTATTTTTTGATTTCCTCTTTGATTTCTTGGTTGAACCATTCATTTTTTAGTAGCATGTCATTTAATCTCCACATTTATCTTATTATCTGATTTCTAGTTTCAAAGCACTGTGGTTGGAAAAAATTCAAGGTATGACTTCAATCATTTTGATCATTGTGATCTATTCTGGAGAATGTTCCACATACACCTGAAAAGAATGTGTATTCTGCAGGTTTAGGATGGACTGTTCTGAACATATCTGTTAGACCCATCTATTCCAATGTGTCAAAGCCACTGTCTCCTTTTGATTTTTCTGTTCAGATAATCTATCCATCAATATATGTGGAGTATTACCATCCTCTACTGTTACTGTATTACTATTGATTACATCCTTTATGTCTGTTATTAGCAGCTATGTATTTGGGTGGTCACATGATGAGTACATAAATATTTACAATTGTTATATCTTCTTGTTGGATTGTCCCCTTAATAATTACATGGAGTCCTTTGTCTTTTATTACAGTCTTTGTTTTTTTTTTTTTTTAAGATTTTATTTATTTATTTGACAGACAGAGATCACAAGTAGGCAGAGAGGCAGGCAGAGAAAGAGAGAGGAGGAAGCAGGCTCCCCGCTGAGCAGAGAGCCCGATGTGGGACTCGATCCCGGGACCCCGAGATCATGACCTGAGCCGAAGGCAGTGGCTTAACCCACTGAGCCACCCAGGCGCCCCCCAGTCTTTGTTTTAAAGTTTATTTTGTCTGATACAAGTATTGCTACCTCGGTTTTCTTTTCACTTCCATTAGCATGTAAATGCCTTTCTATCCCTTCATATTCAATCTGCCTGTACCTTTAGGTCTAAAGGTCTAAAGTAAGTTTCTTGTAAGCAGCATATAGATGGATCTTGCTTTTTTATTCATCCCATTCTCCCATTTTTTTCTATTGAAGTGTTTAGTCCACTTACATTCAAAGTAATTATTGATAGGTATGTACTTATTGTCATTTTGTTACTTGTTTTATTTTGCTTTTGTAGTTCTTTTCTGTTCTTCTCTTGCTCTCTTCTTTCATGGTTTGCTTGTTTCATTAGTGATATACTTGGATTCCTTTCTCTTTATTCTTTGCAAATCTATTATTGGTTTTTGATTTGTGCTTACCATTGGATTATTTATAACATCCTCTGCATATAGAAGTCTATATTAAGTTGATAGTCACTCAAGTTTCAACCCATCCTAAAAGTATTAAATTTTTATTCCTCTCTCCCTCTAGTTTTAGGTATATTGTGTCATACTTTACATCCTTTTATTTTGTGAATTCCTTGACTGATTTTTTATTAGTTTCAGAGATAGTTACATGTAACACCCAATTACATCAAGTATCCTCTTTAATGTCCATCACTCAATTATCCCTTCCCACCACCCCTCCAGCAGCCCTCAGTTTATATCCTAGAGTTTAGCATCTCTTATGGCTTGCCTCTCTCCCATCTTATTTTACTTTTCCTTCCCTTCCCTTATGCTCTTCTGTTTTGTTTCTTAAATTCCACATATGAGTAAAATCACATGGTATTTGTCTTTGTCTGATTTATTTTGTTTAGCATAATATCCTCTAGTTCCACCCGTATCATTGCAGATGGCAAGATTTCATTCTTTTTGATGGCTGAATAATACTCCATTGTATATATATATATATGCATATATATATATATATATATAATGTCTTTATCCATTCATCTATCAGTGGACATCTGGGCTCTTTCCATATTTTGGCTACTATGGACATTGCTGCTCTAAGTATTGGAGTGCATGTGCCCCTTCAAATCACTATGTTTTTGTATCCTTTGAATGAATACCTAGTAGTGTGATTGCTGAGTGATGGGATAAATCTATTTTAAACTTTTTGAGGAACCTCCATACTCCTTTCTAGAGTGGCTAAACCAAGTTTTCATTCCCACCAATAGTGTAAGAGTTTTCCCCTTTCTTTGCATTCTCACTAACATCTGTTGTTTCCTGAGCTGTTCATTTAGCCATTCTGACAGGTGTGAGGTGATAGCTCACTGTGGTTTTGATTTGTATTTCCCTGATGCTGAGTGATATTGAACATTTTTTTTAAAAGATTTTATTTATTTATTTGACAGACAGAGATCACAAGTAGGCAGAGAGGCAGGCAGAGAGAGAGGGAGGAAGCAGGCTCCCTGCTGAGCAGAGAGCCCGATGTGGGGCTCGATCCCAGGACCCTGAGATCATGACCTGAGCTGAAGGCAGAGGCTTTAACCCACTCAGCCATGCAGGCACCCCGATACTGAACATTTTTTCATGTGTCTGAGCCATTTTTATGTGTTCTTTGGACAAATGTCTGCTCATGTCTTCTGCCCATTTCATGGCTAAATTTTTTTGGTTTTTCGGTATTGAAATTGACAAGTTCTTTATAGATTTTTGAATAAAAGCCCTTTATCTGATAAGACATTTGTAAATACCTTTTTCCATTCTGTAGGTTGCCTTTTAGCTTTGTTGACTGCTTCCTTTGCTCTGCAAAAGCTTTTTATTTTAATGAAGTCCTGATAGTTCATTTTTGCTTTTGTTTCTCTTACCTTTGGAGACACATCTAGGAAGAGGTTGTTGTATCTGAGGTCAAAGAGATGGCTGCCTGCATTCTCCTCTAAGATTTAGATGGATTACTGCCTCACATTCTGGCCTGCAAAGTTTCTGCTAAAAAATTAGCTGATAGCCTTATGGGATTTCCTCTGTATGTGACTTTTCTCTTGCTGTTTTTCAAATTCTCTCTTAATCAGTAATTTTTTGCTATTTTAATTACTATATGTCTTGGTGTGGACTTCCCTAGGTTGAATTGTTGGTGGCTTTCTGTGTCTGTTGGATCTGGATTTCTGTTTCTTTCCCCAAATTCAGGAAGTTTTCAGTTATTATTTCCTTAAATAAATTTTCTGCCCTCTTTTCTCACTCTTCTCCTTTTGGTATCCTATAATGTGAATGCTATTATATTTGATGGTGTTGCTAAGTTCTCTTAATCTCTTCTCATTTTTTATTCTTTTTCTTCTCTTTCTCCTACTTAGTTTCATTGCTTTCCATTTCTCTGTCATCCAGGTCACTGATGTGTTCTACTTCCTTTAGTCTACTGCTTATTCATTCTAGTGTATATTTCATTTCAGTTATTGATTTCTTCATCTCTGATTGGTTCTCTTTTATGTTTTTTATCTGTTTATTGAGGATCTCACTGAAATCCTCCACTCTGTTTGCAAGTCAGTGAGTAGTTTCATAACCATAACTTTAAATTCTTTATAAGGCATATTACTTATCTCCATTTGCTTAGTCTCTTGCTGTAATTTTGTCCTAGTCTTTCATTTGGTACATATTCCTTTGTCTCCTCATTTTGTCTAACTCTTTATTTCTATGTGTTAGGAAAGTCAGCTACATCTTCTGCTCCTTGTAGTAGCAGATTTGTGAAGAAGAGGTCCTGCAGTGCCCCGCAGTGTAGTGTACCCTGTTCACCAGAACCTGGTGCTTCAGGAGTCTCTCCTATGTATGTTGCATATACCCTACCATGATTGCTGAACCACTTTTGCCTTCAGGCCAGTCATCTGCAGTGGCTCTCTTTGCCTATTATGGGTAGGGTTTGGTATTCTGTGTTAATGTGCCAGTCTGGGGCTGCCTTGGGTGAGAGTTGGGTCAGATCAGGTATTTGCCAGAGGTGCAGTCATACCAAACCTCAGGACACTCTTCCTGTGTTGCCCTCTAAGAAGCTTTTGTTGGGACTTGTTTTCTGCCCCAGCCCACTTCTGGAGCTACAGTAGGACCTGTGGTAGTGATCTTCCCCTCCTCCTGGGGCAGGAGTCATTTTGGAGGGTTGCTGGGCCCTATCAGTGTTGCTAGCACACTTCAATGCTTGTCAGGGGCTACCTTAGATAGATTCCTGCTAAGGGTATTTTTGAATGGAGTGGATATGCAGAAGAATGTGGTGGCAGGAGCTTGGTGTTAACAAGATGTGCGCTAGTCTACTATAAGATGGGACCTGTAGTCACTTTCGAGAACAGGTAAGAGTAGATTGGAGAGGTTGGTCCATAGACAAGCAAGCATGCTGTTAGCAAGCCAGGTGGAGGATGTTCACACTGAGTTGGTTCCCACAGGTATCTGTGTATCTCTGCTACAAGGCAGGGAAGGGAAATGGTGCCTACCACCTCTTTTGCTTTGGCAGAAGTCTCCTAAAAATCCCTGCCCCTCCAGCACATGCTCTGAGATTAGTAAAGAAATCTCCTTCCTGCAGACCTCAGACATTTTTCAAAATGCTGCTTCTAGGTTGTATCTCAGTGGGGCTGTTTGTTATACTATCTCTTTAAGGGCAGAGACTCAGTTTATCACCCTCTCACTCTCCCAGGTCCAAGCCTACTGATTTTTAAACTTCTAGGTGTTAAGCCCCACTGGTTGTAACTACTCACAGTGTTAAGCCCTTCTGGTTTTCAAAGCCAAATGTTATAGGGATTTTCTTCCCAATGTGGGTCTCTTATGTCTGGGGTGCCTGGTATGAGGTCTGCTCCTTTCCCCTTCTCTGTGCCTGTGGTGTCCCTCCCTTCCACAGAGAGTCCTGAACGTCTGTTTGGTTCCTGACTCCTCTACCCTTCCTACCCTTTTTGATGTGGACTTTTTTCTATATTTAGTTGTAGAGAGTCTGTTCTGGTAGTCTTTGGGTCATTTCTGGGGTTATTTACACTGATGTGGGTGTTAGCCAATGTATCGTGGGACAAAGTGAGCTTAGGGTCCTTTTCTTCTACCATCTTCCTCAGAAGTCACTGCCACACATTTTTAAAGGGTATTTCACACATTGAAACAAATTCAAACCATGTAAGAAAAGACAAAATTTTTAAAATACTTCTGAATTCTACCACCAAAAAGATTGCCATTATACACATCTTATATATGCTATCCTTCTTTGCTTAGATTGATTGATTTACCAATTTACTTTATTATAATTTGTAGTAGGCTTGCAAGGTACCATGTCATTATTTTTCTTTTCTTCATACTTGGAGAACTATGTGAAGACATTTTATTTGTGTGATTCTGTGCAGCAATAACTTAAATAACTTCTCACTATTCTCATTCATTCTCTGTGTGTCCATCTTCCTGTCCCTATGTATCTATCTCTCTCTGTCCCCCTCTTTCTCATCTTTCTTCTGAGGAATAGAGTATCTGAGTGTGTTCATTTTTGTACTTGGTAGACTTTCTCAGGGGGAGGAGATAGGGAAAGTGGGCTAAGGTGGAAGGACACCCAGGTTCTGATATCTCTGTTCTGAGATTTGGCTCAATATCCTAGGCCAGGGTTTGCACCCTAGAGCAGGGAATGCACCTCATTCCAATAGTGGTCAGGCAGGAGGAGAGAATACCATTACACTTTAGATCATTTTTCAAATTCAGAGCGTAGCTGTAGCTATTGTATTTCTGAGAGCATCAAGTTTCATTTTCATTTTTCCCATTTTTCCTGTAATTTCTAGTAGCAATTTCTACCATGATAGTTTGCTTTTCTGCATATCCGGTGATATTTTGAGAATGTCAAGATTTAGTCAGTGCACTTCAATCCACAATCCAAACTGATTTCTGGATTTGGGGGCAATTTGAACCTCAATTGGCTATTTTTCCTCCCCCAAACCCTTTCCCTCCTGAACCCTATGTTTCTTTCCTTGATTATGTTATTGAAGCTTATACTCTTACATTTTGCTTCTGTCTTGTTTTAGTGTTGTTAGAGAAATATATATATAGCTTATTTAAAATATAAAATTTAAAATATATATTTTATATATATAAATATTTTACATGTAAAATTTACTCATATATATAAATATATACATTATATAATATATAATGATATTTATATTATATATATATTTATATATATGCATATATATTTATATAGATAAATATATAACATATATCAAATATAATATTTAAAATATATATAATTTACTCATTTTGTTATATATTGAGGAAGAGAAGTTTATGTAATTTAAATCAGAAGTCTGGAAGTCTAGAATCTGATAATAACAGCTATCCCTGGAATTATCAAGAACCTCTGTTCCAATAATTCCATCCATCCAGCTTATTTCTTTTTATGTGCTCTTCTTCTCAACATCAAAAAAGAACAGTAATTCCTCACTTGAGCTACATTTAGAATTGGGAAAAGCCTCAGCTAAAGCCCCAACTAAATTCTTTTTTTTAATTTTTGTAATGCTATTTTATTTTTTTTCCAGTGTTCCAAGATTCATTGTTTATGCACCACACCCAGTGCTCCCTGCAATACGTGCCCTCCATAACATAATACCCATCACCAGGCTCACCCAACCCCTCACCCACCTCCCCTCCAAAACCCTCAGTTTATTTTTCAGAATCCACAGTCTTTCGTGGTTCGTCTCCCCCTCCAATTTCCCCCAACTCACTTCTCCCCATTTTCCAATGTCCTTCATGTTATTCCTTATGCTCCACAAGTAAGCAAAACCATATGATAATTGACACTCTCTCTGCTTGACTTATTTCACTTAGCATAATCTCTTCCAGTCCTGTCTATGTTGATACAAAAGCTGGATATTCATCCTTTCTGATGGCTGTGTAATATTCCATTGCATATGTGGACCATATCTTCTTTATCCATTCATCTGTTGAAGGACATCTTGGCTCTTTCCACAGTTTGGTGACTGTGGTCATTGCTGCTATGAGCATTGGGGTACAGATGGCCCTTCTTTTCACTACATCTGTATCTTTAAATACTCAGTAGTGCAATTGCAGGGTCATAGGGAAGCTCTATTTTTAATTTCTTAAAGAATCTCCACACTGTTTTCCAAAGTGGCTTCACCAACTCGTATTCCCCCCAGCAGTGTAAGAGGGTTCCCCTTTCTCCACATCCTCTCCAACACTTGTTATTTACTGTTTTGCTAACTTTGGCTAATCTGACTGGTGTAAGGTGGTATCTCAATGTGGTTTTGATTTGAATATCCCCGATGGCTAGTGATGATGAACATTTTTTCATGTGTCTGTTAGTCATTCGTGTGTCTGTTTATGTTTTCTGCCCATTTTTTGATGTGATTATCTGTTTTTTGGGTGTTGAGTTTGAGGAGTACTTTATAGATTTTGGATATCAGCCCTTTGTCTGTAGTGTCATTTGTGAATATCTTCTCCCATTCCATCTTCTCCCATTCCTCTTTCCTTACATTTTACTCAGTGAAGGGCTTTTCAAGACTATCTTAGGAAAGATACTAGTCTCTCTTAGGATTTTTAAACTAAGTCATATTTTTCTGAGGGCCCGTTTAGAACAAATTGCCCTAAAGAGGTCATGACAGAGTCTCAAGATACAATGAACAGCTGGTTCTGTTACATATCTAACCAGTACATTTAAGGAAACTTATTGTCACTTATTTTTAAAATAATAATAGGCATAAAACAATGATCTAGGATTATCTGAGATAATTTTTAAAAATCATCTTATCCCATGCTGCATAGCAATTGGAAAAGAATATACTTTATAAGTGAAAAATTTAGAGGATAGTAATAGTAATTCAAAGGAGCTAAGACAGTCTGTTTCCGTAGTGTAGCGGTTATCACGTTCGCCTCACAAAGGAGCTAAGACAAGCCAATGATAATTGCCAGGTAATTAAATAAGAATATATTTATTAACACCTTTAAATGTAAAAGTTAGATATAAGAAATAACCTAAATATCCAAGAATAGTGAAATGTTTAAGTAAATTTTGAAATGTCCAATTAATGGAATATTATATGATTATTGATATTTAGGCCTTTAAAGAAGGTTGATTTATATAGTGAAAAACTCACAACATAATGTTAAGTGAAATAAGAGATACAACTATATATATGGGATAACTTCAATTATGCAAAATAACCTACATATCTGCTTGAAAAAGTAGAGGGAATTATATTAACATTTTTAGAGAGTTTATTTCTAGATTATGACCTTTGGGTTGACTTCTATTTAGTGAGTACACATGATTCTTAAAGATATTCTTTATGTCAACTAACAATGAAGCAGTAATAAAAGAGTCATATTTATCAGAATAAAGAGACTCAGAAAAAGATTGATGCACCTTCAATGCAAAAAACACATTTTTCCAGGAGACCAAGGCTATGAAAAAAATCAAAGAATGGAAACTTTAAGTCCTAGGCATCTCCCTAGATGAAATAAAACTTTTTTTTTAATAACTAGAATAGAAACCTGAAGTTTAACTAAATAGTAATTCAAAATGATTGAGTACTAGTAAATGAAGTTTAGAGTCTCACAAAATTTTATACTTAGTTAACACTTCAGAGATCAGTGAATTCACACTCATGAGAGGTTCCCAAGTCCTTTCTTCAGTACATTTATTTGAATACCTCCAGTTGTCATGTAGCTCATCATGTTTAAAGATGGTCTACTCTATCCCTCCATTGTTCTAGGTGTTAGAAAGTTCTCTTATGTGGAATTGTAATTGAATTGATCATCCCTGTAACCCCACATGTCCATTCTTGAAGAGTACTTAGAACAGGTGAGAAGGAATTTTTAATCAGTAAAAATATTGATATATTTCATAGATAAGGAAGGAGAGAGTATTGGAAGGGTGTATACTCATGAAGTAAATTTCTTCTTTACAACAGTGTTTACAATACTTCATGCCCCTTTTTAATCCTCTCTTATTCATCCTAGAATGATTATATCTTCAGTTTCATAAGCCAGTTCTTTTTACGACATGGTTTCCAAGTCCAAGGAGTACTCTTTTAGAAGCCGTGCTGAAGTCCTGTTGACCAGTCAGTTAATCTGGGAAATATGTTTCCTATCACCTCCTTCCCAGTATAGTTCTGAGTTAGAGTTAAAAGAGGAACTTACATAAGATTCAGAGAGCATGGGGGGAGTAGTGGTCAATACTTTTGAAGGTTTTGGCAGGAAAATGCAGTGATGGACAGATGTAGAAGTACTTGGCGGTGGGGTGGGGGGTCAATTTGTCCTCATTTTCTTCTACTCCATGTCTAGGTCTTTTTCCTGACTGCTCACCTTGCTGCCCAAGTGCAGTCCACAACCCACCCATAGTCATATAGGGGAAAACACACTCAGGTAGTAACAACACAGAAGTGACAAGCAGTGTTGCCCCGTAAATAATGTGAAACCTATAGACAATTTTAAATATTCTAATAACCACATTTTTCCTAAGAGTAAAATGAAACAGAACAAGTTTAATAATATATTTTGTATAACCCAATATTACTAAAATTTATCATTTCAAAACATAAACAATATAAAAAATGTTTAATTTTTTATTAAACAGCAAGGAAACAGCAAGGAAACCCATGTAGTTAAAACACGATGAGTGAAATGGAAGGTAGTATGGGATGAGGTAAAGATGTAACCAGGACCCAGATCATATGGAACACTATAGACCACAGTAATGGTATGGATTTTGCAAAGTGTAATGAGACTTTTGAGCAGAGGATTGGAATGAGTTGATATATTGTTGAATAGCTCTGGCTGCTCAGTGGAGAATAGACTATAGGGGAGGAAATAATGGGTGTGAAGAGCAGCTGGGAGGATTTTGCAGTGATCTAGATGAGAGATGGTGGGGGCTTAGAAGTGCTGGTACATGAAAATCTGTGATATATTTTCAAGATAGAACTGACCACACCTGCCATGGTTGAATGTATAAATGAGAAAAAGATGATTTAGGGATGGTGCCTATCATTTTGAATTAAGCACTCAGGAAAGATAGTGCCACTTATTTTGAAAAGGAAGACTTTTGTTTGGCCCTATCATAAAATATGATTTAAATATTGATTCTTTGTTCTTTCAATGAGCACATCTTTATCTAAATCACAGGTATAAATATTGAGTTAAGGAGAGCCAATTACAGAGTTCATGGTTTCATTTGGCTTAATACCCAGGTATTAACATTACATCCAGAATATTAATTCATCTTACTCTAGTATTTATTGTCAAAAATACATTTACACATCTCCATAAGTATAAAATTTTTCCAGCTCATATTTCTTTTTTTGTCATTACTCCCAAATTAATAGCCTCATTTCTTCTTTCCCCCCTTAGCCTAGAGCACTAATTCAATGAATTCTAGTCTATATCCTCTAGTCCCTCACCCCTTGTCCATCTAGCCCATCTGAATTACCAGTCCCTAATTTGGGATTAATCCAACCATCTGTTTGCTCAACAGGTACTTTAAAGCTGCCAAACACTGCTGGAGGATATTGCATAACTGTGTTGCTTGGACTTATTATGTATTTATATTTCCAACCTCAAATTTGTTCCTCAGTGCTGCTGGCGATCCTGTCATTTGTCTCTATTCAGATATATTTCCCATTTCCTAAAGTGACATTTTGTGTTTTTACACTCCTCAACTTTGTACTTTTTTTCCCCACTTCTATCCAGGAGAAAAAAAAAATACTGCTTTTTAGAAAACAAAATATAATACTCTAGGTGATTATTCAAATTTCCTTCCCCAGATAGAACATGAGGCATATTAAGACTCATCCTCATCTTCCAGATCCTCTCTTCTTCTTCACTGATTGCTTTATTCTTTTTTTTTTTTTTCAACAAATATGCTTAACTCTTCCCTTTCCCTAAAGCACCCTCTTCTGTCCCTAATCCCTTGGTTTTAAGCTAGTATATCTGCCCTTGTTCTTCCTTCACTGCAGGTTTCATTAGGGTCTCATAATTGCTTAATCATATCCTTGCACTGAACCTACTCTTTCCAAGGTCTCTGTGACCCACAAGTCTTCAATTCAGTTATTTATATCACATCTTCCTCCTGTTTATCATATTTGTAACACTTAATGCTGTTGACCATAGTCTCTTTTTTGAATCTCTTGAATCTTCAATGCTGATCCTAATTCCTCTGATCAGTTCTAGATCTTTTTTTTTTTTTAAAGATTTTATTTATTCATTTGACAGAGAGAGATCACAAGTAAGCAGAGAGGCAGGCAGAGATAGAGGAAGGGAAGCAGGCTCCCTGCTGAGCAGAGAGCCCGATGCGGGACTCAATCCCAGGACCCTGAGATCATGACCTGAGCCGAAGGCAGCGGCTTAACCCACTGAGCCAACCAGGTGCCCCAGTTCTAGATCTTCTTGATTGACTTCGCTTTCTTCACACTTACACATGGTAGGTCAAGAGTGCTTCCCACATTCTTTTCTTCTCATGCTCATTCCTCTGTTTCCAGTGGTATTATTCAGCCATAAATTCAACTTTCATTTACTATAGCCATAAAAATGTGCTACCATCTCCTGCTATAGGGAACAGAGTTAACTAACAGCCTCACTGCTGCCCTAATGGGTCAACTACCACATCTACACTATGCTTTTCCTGGGCTGCTCCCAGCTAATTATGGAGTGAGGTGGGATTCTAGTGCAAGGTCATCCCCTGTAGCACAGGAGTCCTCTAATAAGTGACTTTGGCTTGAGGACTGCATTTGGCCTGGAGAAGACTTTCTCAGGATTGCTGCAGTCTGATTCTTTCCTTTCAAATATTCTTCCTTCTCCCTTTCTTAATCACGGGTGTCAGACCTGCTTTGTGGTCTGAAGGATCTCCCTGCCTTTCTCCTCTTTCTCTCTCATGAGTGTTTCCCCCAGTAATTCGCTTACATATACTTGATCCTATCTTGGCAGCTACTTCTCAAAGGATCAGATTTAACACATCTACACACCAAGAGCCAAGTATTTCTAAGTCCTCTCAACTTCAACATATCTCATATTAGATTCCTTATCTTGCCATTATATTCATAACCCTTTCTAGAAAGACCTGCCTTGTATAATAACACCATCATCCACCAAACTTCTCTCTCCTGTTCATCATTCCTGTCCTTCCATGGTCTTAGCTCAGGCAATCATTAAACTATTTCAGACTCATGCTATGTCACTTATGGACAACTGGCCTTTAGTCTTGCTCCTCTCCCATTCTGTATTCAGAAAAGTCTCTCCACAAACTGGTCCCCCATATCTTTGCCTGTTTTAGCACTGTAACTCCTCTCATTCACCCATCACTACAAACTTCCTTGCCTCACGAAATAAATATCCCATACTTGCTCATGGCTATGAGCCTTTCCATTTGCCAGTTTACCATCTCCTACTGTCTCTGTTGCTTCAATGTCTATGCATTTTTCAAGATGCAACTCAAATGTTACTTACTCAGTGAGTCCCCATCCTCAAGCCATCTACCACCATAAAGATAGCAAATCTTTCTTCCTTATTATCTTAGTTTTCTGTACAGACTCTATTTATAGCAATCCTTATATTTTGCTACAATTATATGTATAATCTATCTCTGCCATTATATTCTGAGACTTTGAAAGAATGGGCCACATATTATTAATTTATGTCTATGCAGTTCTTTGAATGGTGCCTCCATCATAGTAGATAATCAATAAATGTTATGGAATTAACTGAAGCAGCAAAGAACTTAAAGTTGTACTGCTTGGACTTTTCTTGAGAAATGCATGCTAACTCCTAATATTTATTACAGTGTTGCTTAAATGCTTGAAAATAATCTGCTTAGCAGCTTTGCCCCCTCCTGTCAACGTTTGAGACCACCACTCAAAATCTGAAACAAAACTCAGGGCATAAAGTGCATTTTCTTAGTTAAGGAAGAGCAATGCTAGATACAGTCTCCTTAGACAAAGTAAACCACTGATGTTATGCAGATTTGTGGGGTAAATTTTGTTTTGAGGCATGTTTGCTACAAAGGCAAGACTATGGTGATGTCGGTCTAGAAATATATTTTGTATTGGACATAAAAGTGCATTTTGTGTTAGTTACAGAAGTAGAATGGGTTGATGGCAGCCTTAGAAGTGTGTTCAGTGGAATGAATCTGCCACCAATTGGCTGACTTTCAAGGCATGAGGCTTTCACTGACTGGTTGACTTCCATAAATATATTCACTGAAGCAGCTGTCATTGATTGATTAAGAACATTTAAAATCAGTTTTGGTGATTTCTTAGAACCATGGATATGGAACAGTCAGTGATTGATTAGACAGAAATAAAACCATTTCAGGTGGATGTTTTTGTGATGGCTATGGAACAACCAGTTTTTTACCAAAAGAATGAGAGCTTTTTGCTACAATCAATTATTATCTCTTATCCTATGATTTCTTACCTACATCTATGGGTTTTGAATTCTCTAATATACCCTAGTTTCACCCAATCATGGATACATGCATGCCTTGTTCCTATAATCAATGAGATATAGGAAATGGAAAATAGTATAGGAATATCACAATAAATGCCACTAAATAAAATATATTAATACAAGGAAACTTATATTAGAAACCGTCCATAAGGCTGCTTTTTCATTTCAGACTTACTGTGTAATGTCATATCACCCTTGAGAGATATAACACAGGCACTCATTTTTGTTAAGCCAGCCTTTTTTGAAAGTTATTCTAAATGAAGCACAGAGAGCAGAAAGATAAGTGAGCTGACATGTATCTAACCTGTGTTAATCACTTTTCACATATTATTGATTAATTTCCAAGACCAGGTAAAGTAGGTATTCTTATGGTTTTTTTTCTATTTAAAAAAATGAGGGGTTCAAGGGGTTAAGTAAATTTTTCATTGTTATGAAACTTGGAACTGACAAATTTAGAATTCCAATTCAAATGTGTTTTGTTTTTTAAAGGTTTTATTTGATAGGGCACCTGGGTATCTCAGTTGGTTGACATTTGCTTTCGGCTCAGGTCATGATCCCAGGATCCTGGGATCGAGTCCCACATCGGGCTCTCTGCCCAGCGGGAAGCCTGCTTCTCTCTTTTCCTCTGCCTGCTGCTCCACCTACCTGTGCTCTGCTCCCCCACCTTTGTGTCAAATAAATAAAAAAAATCTTTTTTAAAAAATAGAGATTTTATTTGAGACAGAACATGAGCAGGGGAAAGGGCAGAGGGAGAGGGACAAGCAGACCTCCCACTCAGTGGGGAGCCTGACACAGGGCTTGAGCCCAGGACCCGAGCTGAAGTCAGACTCTTAACTAACTGAGGCACCCAGGTACCCCTGAAATGTCTGTTTAAATAGCTAAAGCAATTTCTCCCTTCTACCACATTTCCTGCCCCAAGGGAAAATAGAGAACCACCACTTTGAAGAAATCATTCTGGAGAAGGAATGCAATGGAAATTGAAGGAAAAAAGGAAAATTTCAAAGTTTTCCTGAGATGGATAATTAATTTAAAATTTAGATTTCTGAACCCCTTCCTCATTGGCTGTTTGTTTTCTTGTTTTTTTTGTTTTGTTTTGTCTTATGGTGGCTCACAAGGCAAAAACTTCAATGAAAGCTACCCAATCTTCCCACTCCTGCTGTTCTCACACAAAGATTTGCTGCACAAAAAGCCATACTACACAAAAGTATAGTATAATTAAGTTCTGGTGAGTAATATAAACGGTTACTCCAACATATTCACATTTTTAAAAAAAGGAGGTTATATGACTCTATAATCCCATCTCTCTACATCATGCATTTTTTTAAAAAATGACTGAAATAAACATACAGAGCTCTATAAAATATATCAAAATAGGAAAAACAAATATAACTAGCTTACATTTATTGAGGTTTCCTGGAAGTCATTTATGCTACGAAGCTTTAACTTAAAACAAGAATAGGAAAATATAAATAGAAGAATGGATTTCAGGGACGCCTGGGTGGCTCAGTGGGTTAAGCCTCCGCCTTCGGCTCGGGTCATGATCCCAGGGTCCTGGGATCGAGTCCCGCATCGGGCTCTCTGCTCAGTGGGGAGCCTGCTTCCTCCTCTCTCTCTCACTGCCTCTCTGCCTACCTGTAATCTCTGTCTGTCAAATGGATAAATAAAATCTTTAAAAAAAAAAAAAGAAGAATGGATTTCATAATTCATTTGTTAAAGACATGCCATAAAAGCCTGTTAATTAACTGTGAACAGATTACAAATTTGAATCCAGTTATTTTAAATTCTGTTTCAGAACAAAGATATGATGTTACTCTTAATAATACAATTATAGTTCAGATTTATTTTTTATATTACAATTTTTAATTTTTTATAATTAGAGTATAACATATAGTGTTACACTAGTTTCAAGTGTACAATGTAATGATACAATATAATGTACAATATAATTCTTTATATTTCTTGATGCTCATCAAGAAATCCCCTTTGTGAATCCATCAAAATCCTTAAGGAGAACAGAAGCAGCAACCTCTTTGACCTCAGCCGCAGCAACTTGTTCCTAGGAACATTGCCAAAGACAAGGGAGGCAAGGGCAAAAATGAACTATTGGGACTTCATCAAAATCAAAAGCTTTTGCACAGCAAAGGTAACAGTTAACAAAACAAAGGCAACTGACAGAATGGGAGAAGATATTTGCAAATGACATATCAGATAAAGGGCTAGAATCCAAAATCTATAAAGAACTTATCAAATTCAACACCCAAAGTACAAATAATCCAATCAAGAAATGGGCAGAGGACATGAACAGACATTTCTGCAAAGAAGACATCCAGATGGCCAACAGACACATGAAAAAGTGCTCCACATCACTTGGCATCAGGGAAATACAAATCAAAAGCACAATGAGATACCACCTCACACCAGTCAGAATGGCTAAAATTAAGAAGTCAGGAAATGACAGATGTTGGCAAGGATGCAGAGAAAGGGGAGCCCTCCTACACTGTTGGTGGGAATGCAAGATGGTACAACCACTTTGGAAAACAGTATAGAGGTCCCTCAAAAAGTTGAAAATAGAGCTACCCTATGACCCAGCAATCACACTACTGGATATTTACCCTAAAGATACAAATGTAGTGATCCAAAGGGGCACATGCACCTGAATGTTTACAGCAGCAATGTCCACAATATCCAAACTATGGAAAGAACCTAGATGTCCATCAACAGATGAATGGATAAAGAAGAAGTGGTGTATATATACAATGGAATACTATGCAGCCATCAAAAGAAATGAAATCTTGCCATGTGCGATGACGTGGACGGAACTAGAGGGTATTATACTGAGTGAAATAAGTCAATCAGAGAAAGACAATTATCATATGATCTCCCTGATATGAGGAAGTTGAGAGGCAATGTGGGGGGTTTGGAGGGTAGGAAAAGAATAAATGAAACAAGATGGGATCAGGAGGGAGACAAGCCATAAGACACTCTTAATCTCACAAAACAAACTGAGGGTTGCTGGGGGTAAGGGGGTAGAGAGAAGGTGGTAGGGTTATGGACATTGGGGAAGGTATGTGCTATGGTGAGTGCTGTGAACTGTGTAAACCTGGCGATTCACAGACCTGTACCCCTGGGGCTAATAATACATTATATGTTAATTTAAAAATTTAAAAATTTAAAAAAAAAAAAGAAATCCCCTTTGTCTATTTTAGCCATCCCTCCAATGTAACTCCCTTTTGGCAACCCTTAGTTTGTTCTCTTTGTCTATTTTTGTCTACTCTGTCATTTTTTGTCTCTTTTTATTCTTTGTTCATTTGTTTCTTAAATTCCACATATGAGTGAAATCATATGGTATTTGTCTTTCTCTGACTGACCTATTTCACTTAGTATTGTACACTCTGGATACATTCATGTTCTTGCAAACAGCAAGATTTCATTCTTTTTTATGGCTGAATAACAATTGAATTTATCTATGTATATAGATATTTATTTATCCATTATCTATGGGCAGACCTTTGGGCTGCTTCCATACCTTGGCTATGTAAATAATGTTGCAGTAAACATAAGGGTGCATATATCCCTTTGAATTCATGTTTTCATATTCTTTTGGTAAATACCTAGTAGTAGAAATTACTGGATCATTTGACAATTGTTTTTAATTTTTTGATTAATTAAAAATCTTTAATTATAACTTATATTACAATTTTAATTGTCAAAGAGTGGAATAAAACATAATGATGACATACTTTAATATATACAAGTTGAAAATCCAAATCAGATTTTCAGAAGAAACACTTTTTCTTCCTTTAAACTAATCAACTTATTTATTTTGTGAATATTCAAAAATATAAAATTGAGTACTGGCTTTAAAAGTGACCTAATAAAAGACATGATAGCTACTTTCATTAAATTGTTTTGTACAGCATCTGCTCAATATCCAGGTACCTTTATTATTTCATCCTATTTTTATTAATAATGAGTGATGAACAATGCATAGCATATTCAATATATTAAATAAATATGCTGGTTTTTAAAACTATTTTATTTGTTTTTGCATAAGTAACATGTAGTACAGAACATAGAGTAAAAAAAAAGTCTTTCCTAACCCTGTTTTCAGCACCCCAGTTTTCAGTGAAAGGGAAGTAATGTTTAACACTATGATTAAAGAAAATTTTCCTGAAATAAAAGGAAACTGGATTGGCATATTGAATGTAATATTCATCTTTTATCTGAAAAAGTCAATGCAGAATAGTAAACTGTGAGACATATCCTAGTAAAATCATTGAACTTTAGAAATAAAATATATCTCTGGGTTTCCAGGCAAAATCAAAAGTCACTTACAAAGGAAAAAAGTCAGATTGGCATCAGAATTCTTGTCAGCAACAATCAAAGCAAGAAGGAGAGAAGAAGCAACCTTCTCTATAAACTTAGAGAAAGAAGGGGTAAATAAAGGATTTTATATCCAGCAAGCTGTTCTTCAAATATTAAGGTTCCCACCTATGAGTCTTTCCTAGGGAATCTCCTAAAGAATGAACTTCCTTTAACAAAGAGATGATTAAGGAAATGAGTAAAAGAACTGGTTATGAGGATTAAATATACTCAATTGTAGATCTAAGACTACAACATAGGTGAGAATGAGAGAGAAAAATTAGTGTGTAAATACTCCTTGTTCCATCAAAATAGCACATCAAAAAAAAAAAAGGAAAAAAAGTAGAAAATAGAATACACTCAATGGATGCAAGGGTAAGAGGTAGAAATCAAAGGAAATTATTTGAAGTTGACAAAATAGTTGACACATAACTAAGGAGGAAGGGGACTTCAGAGATTAAAAGTATTAAAATAAGGTAATTTAATAAAATATACATCTTTTTTTTTTAAAGATTTTATTTATTTGACAGAGAAAGACACAGTGAAGGAGGGAACACAAGCAGGGGGAATGGGAGAGGGAGAAGCAGGCTCCCCTCTGAGCTGGGATCCCGATGTGGGGCTTGATCCTGGGACCCCAAGATCATGGCCTGAGGATCATGATCTGAGCCAAAGGCAGATACTTAATGACTGAACCACCCAGGCGCCCCTAAAAAATATATACATCTTAAACACAAAGTATTATACAATAAAAGAAAAAGCTTAAAAAGAAAAGAAAATAGACTGTTTAATGAAAGACACCTAGTAAATATAATTCTGGGTTATAAAAGACCAAACTTATCCATTATATTGATAAATGTATGAGACTGATAAATGTAAATAGGTTCAATTCATCTATTTAAAGAACTTTTAGATTGGCTTACAAATCAAAACCAGAATATGGAATACTCTACAAGACAACTGATTTAATTCAATTCATTGTCATTCCCAGGTATTTTCCTACCTTGAGCATTTACCAGTATCAGGTTTGTTCCTGTTTATATTGCGTACTTGCAAATAAGCTTTTAATCCTTCAAATCTTACTGTTCCACACTCAGGTCTTATGAAGCAATTTAGCCTGGGATGTTTATTAAAGTAGAGAAAAATGAGCAAATGTTGGGTTTTGAGGGGAAAAAAAATCCATTGTATAATACATTTTATTCTTAAATGCTAAGTGGTTCCAGGCTTTCTTTTTCTCTTCTTACTGAGTTGGTTCAGCTTTTAAGGCTGAAAACAAAACAATAGGAAAAAATAAACATATCAGGAAAATGTATTTATTTAATGAAAATTATTTTAGAATCTCTCCATTTCCTTGCTGTGTAATCACAGGCAAATCACTAATCTCAACCTCTTCTAAGGTTGCAGCTTTCTTACATTGCAGATAATAAAAATCAAGCTATTTTAAAAAGCCATTTTTAAGCAGTATCTAGTACTGCTGCACACAACCATATCTTACAGAATTTTCACTGACTTTTAGATGAAATAATATTACCATATGGAAAAATTAGAATATATAGATGGGAAAGAGAAACAATTATTAAACCAGCCAAAAATCTACCACTAACACTGTTGCCAGTGTTTCTATATATAGTCATCTGTAGATTACTCCTATGGCAGGGAAAAGAAAGCTGCACAGAGCCAGCAACCCTCCCAGCAGCCTGCTGCCTCTCCTCCTCTTTGATTTGTAAATGGAGATGAAAGAAGGGGCTGGGAAGGACTTGAATCTGGGTGGGAATAGGCAGAGTGAAGGTTCTGGTTGCCTCAGGCACTGGCTTTTGGGTACCCTTAGTCCAGCTGCCACCAGGCCTGAGTGTTGGAAAAGAGGGTTACATAGGAAAATAAAAAGAATCCTTAGATAAAGTGTAATCTACTTAGACTTGTAATAGGAAATCATTTGTTACCTCATCGTTTTCTGTTTATATCAGAGAAAAAGAAAATATATTTCTCTAAAATAGTAATGCATATGATTCTTCAAATGACAAATAAGATATATTCAGCCCCCAAAAATGTTAGAGGATACAGAAAAGTAACAACAAAAATAGAAAAACCCACACTTAAGGGCACCTGGGTAGCTAAGTCAGTTAAGGGGCTACCTTCTGCTCTGGTCATGATCTTGGAGTCCTGGGATCAAGCCTGGCATTGGGCTCCTTGCTCAGCAGGAAGCCTGTTCTCCCTCTCCCTCTGCCTGCTGCTCCCCCGGTTTCTGCTCTCTCTCTCTCTCTCTGTCAAATAAATAAATAAATATCTTTTTAAAATGGTTTAAATATATAAAAAAATAAAAAGCCACACGTAGTCATCAAATACTGACACCCTGTTTTACACCAATAAATCATTCTGACATATTTTTAATGACCAATAAAACTAACCCTGAACTTCAAATATCAGAGATTTACCTAGATAGAAGAAATGGAGCTTTATCTACTACTGTGTCCCCTCACCATCTTCTCAGTTAGGCTCAGCTAAGATTGGTCTTTAACCACAGTTGAGTCACAGTTATATTGTAGGATGGCTAAGTATTCATTATTAAGTATTAGGTATTAAGTATTAATGTCTAAGTATTAATTGCTCCAGCTGAATTTTTTTGCTAGTGATATAAAAATTAATTAGGTTACTAAATATTCAGCTTTCATAATCGTAAAATCTTTCTTGACTCTATGTGTCTCTATTTGAACAGGCTGGGTGATCCTTGAGTTTCATTCTAGCCCCAAAATGTGATTCTCTGAAAAGTAATATAGAAAGAAATTAAGACATGTACTGCAAATAAGTTAGCTTTTTGTGGGGTTTTCTTAAAGTTATCAAAAAAATCTATTCAGACAGTCTCTTCTGATGCATTTTGACATTCACTCTTCCAGTATAAAGTTAGTTACCATGCAAAAGCAGATTCTTAATAATTGATGTTGTTTACTTTGAATGTGATTACTCATAGAAGGCTGGAGAAATGAATCAATACTTGCTTAGCTTCTCCAAAATAAATCAGAGGTAATTGTTAAAGTAATGCACGTTAATTTAGGCTGTCAAATTAATTTCCCAACACTTCCTTATGTTACAAGAGTCTTAATTAAGAAATAACTAAGATTGCCATTTCTTATTACAGGTATGGCTGAGTCACTGGCTCTGAACAAAGTCATTTAAGTCCTTTGATGTATGCAATTTAAAGAACACGAAAGCAAATCTACAAAGTATTAGTTATACTGTGTTTCCATAAATGGACTTTACAGTTTGCAAAGTGCTTCCATGTTCTTTCTGCAAACTGTATTCTGTTCTATAAGATGTAACCTTGGTCTCCTCTGAAGCTATTTCAATACAGTGTGGGGGCTTACAGAGTGTCCAGTCCCAGGTTCCATACTTTAAGAGTATCACTGACTAATAGAGTACTTCAGAGAGAGAAAAGTGAGTGATAAAGTCTATGGAAATTGTGTAAGTTTGAAAGAACTGGAAATAATTAACATAAAAGATAAAGGGATATCATAAAAATTGAGGGGGTCTTCTCTTATTTGAATATATGTTATACGGTAGAAGGTTTAATTTTATATCTTGTTCCAGATGATGGAGTCAGCATGGATGATTGGTAATTATGGGGAAGTAGATAAAAGCTTAACATAAGAATCTTTTAACAGTACAAAGAGCTGCCTTACCCAGGGGTGAGCTTCTTGGTACTAGGCCTGCCTTGGAGAAAAACACTTACAAGGGGTGTGGCTAATACTGAGGGATAGTTCTCTGAGATGTCTACTGTCTCTGGCTTTCAAGCCTGCCAAACATGGAGAAGTCTCTCCTTCCTGATTCAACCCATTCGTTGACTCTTGTTATCAACTTTAGACGGACATTTCAGAAGTCCAATTGACAGGAACTTGTCCAAAGTCCTCACAGTCCCTTTATTCCATGCCCAGCCATGCTTCTGAATTACCCACTGCTATCCAAAGAGCTGACCACTGCTAAGGTACACCCTCTCTGCCCCGTTATGTCCACTTCCATGTCCAAGGCTGTTGGAGAGCAAGTGTGAGACCAAAGGTGTCTTTACCCCTTCCCAAAGTTTAGAGAACACTACAGTGCATGTGTAACCTGCCATACTCTGCCCATTGATTTCATCTAGTACTTACTGCATAATTTTCAGTTGTTTTTTATAACACTTTGGTATGATGAGTTCTTTAAAGGCAAAGACTGTTCTATTTATCTTTATAACTCCATAGCTTATCCAAGTGTTGGTGTTTAGTACTCAGTATATACTTAATAGAGGAATAAACATTTCTGAATGCTGAATAAGCATTCTGAATAAGCATTGCTTCAGTGCGGGTACTAGAGAATGGCAAGATCTACAGAATTAAAATAAGGCACGGTCTTTGCCCTTAAGGATGCTAAAAAATCAGCAGGATGTATATATGTGTTTTCTTTATATATATATATATGTATATACATATATATATACACACACACATACATACACACACATATAATAGTATAATTGTATATTGTAGTAGTGATATATATATTTTATATATATATAATATGTGTATATATATATATATATATATATAAAAATAAGTGAGAGTACCTGTATCAAGTGTTTTGCCTTGTAGGATTGCTTTTAATTCTAAGAGTCTATGAATCCATATTCTTTTCCTCAATTAAAATAGCTTAAATGCAAGAGCAGGAAAAGTGGCCATACTACATTAGGGTATTTCCTGGTTTTTTTAAAAATTTTTTAAAAATGATTTTATTTATTTATTTGACAGATAGAGATCACAAGTAGGCAGAGAGGCAGACAGAGACAGAGGGGTGGGTAAGCAGATTCCCTGCTGAGCAGAGAGCCCAATGTGGGGCTGGATCCCAGGACCCTGAGATCATGACCTGAGCTGAAGGCAAACAACCAACCTAAGCCAAAGGCAGAGGTTTTAACCCACTGAGCCTCCCAGGTGTCCTTCTAAGTTTTTAATTTACTGTGGACAATACAGCTCAGCTTCCTGAAAAATCAGATATTTTGAAGAGTTAATATATAGTGAGAACATGGGTTTTTTTTTAATTAAAGAGTTGGGGAAAAAAAGGTCTTGGTAGAAATTAGTGAGAAAATCATACAAAATGCACTTTTCTCATATTAAGGAGAAAAGACTTTTGGCTCTGGAATTTAAAGTGTATGGTAACTTTTCTTATCTACTAATTGAAGAATTCAAAATATTACATCTATAGTAAAAATAATAAAATACTGACATGATGTTTACCTTCTACTTAACAGACAAATCTGTTAGATTAAATCTGTTCATTTATATATAATGTAGACACTTTTATTGTTCCTGTTTTATAGAAGATGAAACAAGACCTCAGGGTGAAGTCCTTTGCCCCCAGATGATGAAGTAGAAAGTAGTAGACCTAGAGAGTTGAGTACCAGATTCCATGCTCATAATGACATCACCGTGCTCCCTCTTGTATTATAAAAATATTCTCCTAGATGAGGGTAAGAATTTTATTTTTTACCTTGTGGTAAGATGCATTCTACCAGCTGCTCCATAATTTAGAATCGGTGATCCATGATGAGTCTTGCTTCTGATGCAATAGTGAACAAATTCATTGAAAAGGACTTCAGAAGAACTGTACAAAACAATAAAGTGAAATCCTTTAGCAGGAAAACAGTGGCTGGTTTTCTAGCCTCTTACTTGGTTTCTCTGGTATTATTTATGCAAAACCAGACAGTCCACAACCTCTCTGCCCCATTATACCCACTATTATGACCCAAAGGACACAGTTGTATTAAATGATGTTATTTGATCAAATAACAATAGATAGGACTACACAGTCACATACATCCAAGCCAACAAGCCAACTGTTGTTTAATCCATTTTGATTTTCTGACAGGATGCTTGCTCTGAGAAGCAAGGTACCTTTCATTTTGGAATTGAATGATCTTTCTTTTCACTTAGTTTCACATATATTCTGTTTTTCACTTTGTGCTCTAAATAGTTAGTTAATTGGGACTATTTAACAGATTGTATATGTGGCTGCTGAGAGCAATTGCATTTTTAACAACTGAAACAACTGACAGAGTTTTTACTTAATTTGCTAGCTGGTTCATGGTTTGCTAGAGAATGACCTTGCCCCCTACCGTTGGATTCAAAGAGTTAAGCAGAAGCTGAAGTGCTTCTGACTGTAGGAGGTGAAACTCATTCATATTCTTTTATAAACAAATTAACACTGAGTTGCCAGTGTGTTTTCATCCCACGAAAATCACCTTAGCAACACGGATATAAAAACAGCACGAACTTTCCCTCCTGCCTCCTTGCATGAGGAATCCACAACACATGGGACTGGCAAAATGCTCCACTGATTTTAATCCTTCAAATAAGGGTCAGAATTTCCGTGAGACATTGGAGATTCCAAAGATGAAATACCAGCACTAAACTTCTCTTACATACAGAATGATTAGTTATTTCTCAAGAGGGCTTTCATTTGGCTTTTTAATTTTTCCTGACATGGCAGGAAATGCAGGCACCCTTTGCTTGACCAAGTTTAAATTAGTTTTAGCATAAAAAGAAAAGGAAGATTGATTTCCAGGTATTTTGGCTAGGCTAATTGAACAGTGGGTTCTGTGGTCACTGACTATAGTTAGGTACCTTTTTATTCTTCTGTGTTTGAGGAATAGGAGTTCTGGAAAATAGAAGTGAGACCTGTACAGCAGTCGTAGAGCACCCCCCACCCCACCCCCCCGCCACTGGAGGGCAGTAAAAACCTGAGGGCAGGACAAATCCTGCCAGACAGTTGAAGTCAGAAACTGTAGGAAATGAGCTACAGAGCTTTGCTTCATGTGCTCTTTTTTTTTTTAAATTTTTTGAGAGAGAGAGAGCGTGCATGCACAAGGGGTGGGGAAGGGGAGAGGGAGAGGGAGAGACTCTTAAGCTGGGTTCAGTCTCACAACCCTGAAATAGTGACCTGAGCTGAACTAAAGAGTTGGACACTTAAGATTGAGCCACCCAGGCGCTCTTGTTTTATGTGCTTTTTTTATTTACTCACAGGGAAAAGGCCAGAAACCTCTATGTTTATTTGTGGATTTCTTACCATGTTGATTGCTGCTTATTCTAAGATGAGGAGAGCTAGTAAAACTATGGCATGTGTGTATTTTGGAACTCTACCTCTGGGCTTCTGCAATCCCTTGCCTCTACCTTCACTCTTTAGTATGTTGTCTGCCTCTTCGGGTCCCCGAAAAGATTTGTTCCACATAGTTAAAAAAAAAAATCAGTAGTAACAATGTTATGTTCATATAGTTAGTAGAAGATTTACCCTGATTTCCAAAGTTTAGCAGGGAACAAGTAGGCCATCATAAGAAAAAAGCATTTTTTATATGGTCTTCATCATTATGGCTCTTAAATCTGAAGGCACTTGCATTTTCTTTGTTGCATTTGAACTAATTTCTAATTACTAGTTTCTGTATCTAAAAGTTTAAAGAATATTTTAATGTTTTTAATGAATCGCGGTATCATGAGCTATACATGCCCATTTTTCTGTCTTGTATTGTTGTGAGGAAAATCCATGCTGGCCTTGCTGAAGAGAGGATTTCTTAGCCTGTGACCTTGATCCATCCACTCCCAACCCTAAACACAAAACCATCTTCAAAATACAAAGCCTGGGATATTAAAGACTGTCAGGAAATGCAAATAATAAAAACTCTTGGGAGCTACAGGTACACTTATAAACTAGAACACAATGGGTGATGATAGATCAAGAGCCTTAAACAAGTTCTTTTAACAAGTTTATGACATGAATCCAGTATCTTGGGTTAGGTTCCTCGAGATATGGATTGAAACATGTTTATTAGCAAGTACCCTTGGGATTAGCATTTGGGGGAGAATAACAGAAGCAGGGCTGGGTAAATGGAAAGGTTGAGCCTGGTTACCTGGGGCCTCAGCAAATCTTACATGGCTCTTCCAAGATTACCTAAATAGACCTTCTACCACCCCCATTGCACCCACATAGAGCAGTCACTGGATGAGGGCACCGGTGGGGAGTGGAGGGGACCTAACATTGGGCAGGGCAGCTCTCTTCTATTGAGGGAATTTCTAGGGAGGGACTGTTGTATACCAATATCAACCACACGCATAGCAGCTGGGAAACGAGGGCCTTGTTCCTGAAGTGGCCATCTGGGTGGTGCTCTACAGCATCCATGAGAGTCCAGAATTTGTGAAATTCAGATCCACGTGTTTCATATATCTTTCATCTAGAGTCATCTTTTGTAGGTTTCTGGGGTTATGTGTCAGAGGGAAATTAATGGGACCAATTATAGCCATCATCTCTGACGCTGGTCTTAGGACCACACCTGATAGTCCTCATCCCCTTTCTTTCTTTTCTTTCTTTCTTTTTTTTTTTTTTAAGATTTTATTTACTTATTTGACACAGAGAGAGAGATCACAAGTAGGCAGAGCAGCAGGTAGAGAGAGAGGGGGAAGCAGGCTCCCTGCTAAGCAGAGAGCGCAATACGGGGCTCCATCCCAGGACCCTGAGACCATGACCTGAGCTGAAGGCAGAGGCTTAACCTACTGAGCCACCCAGGTGCCCCCTCATCCCCTTTCTTTACTATCCCTTCTAGATTCCCTACAATCTCAAACATCACATCCACTACGTTAGTTGGTACTTACTGAGAAAATCCAAATCTCTGTTCCTGAAAGTTCTGATCCTCTTGGAACCATGCACTGTCAAGCTGTCAAGACTCTACTGGATTGATTACTGTCAGAATTGGGTAAGGAGTATCAAGAAACACCTCAGTGGATCACGTGGCTGCCACAGGCAATCTGGCCTGCCCCCACTGTGTAATGGCAGTGCAACCTACTCGTAATCATCAGGGTCCATTAACTCATCAGGATGGTGGCTCCTTTCCTGGCCTTTTGACACATGGTACCTAAAATGCTGGTTGACAAAGAAGCAAACAGAACTTAAACACTTGCTAGTAAAAGCATTCATCTTCTGGAAACAGAATCTCTCCACCTGCAAAGCTTATTATTGCAGAGTCAGAGACACAAATTCTTTAAGTGATTCTCTAGAAATAAAAGGAAGAGGAGTCATTCCTACTTACACATCTTCTTCCTACTGTAGAGACAGCAGTATGTAATGATCACTGATTTAGAATATATCCTATATCCTAGAGGATGGCACCCTATCTTTACAGGGTATTATCTCCTAACTTGTGCTTCTGCCATGCTTATAGAAAATCATTCCATTAGTCTATGAGTCTGGCAGCTCCAGTGGTATGGTCTGCTCTAGAAATAGTGTATTTAATTGTTACGTGTCCCCTGCTATACCTCTTTTGCTTTAAAGTGGTTCTTGGGAGCACCTGGGTGGCTCTGTGGGTTAAAGCCTGAGCCTTTGGCTCAGGTCATGAACTCAGGGTCCTGGGATAGAGCCCCACACTGGGCTCTCCACTCAGCAGGGAGCCTGCTTCCCCCTTTCTCTCTCTCTACCTGCCTCTCTGCCTACTTATGATCTCTGTCTGTCAAATAAATAAATTTTTAAAAAATCCTTAAAAATAAATAAATAAAGTGGTTCTTGGTCTATACCATTTTTAGATGGGATACCGTGTCGGAGGATCAGATATTCTGTAAACAGTGGAGATGGCTGAGGTCCTACAAGTGGGAAATTCAAACCCACACCTAGACTGTATGGTGATTCTAGTAAAGACAAATTGCTGCCTCTTCCAGGATGTAACTGACTTGCTACCAAGGGACCCGCTGGTTTCCTTGGGAGAAGGCGCCCTGTCAGGTCTATGTATTGCTGAATGCTGGCCAGTTGGATATCTGACAGCAGTAAGAAGACAGATCATCCATAGTGACTGTGAACCCATGCTGTTGGTTGGATCCAAGAATGGTTTTCATCCCGGACATCACAGATACTCTGTTCGTGATTTTATTGTGCCAGCACCACAGTAGCTAATGACAGAGGCTGGCTCTCATGTCTGTCAGCAGCAGACAGATTTATCTAGATGTTCAGTGCCTCTTTCATAATAAATGCTCTCTGGCAGGCATTAACAAGTTACACACAGACCTTCACAGTTTGTGCTCACCTCCATAGGTCCACCACATGCCTCTTCCTGAGACTGCCTTGTCCCCAACGTTTCAGTCTTTCCCTGATCTCTGATTAAGCAACCACACCAGTCTCTACTGATTAGAAATCCATGTTTAGTCTGAACTTGGGCCATTTCTCTTTGTGTAGAAAGTAGATATTGTGGTAAAATGCCTGAGGCTCTTCCCATGGAAGAATTTTCCCTCATCACTATCTTTCAGGGCCACAACTTAATGGGATTGTAATAAAGCAGTGGTCCACTTTCAACTTGTACTTAAATATAGAAATTACCCACCCACAAACCAAACTTGGCCTTTTCCCTTCTCTGTCAGCTGATCAAAAGTGTGAGTTAAGGAACTCCTGGGTGATTCAGTCAGTTGAGTGTCTGCCTCCCACTTGGGTCATGGGCCCAGGGTCCTGGAATGGAGTCCTGCATTAGGTTCCTTGCTCAGCGGGGAGACTAATTCTCCCTCTGCCTTCCACTCCCCGTCTTGTGCATGTGTTCTCTCTGGCAAATAAATTTTTAAAAATCTTAAAAAAAAAAAAAGTGTGAGTTGAGAGAGAGGCACAAATCTCACTGTATTAGATGGGGAGTGAGTCTGGGTCACCTGTGTATGTACGTACTTGTGTTGTCCAACCCTACTCATGCCTATCTTGAATGTTCATTCAAATGATAGAAAGCTGCTCATGATATAATGCTGCTGGCCTCTCTTAATCTTATGACTGTGATGAACCCAAGAAAACCCACCTTATCATGGATATTATTTCATGGATCGTATGCTCATTTTGTTTCTCATGGTCAGCCACTCCATATCTATCAGGATGCAGTAACTAAGCCAAGAGTTGTTTTGAAAAGATGTGTAATCTCTGCTTCAAATGGCAAGGCCCTGTTCTGGAACCCTAAGAGACTTCATTGTGATTTTTCTAGTGGGGCTTATCAGAAATTCCACGTGACATCTTTTCCCACCACAGATACTGTTGTCCTTAGGGTGGCACTAACCTCTACCTTTATTCCTGGGCTCTGTATTGTTTTTAATTTTGGGTTTTGAGAATGTGGGCAGTTTCAGCAGCTTCCACTTGGCCTTTCCAATTAAACAGCTATTACTCCATGGGACTAGAACTCAATGTTGGCGTACTTATAATCTCCTCATGTGTCTATCCTGTATTGTACATTTGGAAGACTGATGAATTACCTATAGATATGGACCAAGGGACCTGTGAACCCAACCTGTGCTAGCACTCCATTTATTACTTGGCTCCTGTATGCTCTTACTCTAACACAGAGGCCATAATGATCTTTAGGTTCCTGGGTGTTAAGGTTAAGTCAAACCCCATGTTCAAAACTCATTAAAAAGTCAGGGTCTCCCTTTCTCCTGGTAAAAGGTTTCCCAAATAAATTGTCACAGATCCCTTTGAGAAAGAACTGGAGGAATCATTACCATGTCCACTGTGTTTCAGGGCCCTTCCTCAGAGGGACACAACCACTCCTTCAATGATTCTGGGTCAGAAAACTGGCTCCACTGTTAACTGGAATTAAAATAAAATAAAAACTTAAAAAAAAAAAGCTTTCTCCAGTTTGAAAACAGGGCAAAGGAACATGACCATTTATTGGGACAGCTGTCTCAAGCTCCTGATCATTCAGCCTCGATTTCTTTTGATTATACGCATTCAGTGATCCCTTGTTGGCTGCCTGTCTATCTTGTGCCTAGGGATGCAGGTCCCATTAAGCATGTCCATAGTTCTTCACTGATCAAGCCCCTGGTTTCCACTGCATTATTATTACACTTACACTGTTTCTGTTTTAAACATTTATTTCTTTATTTTAGAGAGCAAAGGAGCACAAGTGGGTGCGGGGGGAGGGAGAGAGAGACTCCTCAAACAACTGCTCCTTGGGGTTTCCTCCCAGGACTCTGAGATCATGACCTGAGCTGACATCAAGAGTCAGACACTTAACAGGCTGAGCCACCGAGATGCCCCTACACTTACATTGTTTCTGACCGTTAAACGCCTTTACTTGCCTTTTTAATGTTGGGATCCTATCATCCCCATTCCTATGTGGGGACCTACTATTAGCAATGTCTTCTGCAGATGAGTTGTCCAGGGATGCTGGGGCTCCTCTCACCACCATGCTTCTTTTATCTTATTGGTGTGTGTTCTCTGGGTTCCCCTACAGAACATAGTCATCCGGCATTTATTTGGACGTTATGTAATATCCTCTCTAGCATGCCAACTTCTCTAAGCCTTTTGATCTCTCTTCCTACCATTTGTGTGGCAGCTCTGGAATTTCCAGCTCACTTAGTAAGAGCCATCTCTTTTTCCAGACTTCTAAAAGCAATTGCTTCCCTTTCGGAGGATCCCTCTTTAGGCAAATATGGAAAGTTCAGAGAAAGCCTCCCCCTCTGCATTTATGGTGTTTTTAAGTGCCACAACTTAAAATAATATACCAAAATGGCATATTTTAGGGTGCCATGTCCTGAACTCCTAACCATATTTTGGGGTGGCATGTTCTCCCCTTTAAGTGCACCGATAGAATGAGACATCTGATTTCCTTTTTCTTGTAATTATTAGTCTTCTCCTGTCTTCGCAATGCCTGAGATATTTCACCTGCTTATTCTCATACCAGTTTGCTACTAATGAGCATTCAATAATTATATCGCTACAGTAGGCCAGGGGCTATCGTAATCTAACTACCACCAGTGACAGGGTCTTTGTTCCCATCCAGCTGGTAGGTGACCCACCTTCAAAACCCTCAGTCTCCTTTTGAAGACTACTCCTAGCATTAAGTTCCCCAAGGAACAGAGAATTGTATTCAAGTGGTTTTTTAGAACTACTCTTTGGAAAAACACCTGTAAGGGAGTTAAAAAAAAAGAAAAGAAAAGAAAAGAAAAAAGCCAAGTTTGGGTGGAAGAAGAAATTAAATAGGAAACAGCTGCAACAGAAGTCTGTGATCACTTTTGGAGCTCTAAAACCAGAATGCCCTACCCATATTGGGGGGAGGAAATAAGAAGTGGGTTTTGCAACATCTTACATTAAATAGGAGTTCGTTGTGAGCTGCTGTGGTAGAGGACTTACAACACTGAGCAAAGCAGCTTCTTTCACTCAAGGGCAATTCATGTGAGAGACTTTGCTATGAGCTCTTTAACCACAATCTTTGAAGTCGGGAGGATAAATGCCTCCATCCTGAAAGGAAACCTGGGCAGTGTACCAAACACTTTACTTTTGATTTTGACAATATTATATGATTTGAGGGCAACCTAATTATATTGCACTGGGTTATTATTTTTAAAGCTTGTAAAACCACACGCAATATATAAGGTAAGATGATCTAGAATTATGCAGGGCAAAAGGGAAAAATCAACCTAGAATTACAAACTACAGAAAACTCAGAAGTACATAACCTATACACCTGAATAATCGAGGATTGACTATGTTGGGGAATCATCAAACGTCCTTGGCTAACAGCATAGTTTCTTATTTCATGAGTAGCCAGAAATTCAGATCTTTATAACAAGAGGAAAGGGGAGCTCTGTTTTCTTTGACATTCTTTAGAGGCTTGTGACATAGGAGGAGTTTATGGTGATATTCTTTTATAGTAAAACAAAATGAGATTCTTGAAGCACATTTATTGAGTGGTCTGGAGACCTTTGGTAAGCAAATGTAGAATCCAGAAGTTTCACTTTGACTTACTTAAATATAGAAAGGGCCTGGAAAGATTGCATTCAAGCCAGTTACAGTGTTCTAGAATCTTTATTATGTGCATCATACTTATGTGTGTATGGTGTGTGTGTGTGTGTGTGTGTGTGTGTGTGTAGCAAAGATTGGGCAATGGCTAACAATAAATAGACTGAAATAATGGATTAAAGAGGTAGGAGCCATCACTCTTTGATGATTTCCATTATGATAACAAGAAAAAAAACCCACATCAAGCATGGTATCCTAAAGGAAACTAGATAAGCAACTAGACTAAATGACCAAAGAGAAAAAGATAAGTAGATTTCAGAATGAGAACTTACATATGTGAATAATTGGTTATCTTCAATTCCATCAGTTGGCATCAAAGGGAACCTGGGGGTGGGGAAAAGGCTCTCAGATCATCCATTCTCTAGGCTGGAAATTACCTAATTAGTTTTTTTTTAATGAATTGGTATGAATTTGATCTGATAATTACCTAGACTCATTTGGTAGCAAATTAACTTAGAACTCATTGAGTTGCCATAACTATACACTTGGACTTGTCATGTTACTAATTTTCTCACTTAGATATCCATTTACCAACACAGCTAATAATATCTAAATGTATAAAAATGACTATGATGCTAAGATTTTAATTTCCTCTCACCTTTTATTATTCCTGCTGTGTTGTAGATATTGCCAGATATGGAATTAAAGATGACTAATAAACAATCGCAGTTCTTAAGGAACTCACAATTTAATAGGGTAGACAGACATATAAAAATATAATATAAGCTTCAGAAAAATATAGAAAAGAGAGCAAATCATCAAATGGAACACTTACTGACTACCTACCATGCCGCAGTTTCTAATATCCATGAAGTAGAAATAAAATATGATACATGTGGTCAATGAATTCATGGAAGGGGCTATTTTGTTGGGGCTGATTTATCTTTGAACAGAAGGAAGGACATCTCATTATCAGACTGTGATGATGGGTGAGGATGTATGTGTTTTAGGCAAAGCACACCTAATGATTGCAATTGCCCAAGGAGCAAAGATTTCTCTCTGCTCACGGTGCTAAGGTGAGTATTGGCTTCCTCAAGCAACACTCAGTCACCTGAGTATAGGGGCTGAAAAGAGAAATTATAGATATGTAAGCTGGAATAGAGCCACAAGAATAGACTGAAACGGAGTATAGAAGCTGAGGTTATTGGCAAGAGGGTAGTTCAACTCTGTAGATTAGTATGTTCTTTATAGATGAACACCTTATAGTTCATGGAGTCTAAGCAAGGTACAGAAGAAAGTCAAGATGGATGAATTAGAAGGAAATGAATCAATCAAGTAAATAAAACTTTTTATGAGGCTAATGTGTATACTAAGGTGACACAGTAAAAGCTCGAAAGATGAGGTTGTGGTTTGTGGATGAGTTATTGAAATCTGATGTGTCAAAGGAGGAGCCTTCCTAATCATGACAAAGACAGCATGATGATGGAAGTTAGGACGGAGAAGAAGGTAGTGGGCAGCCTTCCAACCTCAGTGGAAGGATGGCTGCCTCACAGCTGTTCACTTGTCAGAATTGTACTGGAGTGTATATCCCCCTGCCTGGTGGAGAAAGTGAAGATGCCTCCTAGAGAATTACCTCTAGGAGGCCTGGCTTCATCTTGGCCCCTGTTCTTCCTGTCCAAAAGATCTGAAGTCTCTAAGTGAGCATCAGGGAGAGCTAATTGACCACTCAGTCTAAGGACAGTAGTTAACAGTATCACTTCAAAGCTTTTTTAGTTTATTATGTTAATTTCCTCCTTAAAAATTGTTTTCTATGTGGCTACTTCCCAATTAGAAGATGTGGGACAACAGAAAGCTTACCGTTCTGGGTCTCAGAAGTTGTTTATGACCCAGTTCTATCTCCTTGATTAGTTGTCACGTAATATCCCTTACCCTCATTCCAGAAAGAAGTAAGAGCATTTGGAAACCAATCTGAGGTAGAAAAGTAGGCTGTGTTAAAGAAACTAAGAGAAAAACCGCTGAGATTGGAGGGAGACAATGAGGGGAAGCTACAGCTCAATGAATGTTTAAAACAGTCAGATGGGTAAGAAATTGCGCTTGTACTAGGACACTCTGCCAGATATTATCATGGTGGTTTTTTCCTAGCAAGTGAGGTGCTGAGAGTCACTTTAGATTTCTGTATCATTCAGGAAAACACAAACTAAGACTTACAAAACGAGAGATTTGGTTACATAGCTTCCTATTTGGGCTGCCTGGAAATGATAGCTTGAGACAAGGATGTGCATACATGTGATTTTCTAGGGGTATGTTGTTGAGGAAAAGCTTATGAGGGAAAGAGTAAAGCAGGATTGAGAAGAGGAAAGACCCAAGCAAGAGTAGGACTTAGCTCATGCATAGCCTTGTCCAGATCCATGGAGGGAGGACTCTGGAACATAAGTAGCACCACAGAATTTCCCCTTCCTTGACACAAGGGGAGCAGGGTTTCATAACCTGTACCCGTCATCATTGACTATGGCTGCTTTCTTGGTTCCTGTCAAGTGAGTCTTAGAGAGAGTGGCTGGTTTGGGGCCCTCTGCGGTCAAAGCTCATAGTAGCAGGGTGATGAGTATACTAGGCCAGTAAGGGGGACCTAGACAGGGACTAGAGTATCTCCTATAATAGCTGATGGAAGAACAGAGAATCCCATGAGGGGATGGTGATACCATTCAGAATTTGGGAAGAGCAGGAAGAAACTATCATTCCTAAGTTTGGAGAGAGAATTAGAGAAGGTGGTATTACTAGAGCCCATAAGACAGGACATCCTGTGGGATCTAGTCATGGCAGGCATTAACCAGAGGAAGTTGCAACCCTACAAAGAGGGGCTCCCTGGCAGAAATTAAAAGTTTGGAAAAGATGCTGCTGGAAATGCCATGAAAATCGAATTTATTTTGCCTTTAGGGACTCTTGATTCGAATAAGGAAAATTTATTAAGACACTGAGTCCCTGAAGTGGCAGCTACCACAACCAGTCATGACCAGGGACTCCAGAGCCAATGTACAACCCCAATTGCTATGCCTAAGGCAGCAGACCTCATTTAGATTTCAAAATATTTAAAGTATAATTCTTGCTAATGTCTGGTGAATTTTCTAGGGATATATACATATCCCTCCCAACTACTTACCTTTGCACTTTCTAAAGAAGTAAAATTCTATTTACAGTAAATTGAGGTGTATGCGTGTGGGGTGGGGAGACTTAAAATATGCAGTTGCTTTTGGGAGAAAAAAAGAGTGCTACTCTCGATCTTGAAAACTGATGTCAGCAACACAAGTTTGGCAATAGGCTAGATGGTCCCTGGGAAATGGAAACCAAAAGAATATCTGGGTAGAAAAGATATAAAAGTAGAATAGACCAAGAGAGCACAGATCTTAGAAACCCAATAAATTCTTTGGCCTTCCACTCCCTTTTTAAAATTGATTTTTGCATTTTAAACATATTCTTTTGTATTTTTATTGATCTTATTATTTGTCACCAAACACACACACAAACACACACAAACAAAAACAGAAAAACCACCTACAAGATATTATAACATTTCTCTCCAGTGTGACTATGACAGTGTGCACTGTGTGATAACTTGCAAGACATTCATCTACACCTAAAAGAAATGATCTCCTTTGATGAAAGGCATTATTCGAATCCCATGCTTGGCTGGTGGTATTTTACAGGTTTTTACATTTGCAAGTAGGTTCTTTTTTTTTTTTTTTTTTTTTAGCCTTTTTCTTCAAGGTGGTGATGAAAATTTGGTCATTTATAACTTGATAATATCACACATAGGTACTTCATTGTCTTGGGATTCATATATCTTGATTAAATTTAAAACATCACTATTTGAGTCTGAGAAAGTCTTGGCAAGTAGATATTTCTCTTCCTGTTAATGAAGATTAAAGGATTCTGGAGGCAGAAAGTTCCAATCAATTCTGGAGGTACTGCTTGTTCCCATGAGGAGCCTATAAAAATCAAATCCATGTTTTCATGCAAGAACTTTTTGAAGTGCTAGAAGCAACTGTTAGAGCATCTGGGTTGTATGGTGGTTTAAAGGGTTCTTTCTGGAAAATATTAAACATTAACTTTCTAAAAATAATGACTAGAGAAGGAATGGAATAAATTCATGGACTGGAGTGGTCTGGGGTTAGCAGAAGGAGAAACATGATTTGCTTTTTAATTTTCCACTTTAGAAACTCCCCTTTCACACCCCACACAGCATCATTCTGCTTTCTGTTTTAGTATCGCCTGTTGGGGGGAACTGACCTGCAACAGCATCCTGGGAACGCAGAGGAATGCCAGGAGTGGAGAGGCTGGTCAGGATTTAAATAGACTTGAGAGAACAGACTTCACCTCTCCGCTGTTCTCAGTTGGCCTTGCATGTGGATGGTGGAATCCTGAACAGAAAGTAGTGTTTTCAGGTTATCTGGTCTCTCTTCTATCCTTCAATGGAGCTAAAACACAGGAAACATAAGAAAAATCCCTGCAGGTATTACTGAATTACAGTAACAAAGCCCTCTCTACTGCCATCCCATTCCGTTCATCACAAAAGTTTCAAATAGATGGCTTGATTCCTACAAGTTACTGACATCAGTTAACCTTTGAAGTTTCTGTCATTATCCCAGTAAAATAGAAACATGGGAAAACCTTCTTCTTGGGTGCTATGGCTTTTACCATTTTTCTGACAGTTGTGCTTCTATCTAGGCTGTAAGGTCCACCAGACGCATCTGTCTACTGGGTTTCTGCCTTGGGGGACAAACAGTGGCCTGCATGATGGGGATGCAAATGGCCTTTCACATCCAGAAACTACCAGCCTCACTGTGTCAGCCTGATGGGCCTGCCAGTCTCCTTTTCCAACTGTTGTTGATGCCACAATCCTTGAAAGTTGAGCACAAATACCCCCCCTCTCTCTGAATTTTCTAATCATTGTTACCTTGCTGACTCTCTTGTTCTGGCATCAGCAACTACAAAAACGGAGAAAGGGAGTTACCATAGGATGGAGCGGCTGAGAGATACTTCTGAAATATAAAAACAAAACAAAACAAAAAAACCCTGAAAACTCAACCAAAAAGAGTCAGTCAGTGGGACAAGTACGCCAAGTGGGTGGGAGGGATCTTCTGGTGAAGGGGATGTTACATGAAAGGTACAGACATGTGGAATCAAACATCCAGGCTGTGTCTGATTAAACCATTATGAAAAAACTCTTTATAGGAAAATAGTGATGGCATAGATCAGTGGTTCTCAAATTTTTGATCAGTTTTGTTCAATAGAAAGGTAATGCAAGCCATACATTTAATTTCAAATTGCCTAGAAGGCACATTACAAAAATAGGTGAAATTCATCTTAGTAATTTTATTTAATTCAGTCTGCTCAAGATATTATCATTACAACTTGTAATTAGTTTAAAATATAACTTGTGACTTTTATATTCTGTTTTTGTACCAGGTCTTCAAAATCTATTGTGTACTTGATATTAAAGCCTATCTCAATTTGGGCCAGACACAAGGCAGGTTCTCAAAAACCACAAGTAGCTAGAGGACAGCACAGTTTTCAAAAATGTCAAAATCACCTGGAGGGTTTAATAAAGCACAAATTACTGGTTTCCACTGTCAGAGTTTCGGATTCAGTATTATCTGGGATGAGGTGCAATATTTTACATTTCTAAAAAGTTCTCAGGTGATGCAGATACTGCTGGTTTGCAATCCCTGTGAGAACCACTTCTCTAAACTAATGGCTGCAAGTTAGAAACACCTAAGAGTTAAAATCAAGGAAAAAAGAAGACAAAACAGAAACAAAACTTACCCTCCAGGCCACACCCAAGACCACTTAACCCAAAAATCTAGAGGTCAGACCCAGGCATTGGTTTATTTTAAAAAGTTTCCCAGGGGATTTTAATGATCAGCCCGGTTTGAGAGCCATAGAAGTGGGAGGAGAAAAGACTAGAGAGAGAGAGAGGTTTTAGTGGACAGAAAGCTACAATTAGAAAAAAATAGTAATAACAAAACCTAAAGTAACAGAAGCCTCGGTAGATTTTTATACAGGGCACTGATATATAATGAAAGCATGATTTTGTTGTGCTGCTTCCATTGGTAATGACCTGGAGCCGGAATGGGTCAGAGATGGATTTAAAATAATTCAAGAGCTTGATGAAGTTGGCACAATGGAAGGTGGGGGAAGGGGTGGATATGAGGGAATGACAGTTATACACACTTGATTCAACGCCATCATTATTTTGCGGTGTGATGAAATGAAGGGTGTGAACTATACATCAGTGGGAAACTGTTCCTTCTTTCTTCAGCATAGAGAAATGAAACAGCACTAAAATGCCCCCAAAGTCCATGCCCCACACCCAGAAGGGTGTGGGCGGGGGAGAGAAAAGCCAAGAATAGATTCACACCGGGCACATTGTGTGAATGACAGAAGCTACATTTGATTAAATGTGTTAGACCTGATCCCTAGGGGGCAGCCCCTTCCTGATATTACCTGTTACTTTGCTATTTGGTCTCTTACTTTCATTTCTTTCTCTTTCCTCTAACCTGTTTTTCCCTCTGGCCAGACTCAGCACTCTCTTCAGGACTCCAGGTCTCCAGAAAGCAGCGTCTTTCCTTGTCTGAGCCTCTGGCTTCAGGTTGGAACTTTGTGAAAATGAATTATCAAAGGTTCTTGAAGTCAGCTGAAACTGTGAACAAAAGTCAGCAAAAGTCAGCATTTCCTGGAGAAACAGTCCCCAGTGTGGGATGACTGAAGAAAGAGGGATGTGGGGGTGGGTGAACAAGCATAAATTCATGATAAAAACAAGATTTCACAACCTTAAACCACATTATCTATCAAATACCACAGGCACATATTCTGTGAGAGCAGAGATGGACCGTTGCCAACATGCCACAGGATTTAGATCACATAAAGGCAATCGAGAAAAGCCTCAGTGATAAATGAAGCTACTGGTCTCATAGGTCCCTTGAATTTCACCTCACATATGCAGTTTAACTTGTCGTGGTTGAATACATGCTTCAATACAATACATAGCCAAAGAAAAACATCTGAAGTGGTAATTACAGGTAGCAGCCAACAGATGTGTAAAGCAGTGAGTTCATGTTGATGGAACTTTATATGCACTCTTCCTCCTCATTTCAAGCTGATTCCTTTCCATGTAAAAGTTTGGGCAGAGTCTCGAAAACCTGTGAATAAGAACCTTAAAAAGATTCCTAATGAGTTTTTAAGACTAAGCTGCTATTACCATTACTGAATCCTGGGTTCCTTGTTCTCCATCTGGTATTTTCTTTCTGTTCCCTGTGGCATTTCCTTTTTCTCATCCATATTCTTAGAACATTCCTACTGAGCCCATTAACAGATTGCCAAGCCAGATTGGCAATTAAATTGCATCCTTGAGCCTAAATTTTAATTCTGAAGAGCCTCTTGTCTTTTCACGACATGCCCCTGCAATTGCTGGCTCAAATCTCACTCTGGGCCAGAAATCCCATTTTGCTGAAAGGAATTTACCACATTCCCAGACCCATGATCAGCGAGCTACAGACTACCATTATGTTCATCCAGGAAATCTTCATACTATCTTCTTCTGTAGTATCTGAACTCTTGTTGGTGTGTATCTAAATATGAAATCACTTTCGGCTTCTGGGAGAAGGAATTATTTTGAAACAAGTGAAATTGATTATTCAATTTATTTGAAATCAGTGAACCTCAATTATTTTGAAACCAGAAACCTCTCTGGAACCTACAAATCTCCAGAGTTCCCAATCTGCTCTTATTTAAGAATTTATTTTCTCCATCTGTTTCTACATGCCTTACTTTCGATAGTGATTGAGAAGAGTCAGTCTCTATAATATATAAATTAAATTTTTATCACTTCTAGTTTTTACATCTTAGACTAAAACAAGAGACCATGAGATATTAATTTTCACTCCCACCTCAGTTCTTCAAAGTTAAAGATTATTTGGATGTGGGGCACCTGGGTGGCTCAGTGGGTTAAGCTGCTGCCTTCGGCTCAGGTCATGATCTCAGGGTCCTGGGATCGAGTCCCGCATCGGGCTCTCTGCTCAGCAGGGAGCCTGCTTCCCCTCTCTCTCTCTGCCTGCCTCTCCATCTACTTGTGATTTCTCTCTGTCAAATAAATAAATAAAATCTTTAAAAAAAAAGATTATTTGGATGTAAAGGTTAAAATATACAGATGATAAACAAGTACACTATTTTAAATGACATTAATAAAATGTTTCATCAAACTCTTGCCAAGACAGAAGTGAAATCAGCACATTTACATTGTACCACTAACAAAACTAAAGAATAATAAAAAACAAAACACCTAATTTCTTAGAACTGCCAATAGGAGTCCAACCTACTCTAAGGACTCCTTCAGATGTTCAAGCCTTGTTATAACTCACCTAAGGCTCCTGGTACTAGTGCAATCTCAATTCTTTGAGATTCAGCCAGTTTTTCCCAAAGCAAAGTGGTCTTTCTTGGATTTATTCAAGGTGCTGTGCTTTGTAACCTTGGAAGACACTTTCATCAGAGCTTAAGTTTCTGGAAAAAAGCTCTTGCTAGTATGCTAAGTAGGCGTTGGATCATTCATTCTGGGCAAACATCTTTACAATGTAATCTGTCAGAATATGGTTATATCCCTACTCTCCTGTAATTAGTATTTTTTGGAGCCTCCTAAGAGAACTCCTGCATGGATCAGCACTTATGACTATTAAACATAAAGGATAAAACTTGTACAAGTAATCGCTGCTCTATAAGTACTTTACTTGGTTAAGCAAACCTTTTGTATTTATCAGCTAATTCTCCGCTGGATCCTAATTCTTTTCAAATGAACTGGCTCCCTACTTGGATCTCATGCAGATCACAGCTTGGTTGTGAACCTACGCAGCAAAATTAAACTATACAAATATCAGTCCACAATATGTTGCTATCAGAAAGACCTTAACTTATACTGCAGTGTGGAATGGAGCCCAGAAGGCTTTGGTGGAACCACACTGATGAATTCAGATTTGGGCTGATCTGTGTAAAAAAAAAAGGAAACAAACTGTTGGAATAAATTTTGATTCAAAGTCTAGAGTACTGTTACTAGCAGAGGAAAACCCTACATTCAAAGCCAAACTATAAAGTCTAATATTTAGGACTCCAAACACAATGGAAAATTATAAAGCATACCTTATTAATTTTCATGTATTTTTACTTGTCCTATAACAAGGAATCTATAATACTTATTACTAAGGAAGAAAAATAAGCCAGATCAGAGGCAATTTTACCTTATTATTTTACCTCTTTCTTCTTTTTTTTTTTTTTTTTTTTTTTGCTTCTGTCTATACTAGAGCCACTCAAAGTATTAACCTGTCATCTGAGTAATTGATTTTTATCACTGGACTTAGACACAAGATCCATATTTATCTTTGCTAAATATTGTTGGTATCTAGAAAAATGTTTAGCATATAGTAGATGCTCACTAAACTGTACTTGTAAAGAATTTAACATCAACAAATGGATAAATGACATTATATTATCTATACAGAGTTCACGGAGTATTACAAGAGAGTATCTCCAGTGCTGTGACTTCTAAGTTGGTGTGTGGGCCCTTGATGCTTAAATAATACATTTGTGCAGAAACTAAATCTGAGTATGGAGAAGAAAATAAATCTCAAACTGGGGCTGTGAATTGACTATTAAGAAATCAGAAATTATTCATAAAACAAAATGAAAAAGAAGCTGTATGCAGCATGTTAATATAGATAAATAATTTATATAAACCTCTAATAGATTTTTTACTATCCAGACATTACCAACGGGCCTAAAAGTTAAGCCTCTGCCTTAAAGTCATTTTTTTTGCATTTTTTTGCATTTGTGTTCTTGGAACTGGTATTATTTATTTAAAGTGACAATTTTTAAAAAAATTAAAAATATAATACATTTTTAATGTAGAATGTTTGGAATGTACAGGAATCTTTGAGAAAAATTCTAAATTATCTTCCATCTTCTACACTCAAGGAAAATATTAACATTTTAGTTCTATCTTTCAACTTTTTAAAAATACATTGAGGGGCACCTGGGTGACTCAGTGGGTTAAAGCCTCTGTCTTCGGCTCAGGTCATGATCTCAGGGTTCTGGGATCGAGCTCCACATCGGGCTCTCTGCTTAGCAAGGAGCCTGCTTCCCTTCCTCTCTTTGCCTGCCTCTCTGCCTACTTGTGATCTCTGTCAAATAAATAAATGAATCTTTAAAAAAAATTTTTTTTTAAAAATACATTGAAACTACAACCCTCAAGATTAAGGCTCACTCAATTTACAACCCCTACAAGGAAGCCTTTTCAAACAAGTATCTTCTAGGGTCTCACGTTTTGGTTTGACAGACAAAATCACACAGAAAAAAATTCAAGGACATTTATCATCTGTTAAAGTACTTCTGGCAGAAGGAGATAGAATCCTTGTCTTACTGTACATATTTTGTACTGCTCGAATCATTTAAATGAGACAGGTTTGTGTGTGGCTTGTAAGAGGAAACAAAAAGAGGTAATAACTTAAAATGAGGGTAATATCACCTGAACATGTAAAAGTGTTACACAACCTATCACACTTTTTCTTCGTTTGACTACTAGAACATTCAAAACTTATCTTTACATCCAATCGTAAGTTCTAAAGTACACTGAAACTTTTTTTTTAAAATATATTCTCTGTTTATTTCCTACTCAACTGTCACTTTTACCCTGTTTTTTGGCACTTCTCATATTTGTTCTTTCATTGTAATTTATTTCAATGATTTTATGTTTTTCCAGATTTTTGTTTGTTTTGAGATATAGGTGGGACATAGATAAATCAAAGTATAAAACCAGAAAAAGGGGCACCTGGGTGGCTCTGTTGGGTTAAGGCCTCTGCCTTCGGCTCAGGTCATGATCCCAGGGTCCTGGGATTGAGCCCCGCATCGGGCTCTCTGCTCGGCGGAGAGCCTGCTTCCCCCTCTCTCTCTGCCTGCCTCTCTGCCTACTTGTGATATCTGTCTGTCAAATAAATAAATAAAATCTTTAAAAAGAAAAAAAAAAAAAAACAGAAAAAAATTTACTGTAGCTATCAAAAATCCAACCAACTTATATGGTATTTGAGACATTATGAGGAAAGTTGCTTACACTACTACGGCCTGGTTCTCCAGAGCACTCGATCTCAGAAATTTAAATTGTATTTCACACTGGATAAGCCACATTCATAAACACTTGTCCCACCTGCTCTTTGAGAATTTCTTTCTCCTGCGAAATTTCTTCTTCCGTCCACCCCACTTCATCCAGAAGTCCCCAGGGAATGTGTCACATGAGCTGAGAAGCCTTATGGCAATTTCCCTTCCTCCTGTACCTCCCTTTGGAATTGCTCTTTTCTTTACCTAGAAGGCTAAACAGAAGCCCCCACCACTCCCCGGTACTTGCAGTTGTGTTGTGTTCCTCCAGGAACTCCTTCCAGAGATGAGCACCACTTCCATTTCTACCGGGCGCTCCTTCCTCTGTTACTATACTTCTCTCAAATTCCACTATTCCTCCTAGGCATGCCAGCTTCCTTTGGTGGGTACACCACTTTTCCAAGCAATGTCCCTCTCCCTCACTGCCAGGCACACATGCCACCTCCACTGGGCTGGTCAGCCACTTCCTGTGTCCATTGGTTCCCAGTCTTGCTCACCTTCTAAGTCTTCTGTGTTCAGTGTTGCACTGCATTCTGTGGTGAAGACTAGAGAGGACCCCCTCTCTCATTTGGGACTATTAGAAGAGTACCAGAGAAATATACTCGTGACCTGATGACATGAGCAGTTTATAGGAACACACTGTTTTCTCCTTTTGATAGAGTTTCTCACCTAGGAAATTTAAAGATGAATAAAAAATGCAAAGAAGGGAACATGGCGGCAATAGCAGGAGATAAATATTGTGCTCTGTTCACACCTCTCAATCGTACCTGTTCTCCCATTTGTGTCCACGGGTTTGTTATTGGTTTTACTTGTTGCCTGAGAATCAATTCTATTCCAGTAGATGCCTCATTCTCTCCTGCAATTTAAGCCTTGGGGAGACTACCCCATCAATTTATCAAATACTACCAGACCTGTCAGAATTCCAAAGGTATGACTTAGGCTCCAGCCAAAAACTCCACTAGAGACAAACGCTGGAATAAATAAGGAACAGTACCATATCCTGGAGGGGAAAACTAAAAATTATTTACAAGATCATTTTCTTTTCCAAATTAAGTAGCAGCTTTAACCAATCAGTCAAGTGTCACTGGCTTAGGGAACACAAAATAAAGTCTTAGCACTTTCAATATTTAAGTTAATATTGACTCTGACCCCTATTCTACAAATCATGAAAATTCACAATGGAGACCAAATTTATGAGCTTAAATGTAAGCCAGGTATGCCTCTGGAATTCTGACAGGCCTGGCAGTGTGCTCTGATTACTTCCCTAAGAAAGATTTGGCCTACAATTATAATTAGATCAGATTAAAGGAGAGAGATATTCTGTTTATTCATGAACTTACTTTTCATCTGTTTTGGCTCACAAGTTTAGCTCTGATTAAATAAATGAATATTATACCACCATTTTATAATTATTGCCCACTAAGAATTCTGTCATTATCAATAAAGGTTAATAATTTATTTTCATTAAGGTGCTGCTTTTAGTTTGTGTACATGATATTGACCACATATGTTTTAAATAGATGGCCCTCTTGGGAAGCTTCCTGATATTAATTAACTATTTAATGATATAATTGATGTACAACAGTGTATTGGTTTTAGGTGTACAACATGATAATTTGATATATTATGTATCATGAACTTTATTTAATTTACTCAGCTTGCTTCCTTGTTTTCTGTGGTGCTTCTTAGCTGATCAGTTCAAAGATAGCCAACAACAAATGAAGATTCAAAGCCATTTAATGTCTAGAAAGGAGGGGTGCCTGGGTGGCTCAGTGGGTTAAGCCGCTGCCTTCGGCTCAGGTCATGATCTCGGGGTCCTGGGATCGAGTCCCGCATCGGGCTCTCTGCTTAGCAGGAAGCCTGCTTCCTCCTCTCTCTCTCTCTCTCTCTCTCTCTGCCTGGCTCTCTGCCTACTTGTGATCTCTCTGTGTCAAATAAATAATAAAATCTTCTAAAAAAAATGTCTAGAAAGGAAAGTGAGTGGATAATATTCTGACTCTGGAAAGGATTTTTAATGATCATCATATTCAAAAGTCAAAGAAGAAATAACATTTCAGGGAAATGAAACTTGCTTTAGCCTAATTGGAAGCCTCAGGGTAAACCTTTATTTATGTATTTTTGGAAATACTCTAACTTGAGTAGAATTCAAAAACATTACTAAGCTAATTAAAATGTTTTAAAATGCCAAAGAGGGGACATAGTGGTCTTATAAGTTTTTATGGATGGGTGGTTGATCTTTTCTAATAATTCATTGGAAAAATAACCTCAATTTTTCATGGTAAGAAAATGCCATTAAAAAGAAATATCAGCTGCTCAGTTTTATGTTAAAAATGAAGGAGTCTAATTGACTACAGAATAAAAGATAGCATGCATAACCTTTTAAAAAATTATCAAAAGCATTGTCCTTGATGTTAGCCTGACATTTTTCCCTTTGATTAGTCAAAAATAACATCAAGATCTTCTAGAGCACTTTCCTTCAAAGGGACTGAAGAACTTGCCTTTTAAAAAAAAGAATCATCAATCTATTATCTTTAGAGGGATGAAGGTAGAGGGGACTTGCAGTCTTGCTCATGAATAAACTGGCTGTTTGAAAAAACTAACAGGTTCACCTGTGACCCCCCCCTCAGCTACCTACATTCTCTCTCCTCTCCATGCCCACATCATGGGGAGTGATGGTCCTCTCCACCCAGTTCAGTGTCTCTTAACAGACCATAGCAAAATATTGAATCCAGCCACAAATGGCCACTGCCAGTAAAGTATTTTCATCTCCATGACCTATTTATTTGATAACTGGAACTTTGTGCCTCTTTATCCCTTTTACCTATTTTACCCATCCTCCATTCACCTGCCTTCAGGCAACCACCAGTTTCTTCTCAGGGAATCTATTTCTGATTTTTCATTTGTTTACTTTGTTTTTTTAGGTTTCACACACAGGTGAAATCATATGGCATTTATTTCTCTGACTTATTTCACTGAGCATAATACCTTCTAGGTCCATCCATGTTGCTGCAATGGCAAGATTTCACTTTTTTTTTTTTTTTGTGGCTGAGAAATATTCTGTTGTGTATATATACCACATCTTCTTTAGCCATTCATTTGTTGATCGACACTTAGGTTGTTCCCTTATCTTGGCTATTATAAATAATGTGATTAATTCCATACTTTTTGAAGTAAAATCATGAAAGGTAATATGAAGTATAAATAGTGGGTGCTGTGAAAGCACAGAATGGGTAAATCTGACGAGAGGGTCAGAGATGGCTTCTATGAGGCAAAGACAGTTGATCTGGGCTCCACAATAGCACTGAGAATTAACCAGGCTAAAATAGGAGGAAGAACATTCTGGGAAGAGGCTACAGATTGCTCCAAGATCTGTAAGTGGAAAGAAAAACAATACCGATTTTATTGTTGTATTAAGGAAGATCAAGACTATAACGTATCTTTTGGACCATGTGAAAGTGCTTCATAGAATGTAAAACCTTGAACAAAGGTTAACGATTACATTTACTGGTTATCATGATGGTTGTTGTTGTCTGTTTTAGTGGAAATTGGGAGCTATATTTTACTATACTGACTTTAAGCAGTAACCCAGATCACCCTTCTCTACTTTTTGGCAATCTAATGAACAGATATGGTACTTTTTTAGAGAATTACAGTTTCTAAAAATCCAGACCAAATCAAAATTGTAATAATTTAGTCTAATTGTAATAATTTAGTCTCTACCCCCACAGCGCCATTCCTCCTCTCTTTTGCTTCCACTCCCAACAGTTAGGCCAGATCCGTGGCTCAAGAAAGTTGGTTGATCCTTATCCTTCCTCGCCTGTTTGACATCGTACTTGCAACACTAGGGTCATGAGGGTGGGAGAGAATTGGAGGAGGATGATAGATGGTGGCAAGGGAGTTAGAGGAAGAGGTCAGAATCTTGTTTGTCCAGTGCTCTTGTAATCTATAATGTCCTCAGTTATGGCAGGTTCTAAATTCTGGCTCTTTCCTAGAGAACATTTGAGAATTGTCTGGAGACTCCCTCTAGGATCTCTATAGGGCACCATTCCCTGATGCAGGTGATGACCTTTCCTGCTGTTCTCTCGTGATGCCTCTCAGCTCTATACCCTCCATTCTCATCCCAGCAGTGACCTACAGACTCTCAGCTAAGATCTTCACATTCCATAAACAGCCTCCTTCAGGGTTCTGTCAGGATAGTGTAAGTGGCTCTTTTTCAATAGATTCAATGACCCGTGGAAATTTACACCCATGCTGCTGATACCAAAACTGCCTTCTTTGCTCCTCCTGCTGTAATGGACAACTGGAACCTGCCTCAGATTGTGAAATTCCCCAGACCAGATGCAGGATTTAGTCGGTATGTTAATATACCTTCACCAATGCTCTAAGGTTTGGCAGGGGAAGCAGAAGGCAGGACAGTGTATTTCTGCAGTTTGATAGGTATCCAGCTGGGGAATAACATTCTAGTCTCCTGTCTTGAAGAAACAAAAACCAGCACAAACAGACAAAATGACATCAATAATAAAAACATCTCTTTAGAAAGCTTCTCATTTTGTCTTAGGGAGGGAAGAATATGACATGGAAAACTTTTTCTCATCAAGTTCCTTTACATAGGCTCTTTGAAGTAATGGACAAAAGCCCCATAACTTTTAGGAAGTTCTACATGAACATATCACTCTTTAAAATATGTGGTTTGCCATCTGTTAGCTTAGCTGGGGGCTTCAACTGAAATTCTGAGACCATGGGAAAAACACCATTTCACATTCTGTTACAGAAATGACAGTTATTCTTATTTGCTGTTTTCTTTTTCTTATCATCGTTATTGTTGTTATGTTTATTACTTGTGTAACAATAAGGCTCAAATACTTTGACATTAAAATATTTGCCCGTGAAGACTTGTACAGTAGATACTGTACAGATGGCCCTTTAGAACAGAAGGACTTATTACCCCAGCCTCTGAGAGTCCCTCAGCACAGAGCCCTTCGCTGTCCACCCTCTAGGAATTGTGTTGACTGAAGTGGATTACCTCTTTGGAAAGTCACATCACCTTCTTCATCTGAGTAGTCCTCAAGCAATTTCTGGTTGGCACAGAGTTACAAAGATTGGCCTTCCTTCCCCTCTTGGAACAAGGTTAAAAACCTATCCTAGCTTCAGAGTTCCTCATGGGTTGGTTGAAGGATTCCTTGAGATCATACCGTACTAATTTCCTTCTCAGTGCAGGACTTCTTACACTCTATTCCATCCACATGGGTAGATTCCATGAATACTCCTAACAGATTTCCTGCATGCTAATCTTCATCTTAGGATCTGCTTCCAACGGCACCCAACCAGTGGCAGGTCATGAGTAAATTAAGAATACCCGCTATTTCTGTTTCTATTAAACATTCTGCTGAAGGTCCTAGTCAATGCAAAAAGACAAAAATAAAAAGATATAGCTCTATACAAGCCATCCCAAAAGTCAGTGTCATATGTCAATAATCATTTATTCTTCTGTGTCTACCGATTAGTGTTTGATCTGGTTGAGAATTCAAGTTGGCTCCTAAAAGAGGGTTAATCCAGGTCTGCTTCATGTATTTTTCATTACTAGTGAAAAACCAGAAGCTACCCATTTTCTTTTTTTCTCAAGTAGTGGGGAAAATGCATGTGCAAGCCCACCACAAGCCTCTTCTTACATCTACAAATATCTCCTTAACCAAAGCTGGTCCCATGGCCAAGTCCAACATCAAAGAGGAGAGAAGTAACCTCCTCCCGTGAAGGCTGTAGAGGGAAAGGAGAGAATGAATGACTGTTTTCTAAGTAATAATTATATTTACCACATTTATCAAGTTGGACACCATTGGGTACTTTTGTGTTCATATAACATAAAAATGAAAAATTACAAACATGTATAAGTTCTTATAATATTGAATAAGCCTACAAGTTGCAAGGTTTAGCAGATAGATTATATTAAAATTTTCATTTTATAAACTTTTACTGAATTCTCACTTTATAATAGGCCTTGAGCTAGTAAGCATTGTGGGTGACACTGTATTATGGAATAGGATACTTTCCAGATCCTAGTAACTAGGTTGTGAAAAACAAAAGTGTTCAGAATAACTAGTTTGAGGAAAGGATTGCTTCCACTTGAATACGGGAATATTTCTTAAGAGTATTTCTTTTGATATATACATGGAAAGCATACAAATATTTAAAATACCATTATCTCTTTGTTACATGTCTTTTAAAAATCATTTTTAATCTGAATATAGCTGTCTTTTAAAATTTTTATAATCAGGGCAAACATGCTATCATGTATTTTGCTTTTTCACATTTTATTTATGGATTATTTTCCATATATCAAGATATTGCACATTTTTGAATTTTTAGTGACAGTATCCATTATTATATATGGACGACTCAGTTGAGGTTACCAGTTCTCAGTTTTCAGATTGGACTGATTTTCAAATTTTCACTGTTAAATTTTTCACCTTCAAAAGTATGTACATACATGTATCTGCTTCATATTCTCAATTTGGTTTATTTTCTCATAGTGTATTTTTAAAATATAAGCCTAGTGGTTGGTATTAAGGAGAGCACGTATTGCATGGAGCACTGGGTGTGGTGCATAAACAATGAATGCTGGAACACTGAAAAGAAATAAGATAAAAAAAATAAGCCTTTATTTTAGAATAGATTTAGATTTATGTAAAAATTGTAATGATAATGTGGAAAATGTGATTTATCTCCTATGTACACAAACCTTTTCTCACAGTGCAAGGGAGGGAGGATACACACTGGGTATGGTAGGACCTCCACATTGTGGAATCTTTTGCCTATGGAGATTCATGAAATTGCTAGAATCCTGCTTACTGTCTAAGGGTTTGATTTATCACTACACTTGAGGCTTAAATCTTCAAACTCGTCCAGATGAGTTTTTCTTTTCTGCATATGCTTTAAGTGATTGTATTTGGAGTAATTTAACTGACGTCAGTGATAAAATAATACAGTAATGAAATGGTATTAGCATTTACCAAGAGCTGCTAACTATCAAGCACTGTGCTAGACACAGTGCTATATTATAACATTTAATCCCAACAGTAACCCTAAAATAGAGGTATTGTAACACTTTATTTATAAGAAAGAGATTTCAAAGCATCTGGCTTGTAAATAAAGAAGTCAGGGAATTCCTTGAGCTTTAGCTGCAAAGCATACCCTAATTCCACTCCAGACTAAAGATAGTTTGAAACAAGGCCACAATAATTATATATCATAATTTTTTTAAGATTTTATTTATTTACTTATTTGACACAGAGAGAGATTGCAAGTAGGCAGAGAGGCAGGCAGAGGAATAGGGGGAAGCAGGCTCCCTGCTGAGTAAAAAGCCTGATGCAGAGCTGGATCCCAGGACCCTGCTCCATCCCAGGATCCTGAGATCATGACCTGAGCTGAGGGCAGAGGCTTAACCCTCTGAGCCACCTAGGTGTCCCTATTTCATAATTTGTTAAACATATGCACAATACCTTGGACATAGTGACCTGTGAAATGGAACAAACAAAAAAATATTAGACCTTATCATGGATCAAATTTGTGGAAAACCTACATTTATTTGTAGCCTAAATTCTCCAATAAATCTAAAAGTGCACACACACACACACACACACACACAATTTTTAACCACATGCCAGCTAATTTGCACACTTCACATGTTTTGTTATTCTCAACAAAGACTGAGCTGGTCATAAATATTTTATGAAATCTTCATGTGTTGTAGCAGAGTTTAATTTTCATACAAATTAGAATTCAACTGGAACAGAGCACTGTGATATTTGGGCTTTATATTTACAAAAGCCATATGATGACTTATTGACGTGAAAATGGGCTTTAATATTTCCTGAGACTGCATATTGCTATCTCTAGGATAACTAAGGATCTATGGTCAGCAGGAAAGGAGTATTTCATTTCTCTCATGTCTTTAAATCCATCTTTAGTTTTCCTACATTTCCTGTATGGAAAACATCCATTTATTCTTCTGGAGATTTTATTTTTAAACTCTACCATTTTACTTAGCATTTATTTTAGTGAAGGCATATCTTGGCCACTAAAAACTATAATTAAATAACTGCAGACAAATTTTTGGTTTGAGTTGAAGAAGAAAAGAACATGTTCTACAATTGATTATGAAGCCCTAGTTCTGTCTTTTGGGGGACTGATTAGGAAGAGACATATTCTTGTCCTTCTTAATATAGATAGGGTTTAAAGACACGAACAAAGAAAAAAACCTAAAATTGGTCTAATGGGAGCATGTGTACAGAGTTTCCTTGATACATATGTAATGCTTTTTTAGCTCTAACCCCAAAATCAAATCTATGAGCAGTGTCCCTCCTATAGACTCTAGACTCAGAAAGGAATATAATCTTTATTCCTGTCTCTCTCTGTTTTTAAGAAGATACAAATGCCAGGACCACAGCAACTGTTATTAACATATGACATTCCAAATTCTCAGGAGTAGTTGTCTTTTCTATTAAGCAGAATTTCTTTATTCACACCACCTCCTCTTACACCTTCCCAGCCTCATCTGTAAAATGCACAGTTTTGCACAATATACTCAGGACACTTCCTAACTCCCTGGTGTTCAGTCCCTAAGTTCCTTTGGTTCCAAATTCCTTTCTCCTTGGAATCCATTCAGGAAGTTTCCTTCTTTCTTCAGAGGGTAGGGGAGGAGAAAAACAAAACAAAACTAATTGGGCAAAGGGGGAGGCAGAAGTCTGTGAACCCCCTTTGTTAACAATCTTTATCCAATTTAACATTGAAGAAATGTGTTGTTTAAGAGGAATGTATCATAGTTATAAACTTCAAATTGTCTTTTCTCATTTTCTTGAAGGGGGTGATAGTGAAAGCTAAATTTAAACTCTAAACTTAGATATGCCAAAAATAAATATTTTTTTCTTTGTAATTGAGGCAAACTTCAAATTCAGAATTGCCTCTAAAAGTCATACCACTTTTCTTCTAGGTTTGAAGTTTATTTGTGGTGAACTCCCATCTCCGTTCAGGGTAGACTCTGTCTATTCTATATGTGAGCTTCCTTCCAGGGCTTCCTATCCCCGTGCTAGAGATCTTCCCTAATCCACCTCCCTTTCAATCACAGGGGTCATGACTCAAAAAGGCAAACTGCATGTAGCTGAATTTCTTTTACCCAGATTCACAAATTTTTAACATATACGCTCCATCTTTTTAATTTTTAGCTAAACCATTAAAAGTAGACAAATTAGCCATACCACTTATTCTTTTTTAAAAGCTTTTTAAAGATTTTTTTAAAGTAATCTCTACACCCAATGTAGAACTCGAACTCACAATCCCAAGATCAAGAGGCACATGCTGTACCGACTCAGCCAGCCATGTGCCCCCATTACACTTAATTCTGTAATACCTAGGCACTCATCTCCTAGGAATAAGGACATTCTTTCACTTGACAAAATGCTGTATAAAACTTATTAAATTCAATATTTAAATTACAGTATTATTTAATATCCTATTCACATTCAAGTCAATTCTGGTTGTCCAAATAATGTCTTTTATAGAGGAAATTCTTTCACTTCCTTTCCCCTCTCCTCTGACCAGCTGAAATCTGGTCAATGATTATAGAAGTCTCTTTTGATAAAAGAGATAATTTAATATGTAACCTGTGACCTGCTTCTTAGTTCAAAATTCAGCTCAGATTTTCACACATTCATGGACATTTCATTTCCAAGGTGCGTCCGACTGGCATATTGCATAGTGTGGTAGTTAGATCCCAAACATGGCCCTAACAATTCCTGTCTTCTTGTCTGCACACCACTGCACTCCTCTCCCCTTGAATCAAGGCTGGTTTTCTGACAGGCTCTAACAAATAAACAGCAGAAATGACTTTCTGGGACTTTTAAATCCAGGTCTTGAGAGTGCTGGTAGCCTCCACTTCTTGACTCTTGGAATGTTTCTTCTTGAGACCTAGTCACCATGCTAAAAGGAAGCTCAAGTGTCCCTGTGGAGAGTTCTATGTATAGGAGAACTGCTCCTGGTGGCCAGGACTAACTGCCATTCCCATAATATGTACATTTTCGATTTTCCAGCCATCCCAGCACCCCATCAACAATATACCAAGCAGAACTTCACAGAAGCCTGACAAATTATGAATTATTATTTTTAGCTACATTTGCTTATGTAGCCATAGATTGCTACAACATATGCTTTATAATTTATGAAACATAATCTATAATAGAATCCTACATGACATCATACTCCAAAAATGTTCTGGCAAAAAGAGTAGGAAATACATAAGTTTAAGCCAGTGACAAAGTCTAAAACATTATTCATTGAGTTTCCAGAGTTTTTATTCATATATACCAGCAAATGAATAAAATGTATTGTTACCAAAATGGGATCATTCTTTAAATACTATTTTGTAACCTGATTTTATAATTTTATAATTTAAAAACATATCTTCACATCAGTAATTATAAATCTTTCTTATCATTTGTACATGTTGCAAAATATTCTATTGTGTGAGTGAGCCACATTTAACATTTAACATTGCAGATTTCTATTATTGTAAATACAATGACAACATAATAAATAAATTATATAATCCTGAACATCTATTTTCCTATTTCCTTGAAAAATTTTTGAGTCAGAGATCATGAATATTATTAAGCCTTTGGATATGCATTCCAAATTGTCCTCTATGGAAGTTTATAACAATTTATACCCTCCAAAACAGTGTATGGAGGTCCTATTTTCTAACTTGCTGTACTTTTGTGACATAAATTAATGTGTAAATACATGATTACCCATGATTTTTATTTAACATGAGAGTGAAGCAACACCATTCTTCCAACTTCCTATTCAAGCTGACATCCAGGAAATATAAATTGCTTGGATTTGCTCAAATATGAATAGATTGTCTTAAGTATATGCCACTCAAATTACTTCTCAAGATGTACACAATTCCCAAAGCTCCATTGTTTGCAGAGTCTATTTGAATCCTCTTGTCAGTATCCAGACAGTATTCAAAAGAGCGCACAGTTCTGAACTTACCCTTGCAAGATGTCTTAGAAGGGTCTGTTCTCAGCAGCAGTGTACCTCCCACCTTTGATCTCCAGGATTCCCAAACCAGTTTTGGCATTAAATGTGTCCTCATGTGGCATGGATACCTGAATATTGTCATGGGAATTTTTGAAAACAAAATTAAAGGGGCAAAGGCATAGAATACTTTGCTAATATGTATTTCACATGGATACGGGCTTTGCAACATCCTGTAACATTCGTTGATATTTTGATAATTATGCCTGCATTTTCCTATTTTTAGCCATCTCATATCTCAGAATTGTCTGCAGATCACCTTACTGGCAAACAAGAATATTTCTGAACATGTTTATTTTGGTAAGGTTTTCTTTTTTTGAAAAATTTCTTTTTTCCAACTCTGGGATTTCCCCAGTTTGGATTTTCTGGTGGATTTCTGCCATCCGGGTGATGGGTGAGAGCTTTCCACAACACTGGAAAAACAAAATAGAAACTGCAGATGAACTTTGCTAAAAGGTCAGCCAGCAATAATAAAGAAACTAGGACAAGCAGGCAAGTTAAGAAACCGGTAAAGATAAAATATACCATAATCTCAGGTTAGTTCTATGCATTTTTTTTCTTAACAAAATAAGACAAATTCCTAAAATAAGACCACGTAGAATAAACACAATATCATGACCTTTTGTAAATTAAGAAGTGAAATAGCACAGAACGGCCTGGTAACAAGGAAGGAAAAATAAGGAACTAGGGTTGCCCTTTTTGGTCTTTGTGATTCCTCCTACTGTGTGAGAGAACATGGTGGGCAAAGTGAGGTGGAAAAAGACAACTCCCCAGCTAGAGTCTGGAATCCTTCTGTTAGAAATTCAAGATGATTTACAGCTAATTTTATCTGTCTTAAAACAGAGGAACAACACAGATCTCTGGGAATTTCATGCTCGCTATCAAGATGGGGAAGCTAAAACACTATTAAAAAGCATGATCATTCAGAGGCAGAATTGGTTGCTCTGCTCTTCCTTTCTCTTCCACAATTCTTTGATAACTTGGAGTCTGGTTTTTCTTCTTTACTAGGAAGAATAAGAAAGGAAAGGGGGCCTCTAGGAATATTTACACCCACCAGAGTCTTCAATTTAAATGAAATCATAACCTCAGAGGAGGTGATTCAGTATGTTTTCTTTTTTTGTTGTTTATTAATGGAGTAGAATTGATACATAATATGTTACTTAATGTTCTCTTAATCAGAAATAGCATTTTTAGTTTTCTCTTTGTGTGAATCCTTACATTTTCCCTCTGACTCTAACTTATTTTTTAAATTATGTTCAGGTAGCCAACATATAGTTCATCATTAGTTTTTTATCTAACTTATTTTTTAAATAAATTTAACTGACTATAAGTGAGGAAGCAAGCACATATGCATTGAGATTTCATAGAAAAATTTTTTATATATGTATCGAAGTCATTATTCATAATCTACAGCACCTGCATTATCTGCCCCTGACTGGATCTTTGGAGTCATCTCCTCCCACTCTTCTGCTCCTTAAGATCTTTGATCCTTTGACAATCCAAGCTCCCTCCTGCTTCAGCATTTTAAAGGCCCCCGTTCAGTCTGTCTGAGAAGTCTGTCCCCAGTTTACATGACTGTCTCCTTCTTTTTTTTTTCTTATAAAGATTTTATTTATTTGACAGACAGAGATCACAAGTAGGCAGAGAGGCAGGCAGAGAGAGGGGAGGAAGCAGGCTCCCTGCTGAGCAGAGAGCCTGATGTGGGGCTCGATCCCAGGACCCTGGGACAATGACCTGAGCAGAAGGCAGAGGCTTTAACCCACTGAGCCACCCAGGTGCCCAGACTATCTCCTTCTTGTCATTTAGATTAGAGCTCAAATGTTCCTTTTTCAGAAAAGTTTTCGCTTTCACACTCTGGTCAAATTATAATTTTCAAAAAGTGAAAATCAGTATTCTCTTATCAATGCTGAGTGAATATTAAATTTTTAACTCATTAATAAAAGAAAAATAAAGATGATAAATTTTTTTCTGAGAATTTGAGGCATAAATGCTTATATATCATTCAGGAAAGATGTACTGAAAACAAATTTGCTATGTTAGAGACAAAACTGGTTATATCCTACAGGGCAATAATATAATGAAATGTAGGATTATTATCTCTGCCAGACGGAATCCATGAGTATCTTGATTGGACAATAGTCTTCGTGTTAACATGTGGCTTTGCAGAGTCTGCACTCTAATCACTACCAAATACGAAGTCAAACAGAGATCTCTCTCATAGAGAACGAGGTAACGCTTGGGGCCTATAATAGAGCTAGCTAGCATAGAGGTACAGTAACATTTAAAGACTGGTAATATAACTTGTATAATTTTTTCTTAAGAAAAGGCAAGGAAGACTCTTACTTTCTGGCCACTATCCTTTACATCACTCTATTTTATTTTTCATTGCACTCATTACTATATAACACCATCATCTTTCTTTTTTGTTGGATTTATTACCTTTCTCTCCACTATAACATGTGACCAAGAGCAGAATATTTGCATTTCAGTCCATATCCTGAGCCTTCAAAATAATAAGAGACATATAATAGTTACTTAATAAATATTTGTTGTAGGATAAAATGGTCAGTAGTATTTTAGTGAAACTGGCAAATGCATAGAAATTAGAAAGCAACAAAACTGAGTATCTGCTTGAAAAGTGAAACATGCACAAATGAACAGAAAAATAAATGGCAGTATATACTAGTGCTTAAAAATAGAAGTATTAAGTATTAAGTATTCCGGCAGGACTGTCAAGATGGTCACATCCAGGGGTGCCTGGTGGCTAAGTTGGTTAACAGCCTGCCTTCAGCCCAGGTCATGATCCCAGGGTCCTGGGATGAGCCTCACATCGGGCTCCTTCCTCAGGCGGGAGCCTGCTTCTCCATCTCCCTGCCACTTGCCCTGCTTATGCACGCAGTCTTGCTCTCCCTCCCTCTGTCAAATTAAAAAAAAAAAAAAAAAAAACCATGGTCACATCCACAGGAACATTTTATAACTTGTGAATGTTGAAAATATGACAAATATACCAGAAATATTTATGGTTAAATTTGATGCTAAAGAAGCTTTGTAATGATCAGCCGCCCCCTCTCAATGGCACTTAGGCAGAAGTATAAAATTTGGTTTAATGTTTGTGTTACAAAATTGTATTATGGTACATAAGTTTATTTTAGAGGCAGTCGTAGGTGTCAGTCTGAATAGAAACTTGAAATTTTCTTAAAGCAAAAAGCATTAAGTACCTACTTTGTTTAAGGCAGACTATATCTCATGGTAGTTGATGACATCTGGTCTCTGTTTTTCATGAAAACTTTCTCCTAGTCCAGTAAGCGATAGATGGACCTTAGTCATTTACATATTTGATAAGGCATGACATTTTCATATGGTAGAACAAAAAGGGAGTGGTAAAATTATTGAGAAAGTCAAGAATTGGATCACAAAATTCAGGATAACTTACATCTCTATTAGGGAGGGAGGGCTATGTAATCATGGAAGGCAAACAGGAACCTTCAAATATTTGAAAACATCCTAGTTCTGACGCTAGTTGGTGGGGGCAGGGATGTTACAAACATTAGGCTTTATATTATATACATTACACATGTATGAAAAGATAATCGATAGCTTTTAAAAATGGCTTGTATTTCTGTTTTCAGTATTCTGTTTTCGTGGTTATGGTACACTGACAGTCCTAAAATTCCTCCTCTATAAACATTTAAAAATTCCAGGCATCTTTTAGCTAATTTAATTAATTGAAAAATATCCAAATGTTTTAAAATTAGTGGAGTGGGGATGCCTGGGTGGCTCAATAGGTTAAGCCACTGCCTTCAGCTCAGGTCATGATCCCAGGGTCCTGGGATGGAGTCCCATATCGGGCTCCTTCCTCAGTGGGGAGGCTCCTTCCTCAGTGGGGAGCCTGCTTTGCTCTCTGCCTCTGCCTGCCACTCTACCTACTTGTGTTCTCTCTTCTGTCTCGCTGATAAATAAATAAATAAATAAATAAATAAAATCTTAAAAAATAAAATAAAATAAAATTAGTGGATTGGTACCTAAAACAGTTTGGGCTATGCTTTGCAGCCAGAAGCAAAATAACAGCAGAAACTTCCAGCAGGTATGAGAAATTGAGTGTGCAGCATGCCCAGGGGGCATCTGCGGGATTCACGCCTGTAGCCTGGAGCCCTAGGTACCTGCGCAGAGCCTCGAAGAGCAGGAAAGACGCTCTGAGCTCAGCTCACAGAGCACGGGGACTCTGGTGATACTGTGCATATCAAAACAGGATGATCCAGAAGAGCATCACTTTAGTAATGATAGACCAAAAAGAAAGCTGTCTAATCTCTGTTTTAGTTAATGGAGAAAAAACCAGCAGTAGATTTATGGGAGTTAGCCGAGGTAAACCAGCCCACGCAAACCTGGAATCACACGTTTTATGTTCCAGAGCACTCCAGAAGAATCTTATTGAAGAGGAGTGGATGATGTTGCGCCCTCAGAACTCTAGCAGAAATAAGGGTTTTCCCTTAGTCCTCACAGAATTCCTACCCAGAATTTCAAAAATTAGAAATTATTATTAAAATGTGCATGTGCACCTGCGCACACACGTGCATGGAAATAGTCAACAGCAACAGCAAACAGCAAAAACAGACAAAGACTTAAGATCCTGGAATTATTAGATAACTGAATATAAAGTAAAATATATTTACCGTGTTTAAAGATACAAAAGAGAGAATAAAAAAGATGAAGTCGGAGAAGGAGACATCAAAGTGACCAAACGTATTTGAAAACAAAATAAAACTTCTAGAAATAGATGTATAAGTGAAATGAATAAGATGGTGTTAACAGCACATTAGGTCAAACTAAAAAGAATTAACGAAATGGAAAAGAGACCTGATGACCTAATGTGATGTGTGTTATGAAAAAAAAGGGCAGGGTGAGGGGGATCAGCAGGGCAAGTGGAGAGACCTGTGAAGTTGGGTGCAATTTAAAGAACACAGACTGAATGGGAGGAAATGAGAAAGGGAGACAAACCATGAGTGACTCTTAACTCTAGGAAACAAACTGAGGGTTGCTGGAGGGATGGGGGTAGGGAGATGGGGTAATTGGGTGATGGGCGTTAAGGAGGGCACATAGTGTGATGAGCACTGGGTGTTACACACAAATAATAAACCATTGAACACTATATCAAAAGCTAAGGATACACTGTATGATGGCTAATTGAATTTAAAATTAAAAGAAAGGAAGGAAGAAAGAAAAAATAAAGAGAATGGTTAGAGTAGGCATCACAGAGAAAGAGGTGAGAGAGATAGTTGGCGGTATCAGTGTTCCAGATGGACAAAGCATCAATTAGTTGAAAGTAGAGCCAAATCAACATACGTCATAGTAAAACTACTGGATTTGGGGGATAACACAAAGATCCCATAAGCTTCCAAAGAGAGAAAAAAATATTGTCACAGACAAAATATATGGAATCATTATGACTTCAGACTTCTCAATAGTGGCACTGAATGTGAGACAATTCTTTTTATTTTTTAAATTTTTTATTTCTTTTCAGCATAACCGTATTCATTGTTTTTGCACCACACCCAGTGCTCCATGCAATCCGTGCCCTCTCCAATACCCACCACCTGGTTCCCCCAACCTCCCACCCCCAGCCCCTTCAAAACCCTCAGATTGTTTTTCAGAGTCCATAGTCTCTCATGGTTCACCTCCCCTTCCAATTTCCCTCAACTCCCTTCTCCTGAATGTGAGACAATTCTAAGAAAGCTTTCAAAATTCAAAGGGAAAATTCTATGTAATTCTACGCAGCCAAACTATCCCAATCAGTGTGAAAACATTTTCAGACATAAGAATCTCAAAACTTTACCTTCCTTGCTCCCTTTCCCTTAAAAGCCTTTGAAAAATTAATCCAGCAGAATGAGGAAATAAAACAAGAGGGAAAAATGTCTGATATAGAACAGGGTTGATCCAACAGAGGAGCACAATAAGGGGAATTCCAAGGGTGTTTCAGAAAAGGGATTCCAGATGATGGCCATGCACCTGATCAAAAGAAAACCCTGTGTGGTTTGGGATGGGTTTGATGGCTCTCCAGGGACTTCCGCAGAAAGATGAAACTGAAAGAATGCCAGACACATCTGACATCTTAAAAGAGATCTAGAAAACTGGCAAATGGCTTGGGGCTGTATTATTTATAAATGCATAGCAGACGCAGCAAATGAAAAGGAGGAAGGCACCTATTAGGGAAACATAAAGTTGTACAGAAAAGGTGGTCAGTCATGGTTGTCCACCTGCCCCAGTTGTGAATGGAGCTCTCATATGTGCGAGTGATGCTCATGCTGCTATGGGCTGGGAAATAATCCTGGGGGCCTTGAGGGAAGGCAGAGAGGGGGCTGACTGTGATAATGCTGAGGCTTAAAATCAAAAAGTAGCAATAAGATGTGTTATTTAGAGATGAAGTTATGATTACCCGATCACCTAAATCAGTCACCGGATGATTGAAAGTGGTAAAAATTCATGCAGGCCGTGGAGGGGGAGAGGCTGTGGAGAAGAGGGGGCACACTGCTGTTTTTCTTAACAAGACTCAGTATGATAGCGCTTTTCGTGAGCTAAAATATGTAAGTTTTCAAATAGCCACATTTAAGAAAAAGAAAGAGAAACAAGTGAAATTAATTCTAATAACATATTTTATTTAGCCCTATATATCCAAAATACTTCAACTGGTAATCATTATAAGTAAATTATTAAAAAGACAGCTGTTGTTGTTGTTTTTCCTCATACCAAGTATAAAACTCAGGGTGTACTTTATACTTGCAGCACATCTCAGGGCTGGCCACATTTCAAGAGCACAGTAGGCACATGAGACCAGGACTGTCTTATTTGACAGTGAGACTTAAAGCTACATGCATGTATAACTCTGATAAATCATTAAAAAATTGTAAATTTGCCCACTTACTTTGGGAATGCAGAAGTACACTAATACCATCATAAGAGGAGGCAAAATAATTGAAAGGACTAGGAAAAATGAAATTATGGATTATTCATTCCATATAGCACCTGGAATCTCATCACAGATATGGACTACTCTTTATATGTTATTCATGTAGTTTTGTTTTGTTTTTTGTTTGTTTTTTAAAGTATCTTATTTATTTATTTGACAGACAGAGATCACAATTAGGCTGAGAGGCAGGCAGAGAGAGAGGAAAGGAAGCAGGCTCCCTGCTGGGCAGAGAGTCCCATGTGGGGCTCGATCCCAGGACCCTGGGATCATGACCTGAGTGGAAGGCAGAGGCTTTAACCCACTGAGACAGCCAGGTGCCCCTTATTCATTTAGTTTTGCAACCCATTCCCTTTCCCATGTAGGTGAAGAAACTAATGCAGGTAAGTGACTTGCCCAAACTTATTAAGCTAATAAGCAGCAAGTGGGTCTCAAATTCAGGCATTCTGACCCACTCACCACAGGCTTCCCTACAGGTGAAGTGCCCTGCTCGGGGGCCCCATCTGAATGTGTGAGTGAGGTTTGTTGAAGAAGATAAAGGTCTGAAGTGTATTACTCACCTTGATCTTTTTTTTTTTTTTTTTTTAAGATTTTATTTATTTATTTATTTATTTTGAGGTCAAAATGGAAGTAGCCGAAGTCCTCTTTCTTTTTTTTTTTTTTTTAAAGATTTTATTTATTTATTTGACAGAGAGAAATCACAAGTAGACAAAGAGGCAGGCAGAGAGAGAGAGGGAAGCAGGCTCCCTGCTGAGCAGAGCGCCCGATGCAGGGCTCGATCCCAAGACCCTGAGATCATGACCTGAGCCGAAGGCAGTGGCTTAACCCACTGAGCCACCCAGGCGCCCCCGAAGTCCTCTTTCTTTTCTTTTTTTTTTTTTCCAATTTATTTATTTTCAGAAAAACAGTATTCATTATTTTTTCACCACACCCAGTGCTCCATGCAAGCTGTGCCCTCTATAATACCCACCACCTGGTACCCCAACCTCCCACCCCCCCCCCCCCCGCCACTTCAAACCCCTCAGATTGTTTTTCAGAGTCCATAGTCTCTCATGGTTCATCTCCCCTTCCAATTTACCCAAAAGCACATACCCTCCCCAATGTCCATAACCCTACCCCCCTTCTCCCAACCTCCCTCCCCCCAGCAACCCACAGTTTGTTTCGTGAGATTAAGAGTCACTTATGGTTTGTCTCCCTCCCTATCCCATCTTGTTTCATGGATTCTTCTCCTACCCACTTAAGCCCCCATGTTGCATCACCACTTTGCAAACACCAAACCAGCTCGACAGGAAATACTGAAAGGGGTCCTCTAAGCAAAGAGAGAGCCTACAAGTGGTAGATCAGAAAGGAACAGAGACAATATACAGTAACAGTCACCTTACAGGCAATACAATGGCACTAAAATCATATCTCTCAATACTTACCCTGAATGTTAATGGGCTAAATGCCCCAATCAAAAGACACAGGGTATCAGAATGGATAAAAAAACAAAACCCATCTATATGTTGCCTCCAAGAAACTCATTTTAAACCCGAAGACACCTCCAGTCTTAAAGTGAGGGGGTGGAAAATAATTTACCATGCTAATGGACATCAGAAAAAAGCAGGAGTGGCAATCCTTATAACAGATCAATTAGATTTTAAGCCAAAGACTATAATAAGAGATGAGGAAGGACACTATATCATACTCAAAGGGTCTGTCCAACAAGAAGATCTAACAATTTTAAATATCTATGCCCCCAACGTGGGCACAGCAAACTATATAAACCAATTAATAACAAAATCAAAGAAACACATTAACAATAATACAATAATAGTAGGGGACTTTAACACTCCCCTCACTGAAATGGACAGATCATCCAAGCAAAAGATCAACAGGGAAATAAAGGCCTTAAATGATACACTGGATGAGATGGACATCACAGATATATTCAGAACATTTCATCCCAAAGCAACAGAATACACATTCTTCTCTAGTGCACATGGAACATTCTCCAGAATAGATCACATCATCGGTCCTAAATCAGGACTCAACCGGTATCAAAAGATTGGGATCATTCCCTGCATATTTTCAGACCACAATGCTCTGAAGCTAGAACTCAACCACAAGAGGAAGTTTGGAAAGAACACAAATACATGGAGACTAAACAGTATCCTTCTAAAGAATGAATGGGTCAACCGGGAAATTAAAGAAGAATTTAAAAAAATCATGGAAACAAATGATAATGAAAATACAACGGTTCAAAATCTGTGGGACACAACAAAGGCAGTCCTGAGAGGAAAATATATAGCGGTACAAGCTTTTCTCAAGAAACAAGAAAGGTCTCAGGTACACAACCTAACCCTACACCTAAAGGAGCTGGAGAAAGAACAAGAAAGAAACCCTAAGCCCAGCAGGAGAAGAGAAATCATAAAGATCAGAGCAGAAATCAATGAAATAGAAACCAAAAAAACAATAGAACAAATCAACCAAACTAGGAGCTGGTTCTTTGAAAGAATTAATAAAATTGATAAACCCTTGGCCAGACTTATCAAAAAGAAAAGAGAAAGGACCCAAATAAATAAAATCATGAATGAAAGAGGAGAGATCACAACTAACACCAAAGAAATACAAACTATTATAAGAACATACTATGAGCAACTCTACGCCAACAAATTTGACAATCTGGAAGAAATGGATGCATTCCTAGAAACATATAAACTACCAAAATTGAACCAGGAAGAAATAGAAAGCCTGAACAGACCCATAACCAGTAAGGAGATTGAAACAGTCATTAAAAATCTCCAAACAAACAAAAGCCCAGGGCCAGATGGCTTCCCGGGGGAATTCTACCAAACATTTAAAGAAGAACTAATTCCTATTCTCCTGAAACTGTTCCAAAAAATAGAAATGGAAGGAAAACTCCCAAACTCATTTTATGAGGCCAGCATCACCTTGATCCCAAAACCAGACAAGGATCCCATCAAAAAAGAGAGCTATAGACCAATATCCTTGATGAACACAGATGCAAAAATTCTCACCAAAATACTAGCCAATAGGATTCAACAGTACATTAAAAGGATTATTCACCACGACCAAGTGGGATTTATCCCAGGGCTGCAAGGTTGGTTCAACATCCGCAAATCAGTCAATGTGATACAACACATCAATAAAAGAAAGAACAAGAACCGTATGATACTCTTAATAGATGCTGAAAAAGCATTTGACAAAGTACAGCATCCCTTCCTGATCAAAACTCTTCAAAGTGTAGGGATAGAGGGCACATACCTCAATATCATCAAAGCCATCTATGAAAAACCCACCGCGAATATCATTCTCAATGGAGAAAAACTGAAAGCTTTTCCACTAAGATCAGGAACACGGCAGGGATGTCCATTATCACCACTGCTATTCAACATAGTACTAGAAGTCCTAGCCTCAGCAATCAGACAACAAAAGGAAATTAAAGGCATCCAAATCGGCAAAGAAGAAGTCAAATTATCACTCTTCGCAGATGATATGATACTCTATGTGGAAAACCCAAAAGACTCTACTCCAAAACTGCTAGAACTTGTACAGGAATTCAGTAAAGTGTCAGGATATAAAATCAATGCACAGAAATCAGTTGCATTTCTCTACACCAACAACAAGACAGAAGAAAGAGAAATTAAGGAGTCAATCCCATTTACAATTGCACCCCAAACCATAAGATTTTATTTATTTATTTGACAGAGAGAAATCACAAGTAGATGGAGAGGCAAGCAGAGAGAGAGAGAGGGAAGCAGGCTCCCCGCTGAGCAGAGAGCCTGATGCGGGACTCGATCCCAGGACCCCGAGATCATGACCTGAGCCGAAGGCAGCGGCTTAACCCACTGAGCCACCCAGGCGCCCCACTCACCTTGATCTTAATGTAATGCCTGCCCACATGGTGGTGAAAAGAGCATCAAGATGTTTCTGCTGCTGCTTCTTTATGGAGTAGTTCAGAATAAATATCCCTACTTTACCTTTCTAAAGTAATTTGTCCTTTTGAGTGAAGTAATTTGGTTTTTGACTGTGTCGCCATTTAAATAAGTTTGAAATAGAAGGACTGTATGTATCAACAACCTATCAGTGTCTTTCAGGCTTTATGCAGTTAGATGGAGACTTTAGAGCAAGTGAATTCAATTCAACAAATTAATTAACTTGAATTGACTTTCTATTGCTGTCTAACAAATTACCCCAAAACATAATGCCTTAAAATGACAAACATTATCTCGTAAATTTTTGTGAGTCAGGAATCAAAATGCAGTTTAATAGGGTGTCTCTGACCCAGGGTCTATTTTGGGGCAAAAGTTAAGGAGCTGGCCAGAGCCGCAATCATCTGTAGGCTCAACAGGGGAGGGTCTGCTTCCAAGGTCACTAATACCACTACTAGAGGGCTCAGGGTTCTTGTATGTTGGCCAAGGGCATGACCTCTTAGCTGCATGGGCTCTTCCTTGGGCTAGTCATGACATGGCAACTTGCTTCCCCCAGAATGAGGGCTCAGAGGAGTATAGTTGGGCAAACAAGACCCAAGACACAGTCTTTTTGTAAACTAATGTCAAAAGTGATATCCTATTACAATTCCTATATTCTGTTCATTAAAAGTGAATCACTAGAGCAAGCCCAAAATCAAATAGAAAAGATTACAAAAGGCATGAATACAAGGAAGCAGAGGCCAGTAGGGCCAGTCTAGAGACTGCTTATCACAACAACAAACATTCAACATTTTACTCTTGAAAAATGCAGTTTCTTTTTTCACTCATTCATCCATCAGTATTCACTGAATATCTACTTTGTGCCAAACCCTGGAAAACTGGGGGACAAAACAGATATCCTCGTGGTCTTCCTAAAACCTACAGTCCAGTGTTCTCAAAATTAAACACCTACACTTTTATTAAAAAGAATTATATGCTTTAAACAACAAGGAGCTTCTCACTAATTGCTTTTTCTTAACTCTTATGTTTGTAAGTCAAATATTGAAGATCTTTTGGTGAAATATGAAGAATGATCCTGGTCTTCCTAGATCATAATTGTGATCTAGACTTTCTTGCTAGATTCCCTAGCTCAGTGAGAGCCGAGTGATTTACTTTAATTTCTGTACTGACAATGCAGTCTAAGACCTGCAGATGAGAAGTCTGAGCTCATCCAGCTATGGAAAGAAAAGCTGCTTAAGAATTTAGCTCTTTGGAGCTTTTGGGTGGCTCATTCAGTTAGGCATCTGCCTTCAGCTTAGGTCATGATCTCAGCGTCCTAGGATCGAGTCCCACATCGGGCTCCCTGCTCAGTGGGGAGCCAACTTTTCCTTCTGCCTCTGCTGCTCCCCCTACTTGTGCTCTCTCTCTTTCAAATAATAAATAAATAAATAAAAATAATAAATAAAGTCCTAAAAAAAAAAAAAAAAAAGAGTTTAACTCTATGTCTCTCTAAGCCATAAACTGACAGAAAAATCTATGAGGTCAGTAAGGCTCTATTCATATCCCATGACCACTCAAGTCCTCTAACAAGAAAAAAATTTTTCACTAAAACTGAAACCAGGATGATTTCCATGATTACAAAATAAACATATTATCATGATTAAAGGAGCCTGTGAATTTTATTTCTAGAATTCTTTAAGTTCTTTCTGTTCTGCTTATCAGTCTCTCCCCTCAGTGGAGATTTCACCTGGTCTTGAGTACCCATTTCTCATGCTTTGGTCTGTTTCTCAAGAGAGTACAATTAATGGGTTTTATTTGCATTTTAGAGACCATAACATCCTCAGATTTTTTAAGTAACCGATTTGAGTAGATACACAGTAACTTCATACACGCACACCTACGTACATGCACACCCCACTCCTTGCTCACCAAATAGAGGTCACATCAGAACTATCTCAAGCCTGATTTATTTTCTACTTAGTTGGGTTCAAATACTCTGAGTATTTCAAGGTGGCACAAAATGATGCCTTAGAAAAAATTAAAATAATTAAGCTTTGAATAAGACAACTGAATATATGAGAAACAAGTTTATGTTGTAAATCGTTTAGCTTAATTGCAAATAAAAATGCTGACATATCTAATAAAAAGAACTATGCCATATATTTATGATGTATATGTTTTATAGGCACAAACTGACAAGATATCCATGCATTTTGATCTTATAAAACTCACTAAGACTCAAGATTTTCCTGTCCCAGGGGCGCCTGGTGGCTCAGTTGGTTAAGTGCCTGACTTCTGATTTCGGCTCAGGTCATGATGGAGATCAAGTGCCAGTCAGGCTCCACACTCAGCAGGGAGTCTGCTTGAAATTCTCTCTCTCTCTACCTCTGTCTCTCCCCCTGCCCTCTTTCTCTTTCTCTCAAATAAATAAATAAAACTTTAAAAAAAAAAAAAAAAAGATGCTTCCTGTCCCAGACTCTAGCAGTAGCTTCAATTCTGAATGGCTTACTACCCTTTCATTGTGTTGCCACCAGAATTATATATATGTATATATATATATATACATATATATAATATATCCTCATTCATAGCTCAGCAATTTGCTTTTATAGATTCTAGTCCATAAACAGTAATTTCTGCTACTTGAGCAATTTTAAATGTTTTTCCCCACTTCAATTAAAAGTATACCTTAAAGACACACATTCTTTCCCCCAAATTAGTGGGGCAATGTCAGTTCCATTTTCAAAACATACTACGGGGCCCTAAAATATGATAATTCAATTAACTATGATATGTTAATAAACATGGTTTCTAAAATAATTTCTCTTGTTTCTTACAATTAATGGTCAGATTATTCATTGATGAACACACTTGTAGCAAATGTGGGTTCCAAATCAAAGCTTTTGGATCCCAGACTGTTCAAAAGCAAAATAATACAGAACTCCATGAATTTGAAAGGCAGGTGCCCTGGGAGTTTATTTGCTAACTACCTGGGAGTGGTAGGTTGGCAAATGTTTATATACAGAACTAGGATTAAAGCCAAGTTGACTTGAGTAATAAATAAATACATGATCAATGGTTGAAGAAACCTGTAAATTTTATTTTTAGGATCCTGTCTCCTGTAGAAATTCACATACTGCATAAAGATACATGTGCAAAGATATTTACTGCTGTATTTTTTGCAAGAGCAAAAAGCATGTAAAAAAGTGGAAAACTTGAAAAATCTGAAGCTTCTATTATTAGAATGCTTATGATAGTTAAATTTCTATTTATAGGAGAATAATTTTAGCTATAGAATACTTTGCCCCTCTTACAGAATATTAAATAGACCCATATGTACTGACCAAGGAGAATATAACATGAACAAGGGGAAAAAAACCCTATATGTTGTATAACAATATATCTAAATGTATCACTTAAAAGTTAAAAATAATATAGCATCTTATTAAAAATAAATATGCTATAATACAATCTTATTAAAGTATGTGTGGGCAGAAAAATATTGCAGACATGTTAATACATAATAACTTACAAATTTTAGTGGTATTAAATAGCTGTGCAATAGTTACAATGCACATTAAAATACTTTCACAAACACAGTGTGATATTAGGTATATATTGTTTGGCTTACACAATAATCTTGAGGCTGTAAACTGTTCAAGAACAAGGGGTCTCTAGGCTTGATCCACTAGCCTTTTTTTTTTTTTAAGATTTATTTATTTACTCTTAGGCAAGATAAGATAAGGGCGGATAGAGACTCTCAAATGGACTCCATGCTGAGCTCAGAGCCCCAGTGGGGCATGGGCTCCATGGAAGGGAGGGGGATCCATCCCATGCACTTTAGATCATGACCTGAGCAGAAATCAAGAGTCGGACATTTAACAGACTGAGCCACCCAGGCACCCTAGTCCACTAGCCTTCTTTTTTTTTTTTTTTTTAAGATTTTATTTTTTTTATTTGACAGAGATCACAAATAGACAGAGAGACAGGCAGAGAGAGAAAGAGGGGAAGCAGGCTCTCTGCTGAGCACAGATCCCGATGTAGGATTTGATCCCAAGACCTGGAGCCGAAGGCAGAGGCTTAACCCACTGAGCCACCTAGGTGCCTCACACTAGCCTTCTAATCAGGAAGACTCTTCCTCAAAGTTGCCCATTACAAGTGTTTCTTTTATCCATCTTTTGGTCAATAACTTCCTACAAATCTGGGCTTGATTTATCATTTTGCTGTCTTGAGAAAGTAGCGGAGAAAATGTTAAACTTAGATTAAACTTAAATGTTTGTTACATCTGTAGCCATTACAGTACTAATAGTTGAAGAAAGTGAACCATTCTTTCAGTGTTTAAAAACTCATATGATTCAGCAAGGTCACATAGGTCACTGATGGTCAAATAAAGTTCCAACATGAGTCTTCAATGTATTACTTCTGTCTCACTCATTAACAAAAGACTAATAGTCACATAGGACCTACTCATTCATCAGTGGCAACCGGAACTTGAGAGTTGAGTCTGGCCAATATCAGTGAGGCATCTCATGTGAATCAGTTGGCTACATGGAACATATAATTATGAATATTATGTATTTTTATTGTTCATAAATATTGTGCTTCACATCTCAGAAACCACACACACACTGATTTTGGAGCTGGTTATTTAATATTTATCAATACACTGCTGAGTTATAGTAGCGCAGTAATGCTTACCCAGCTCAAAACTTCACTAACAGGTACTGCTGATGTATCTGCTGATGCATCGTGTGTGACCAAGTTGGCTTAAGCAAGTTCAAATCCAAGAGTTGATGGAAAAGGCTGTCCAGCGTCAACTCTTCTGTTTGGCTGCATGCTCTTTAAGACCATCTGCTTAAAGTTAAATTCTTTTACAAAGACCAGGACTAGGCAGCCGTGTACAGTAATTAATGAAAATTTCGTACACACCTACAAAAAGCTGTTTGGAAAATAAGCCTGAGGAAAACCAATTGCGTTATTTAGATAATCACAAACAATTATTCCATGTTGAAAGAAGTGAGCTTTATTTTTAATTGACTTAGGTTCGATCCCCAGAAAATGAAAATTCAACACATATACACTTCTGCAAGTAAAACACCATTGTCCTGGAAGAGCCAGGGTAGAACATGTTGGGATTTAGCTGCACAAATTTGAGGAAAGGAAATCGTTGAGGGCCTGAGATGCACTCTCAGTAAAACATCTTGATTTAAAATGTGGGGGGCATAGGGGTACCTGGGTGGCTCAGTGGATTAAAGCCTCTCCCTTCAGCTCAGGTCATGGTCCCAGGGTCTTAGGATCGAACCACGAACCACGCATCAGGCTCTCTGCTCAGCGGGAAGCCTGCTTCCTCCTCTCTCTCTCTCTGCCTGCCTCTCTGCCTACTTGTGATCTCTGTCTGTCAAATAAATAAAAACAAAATCTTTAAAAAAAAAATGGGGGGTATAGATAAAGCACAATAGATTTATTAGATTATCCTTCATTATCTTTCTTGGTGGAACCGTCACAAATTTCTAGGAATTCTCTTCTTGTCTGTTTCAAACATAGTATTTTTATGAACACACGTGAAAAAATGGTTAAAAAAATGGAGACCTGTACAATCAATACAAATAATAATAAAATAGAGTGCAATGACCTTATCACATGTAATGCTTAGCCCTGTGTTTGCACAGTATTTGGTCCAAAATATATTCAGTACCAACCAGTGACTTGCTAAACTCATGTGTAACAAACTCCAAAGATGGCATGAGCCGCACGCCCAGTCAGCTTTGTTCACAAGCTGAGCTTCTCAGTCCCCCTGCCTTCAGCTACTGTTTCCTGCCAGCGGTTTGTTCTTTCTGGTCCTCCCCCTTCTCTGCCTCCTCCAGGTCTCATTTTAAAAACGTATCCCATAGATATCCAATTCAGTCCTTCTGAGTTGCCTTGGCAACTCTCAAAGATAGGATAGCTCACAGCTTCCCAGTCTAATTCTATCACATCCCTCAATTAGTTTACTTTAGTTAAGCCTTTTATGAGCAGTCAGATATTTCTTAGAACTATAATCAGGAACTGGCTCAGTCTAAATTGTGTTTGTAGATTCTCACAGTGATTTCCCCTGCACATCCCCTGGGCTCCCTCCCTTCTTGCAGGGTCCCTTTACCTAATACCCGAAAACCTGAGCAGATTGTTCTACAGCTCACTTTCATGCTTCCCTCCACTGTCTGTTGACTTTTCCTTGAAGATTGACTTTCTTAGTCTGTTGGCTGCCCTGCCCTTTGGCATCTCCGAAAGCTTGGCAGGGTTCTTTAGTTGGCAGTAATTATCAAGGTTGTGATATTTTCAACTACAGGTCCTCAAATGAAAATCAAAAGGTTCATGTTGTAAGCCAAATATTCCATTGCATATGATGTTTGCAAAGCACACAGGGATAGGTAATTCTTGTATTTTGAGAAGAGAAGATCATCTCTGGCCCACCTTTTCACCCAAGGAGTATTTCCACACAACACTACCTGCGAAACAAGGTCAATCTAAATTATTTCAAACCATGTTGAAGCTGCCCAGATGGAATTATCTGGCTCTTCAGATCTGTAGAGAGTTATGCTAACTTTGAAAAAATGTCTTGTGGGAACAAATTTTTGTCATGAGGATTTGACAGCTCTCCTTTGAAAATCTAGTTCTGGTCATTAAATGCATTTAACGTAATAAGGCACAAAAATAACTAAGAAGGATCTTTAATTGATTGCATAAAATGTATGAATTAATTAAGCATGTAATACCACACTGAAGATGGTGGAGTATAAAGAAACATAATCTTGAGCTGGCTTACTCTCTTATGTAAGCAAATTGAATTAGATTTTTTCCAGTAATGTATGCTGAATTAAACCAAGTGTTTGCTATGATACATTTACATTAAATATAAAAGCAAGGCAACAAACACAAAATTGTTATAAACTAATAAATCACTCCGATATGGAGATGAATGAAACATTTTATGGACTATTAATTCAATTTGGAGTGGCTGTTGGGGGGATCATGCACTGTTGAGGTAGAGTTGAGGTTGCCTTTTCTAGTCTAATGGGAGTTGTGAATTCACACATTATGGGAAATAAAATTAAGTTTCCAAACTGACTAGGCCAGTGGGCATTTAGGAAAACTGAAACCACAATTTGTGGCTCTATCTCCTGTTGCTGGGAACATTTCCCAATGAAAAACTACTTTCTCTCTTTGTTATTTTTCTCTCCCTTCAAAATATGTGTACACTACACATTTTTGACCAAAGCTCAGCAAAGGTGATCTGATCAATGTTTACTGCCTGCAATAAATTTAGAGAAAAACAGCAGACCTTCTCTCTTCAGTCCCTGAGGTAGTCATTCTGGAAAGTTTTGCAATTCTGCTTTCCAATAGTGTCTTAATCTTCAGATCCTTGAGTACTTCATAATTCAGCTGCACTTGCAAAGACATCTTGAAAACAACTCACATACTCTGAATTCAGGATTTATTCACTTGTTTTTAAAGCTGTAAGTCCATGAAAAGTTATTTTATGATGGCCTATCAGAGATAGTCCTATATCAAAACATCATGAAACTGAAAAAAAAATTAACATTTACACTGACCTGGAAAAGCTACGGAAGATTGTCTAGTTATCTCTTAAGTCAAAACATTTCAATTTATTGAATTAATCATGGGAGGCATTCAAAACATATCGTGGAAAAGAGTTGCTAGAATTTGCTTATACGCTAAGCAAATTTTGCATAGTGTCTTAGAAACTGTTTGGATGGTTATAATGGCCGTCATTGTCATGAAGCTATCAGCATTGCTGAGGAAAGTTTGGTTGTTCTTTTAGATAAGTAGAATTATTCCCCATTCTTTTCTTATGTAATAGTGATTGCAGGAGCAGAGTCTGTAGGAGATAAAAATCAAGTTTATTGTTTCTTTATCAGCCTCCCAGATAAAAATGTTTCATTATAATCCAGTTTAGGTAGTTCTTGCTAGCATCTACTTGTTTATAAGACTGATTTACTGCCAAAAATGCTTTCTCTGGGATGAACTCCAGTCAGTGTTTTTATAATTTGTTCTTGTTATGTTTTCAGAGAAAAGAGAGGTTAGCAAGTTATTCTTCCTCATATATAACTCAGTGTGAATACGGCTACTCTTATTTTTAAAGGAAAGGAACACTCCCTAGCTGCTGATTTATTTTTTTCCATTGTACATCCATGGAGGAAAATAGACTTTTTGAAAAAAAAGTGTAAGTAAACTCTTTTGTATTTACTGAAAAACCCTATCCAATTTAGCTTGTCGAGAAGACTATACACAAAAGACCTTGAAGTCTTTCTGGTGTTAAGAAATAAATCAATATCTTGTTATGAGCTATTTAGTCCTTCTTGCTTATATTCCCAAAGTAATAAAAATCTTGGCAAATAGCAGCTTCTAACCTGAATGTGCATTTTTGCCACCTGTTACTCTGTAAAGACATTTATCATAATTAAAGATTGAAATTCTAGTGGGGTTTCTGGTCAAAATGAATTAACTTTACAAAACCATTCTTAAGGAACTTTTAGGGACGCCCTGCTGCATTAATAACATCTTTTTTCTTTTAACATTTAACATCAACCTTTTATCTTTGTCTTCCCCATTTCTGCTTCCTTGACCAGTTGTACAGACCCAAACAAACCCATAATCCTTGTTTGCTCTTCTTCCCTCAGGTCAGAATCCACCAACTAGACCTGTTCACTATTGCCTCCAAACAGACCCCAAGGCTGATCACGTCTCACCATGATCACCCTTATTGTGTTGGGCTCTGCCAACATGTCCTCCCTCTGGGCTTTCCTATGCTCGGATTTCCACTCAGCACTCAAAAGGGTCTTTTAAAAAAAACATTAATCAGATCTTGCCTTTTCCTCTTCTTAAGACTGACTAAGGGCTTGCTACAAGCTTGGAACAAACTCCAGATTCTGAGCCACGGCTCTCATGACCCAGCGCTGCCTACCTCCCTAGTTCCACTTCTGCCATCACCCTGTATGCTCATTCAAGCTCAGCCAAGGTGGTTTCTTAATTATTCTTCCATACTAGAAGAGAATGGTCTCTGGGTCTTTTTCCCTGCTCTTCCTTCTGCCAAAAAGACTCTTTCCTGACAACTTCTTACTGTTATACCTCATCACTTAGGTTTCTGCACAAATACTACCTCCTCAAAGAAGATGTCCCTGAACACTTTCTCTCCCCTGCTCACCTTCAGCTTAACTTTTTGCACTGATGACTACAGAAATTACCTTTTTTTTTTTCCTCCTTGTCTGCTTCCAAAGAAGTCTCTCACAAGCACACGGATTTTGTATATGTTACTGCTATGGGTTCCAGGTCTCAAACAGTACCCGTTACATAGTAAGCATTCAGTATTTGTTCAATGAATAAACAAATGAAGAGAATATACTCTTTCAAAGATGGGTTCCACTTTTAAAATCACACTTACTTGTAATATTTACCATGCCTTCCTTATTCACCTTTATGTCTCTTAGAAATAAACAAAAATTACACTGATTTTCCTTATAATATTTCTTTAGCATTGCTAAGAGAAAAGGGATAATGGGCCAGAAAATCCTGCCTAATCTGTAGGTGTGCAGCAAAGTAATGTATGTTCATAAAACAATCACAAATTTTCTCATGGCTATAGGTTAGTTTCCATTGTTCATGTAAGTCTTAATCTCAAAATTACTCAAGCATTAGTCAAAAACATCTCCCTTTGATATTGTTTGTAAGGCCATTTCTCTCTTTGGCAATTTAAATTCAATAATCATGTCATTTGTCATTATCAAGAATGTTCCTAACCAAATATCCTTCTAGTAATATGCCAGTCTAAAAATTGATGAATGTTAGTCACAAATAAGTCTGATGTCATTCTTTCTTTACTGTACTCAACACAGACCATCTATAAATCCCAGAGAAAGTCTCAGACAGCCGCAGATGATTGGTATATCCCCCTCCTCCTTATGGCAAAAGAGCTGAGAGAAACTCTAGGTCTGTTTGTCCTTTATCTGACTCCATCAGTCTGTTATTGTGAACTTAAGTCGAGACACTTTCAATGAGTTTTCCAACATAATCATTGTTGTAAACTTAATATTCAGAAAATTACTTGAGGTGACAATAACAAAAATGTATATAATCTTACCCAAAGCTCTAGTTTATTAAGAATTTAAATTGTGATAATAATAATGAAGATAAATGAAAGTAATAATAGGTTTAGTTCTTGGGAATAATTAGGAAGAAGGAATACTACCTGTATTCGTTGCTCTAATACGTCTCTGTCCCTTAGTTATATTTTCACCCCCTAATAATTTAGTGACCTGACTGGAAGTATTTCTTTTCACCAGAGAATTCTGGCTTACTACTATAAATCAGTATTCCCACAAGTGTGTTCTATAGAACACTAATCTTAGAATGTGAAAAGGTACTTTGCAAAAATGATAATGATGATAGTAATAATAAGGTTCTTTGGTAAATAAATTTGGGTAAGATTGAGCTAATCAAAATTTAGTGTCTTTGCAGCAGGACTTCTCAGAGACTTGAATATGCTAAAATGAACTTTAAATTTCCAAAGAAATAAAATATCAGTTTTCTAAATTATCTGACCACTGAACCATTATTTTAAGGAATATCTTTTGGGCACATATTCTGGAAAATTCTTCTGTAATTCATTATCAGCAAACATTTGACACTTTGTTGTGATCCTTCTCTAATGGTAAGACCCATAAAACTTTCCCATTGATTTAATGGCCAGTGATTTCAATACAACTGTGGTAATCATAACTCTTCTCTTCTCCCTTCTGCCTGATCTTTGAAATCCCAGTGCTGAATGTTTATTATTAATTATTAAATATTACTCATTATTGAACCATTACTGAACTCTGTAGTCTCTTTACCTTCTTACCAAGAAATCCAAAGGACCCTTTTCATTCCTTGTCTCATTTGTATCTTTGGGGCAGTTGATGCAATGATTACTATCACTTGAAATTCTTGAATTCTTGGTTCTTCTACTCTTTGACTCTCTTCTTTCAGTTTTCTGTTATTTGCTCCTTATACGTTATTCCCAATTTTTTACTAGTTGTCTTTTTTCTCTTTACTCTCTTTTTATTATAACTCATCCATTATTTATTGTTCCAAATGCCATTATAGTCTAATGGCTCACAAAGCTATATCTCAAAGATCTTGTAGATCTCTAGTTGCCACAAAACCTCTCCTCTTGAATGTGTGACCTCCAGTTAGTTAATAGCCCTCTTCACTGTGGTGACCACAAACAGTTTAAACTCAGGTTACAAAAATTTTAACTCATCATCTCCCTTCCCACCACTCAACAAACTTCACGGCATTTTCTTTTTTTCATTCAAGGTTCAATGCACAGAGCTGACTGTGGTTGGTAGTGTGGTGCTGGGAGAAAAAACATTTAGCTTGGAGACAGGTTGTTTGAGTTTGAGTTGTATGGCTGAGTTAATAACTTACAGTTATATAACCCAGCATAGGTCAGTTCACAATTCTGGACTTCAGTTCCCTCATGTATAAAATATCAGATAAGCCTACACTTTGTTGCCTTCTTTCACTGACTATATCATTTCCCTTCATTCTTGGAAGATTTTAGGTCCTAGCTCAATGGCACCCTATCCCTTAGTGCTTTACCCTGTTCGTATTACCTTTCCAACATCTTTATCACTTAATTCTCAGAATTCCTCTGCTCCAGTGATCATGTCCTCTATAATACCTCGGCCAGTTGCTTCCATTGTTGAATTGTAGGCCTTGTCACTACAAATAAAACAATCCCCCTAAAATCCCAATTCCAAGCACCCATTCAAGCATCTTACTCCCTCAGTCCTTCAACTGCACTGGGATCTGCAACCCATTGATCCAACTCTGTTTCCTCTGGCATTCTTCCCTCCTAAAATTACTTATTTCTTACTTAAGAAGATTCAATTCTGTGGTCAAGTCTTATGATACTCCTTTGCATACACCCTGAACTCTCTTTCCTTTTTCTTCTTTGTACTCAAATTTCAAAACTTCCAATGTAGTTTATTTAGTTTGTTGCCTGAGTCACAACTGCTCTGATGCAGTTGACGATAGCTAGAGAGAAAAAATTATGGTTATCTAATATATGTCATTGATCTTCCCTTATCAGAATGTAAGCACCATGTACACAGGTTTTTTGTTGTTGGGGTGGTTTGGTTTGGTTCACTAATATATCCCTGGGGCCTAAAAAAGTGCTTTGCATACAGTAAGTACTTAATATTTGTTAAATGAATAAATAAAATGCATGTGCTCATAATTTATGCAACATTTCATTGACTCAACCTGTGAATATATAATCCATTTCTTCCACTGTAAACAACTGATATATTTTGGTAGAGGCGTGTTTAACTTTCAGAAAGATAGATTAGTAGATTCTTTGTGTCTATCTTCAAGGCAGCCGTAAGCATATTTGCAAATTATTGAACCCAAAGTTGATATTTCACTTCAGCTATGGAGCTTTTATATCAAATATATGATGATTTGCAGAAACCGTGACATTCTCCTGCCTCAAAGCTTTAATATAATTGTATCTTTAACTAATTTATTATTGTAGCAGGGGAAGTTTAGACTAGAACGTTATAATACTGATGTTTTAATGATGAGAGAAAGCCAGTGAGACTTTGGTATCCATGGTAACATGAAGTTCTTCTTCCCATCTTTTAAGGCTAAAGGTGATTATCATCTCTTTACATTACTATATCAGTTTATCACAGAGGTAAAGAGCATGTACTAGCATTCAGTAAAGTGAACATATTTAAGGCAGAAGTAGATACAACTACTGTTGGACTTCCCACAGGGTTCTTTCCCTCCCCCAAATAAGGAATTTACAGCTCTATTAGAAGGAAAGTGGTTATAAACAAGACTTGAGCTATTAATTGCCAATTAAAACTTTCATCTAGGTTAGGAAGAAAAACAATTATGATATGCAATCTTAAACATCAAAATGATGTCATAAAACCTTAGGGAAGTGGGAAGAGTACCAATGAGATCCATATAAGCCCTAAGAAGTTCAGCCAATTAAAATAAGACCAGCGTTCTTTAGATGGCAGAATTACAAGAGGAACAGGGAGAGGGAGAGAGAGAGAGAGAGAGAGAGAATGACAGAGATGGAGACCTAATGACAATATGACAAAAGTTAACATGAGAATGTTAGATTTTATTTATTTTTTTAAAGATTCTACTTATTTATAAGAGAGAGCATGAGTGGGGTGAGGTCGAGTGAGAAGCAGTGGGAGAAACAGACTTCCCAGTAAGTAGAGAGCCTGACATGGGGCTCAATCCCAGAACCCATGAGATCATGACCTGAGCCTAAGGGAGACACTTAACCGAGTCACCTCGGAGCCCAAAGAATGATAGATTTTAAAAGAAGGAAGTTACATTATTTTCATTATTTTATGTACATTTGAAATATTTCATAATTAAAATAATTTTTAGGTTAAAAGAGAAATCATGAGGTAGATTTAAGGACACAGTAAATTGTAGGATTAAAGGGCTTGAAAGCTTAATTCCAGTTGAAACGGTCTTTGTGATTTGTTACACAAAGCATTTGTGTAATATGTGTATATGATTTGTGTATATGATTTGTTACTTGTTAATTTATAGATGATTGGGGAGAAGTTTATCACATGATCTTTGAAACTATTTTCACCCATTTATAAAGCTTTTTTACTTATCTATGACCATCTTTGATATTATTGGATGTGATGTACTTATGACCACCTGTGTCCTCTTTTCTAGAAACTAGTAATACATTAATTTTTGTTTTATGTCCATAATAAAACTTACCAAATTTGCAGTATCCATTTCCCCTTCCATTCTGACAAAATAATGATAAGAGCAACAACATTAATAATAAGAAAAGCAGCATTAGCATATATCATGCCAAGTATTGTCCTAAAGACATCAGATTTATTTAGTCCTCACATCAGATGTATGAAGTGGATACTGTTTAGTATCCACTTTTACACATCAGGAAATTGACTTACAGAGAGAGAAAAAATTTTGCCCAGGATCATAGCTGTGTTCTTAAACATTGGTCTGTATTGACCCTTGATCATGGCTCTAGGAAGTTAAGGAGTTTTTTATTAGCCATACACTATAAATTATTCATGCCATAAGTGGTTATTCTATTTCACTCTCCTAGGTGTTAGAGATTTTAGTGGATAAGGAATCCTAATCTCTGGAAGACAATTAAATAAGCAGTAACAACATGAGATAAGAATTATGGAACTGGAAGTATTAGGAACTATCAGTAATAGCAAGAACAACTAGACCTGAGTAAGGAAAATGACTTCTCACCAAAGAATCCATACAAATTAGAAAAGGCAACCAGTGCCTTCTTCCATGCTGGTGGCAGTGAGCTCTGAATGAGGGAAGTAAGTAGCCAGAGGGTGATTACCCAACAAACTATACCCAAAGATAAATCACAAGGTTCAAAAGTCAACTAAGAGCCTACTACTTTGCCAGGTTCCTTGCTAGAAATCAGGGGCAAGTTGAGATTTCTTATTGTGGTAGACACAGTGATGCACTGCCCAGAATTCTCTTCATGGAAGGACTTGCTGCCCATCTGTTGTCAGGTCAGCAAAAAACTCCAGACATTAACTCCATCAGGCATGCTCCAACCACAAAGGGTGACCTTCCCTAAATCACCTCCTTCCTAGGGCAACTGACCAATTGGCTTCAAGAGGAAAAAAGGAGTTCAGATACTTATTTCAAGATTAAAAAAAAAAAAGTGTGATTTTTATTTTATATTAAAAACACAGCCACTCAAATAAATTCCTTCACATTTTGGCTTTTGATTTAGGCAAATTATTTGGATAAGATTACACTATGTAGTGCCCATTCAAAAGTATCCACATAACAGGTGCATGTGAAATACTTCAAGTCTGATATCCAATGATTATTCTGACATTTTTGTAAAAATACCATCTCGATATTAAGATTTTGTTTCTGTGCTTGCAAAACTGGAATTGGTTTGTGAACATTCGCAAACAATTTACCTGAGCACAAATCTCCAGGACTCCCACTGAAAACAATTCAGATTGTTTGTCACACTTACCTTTTCTTCTACCTTTGTTTGGAAGATCAAGGCCCCTGCTTCCTTTGTGTCTCATTTTCAATAGCTTTCCCCAACCCATCTTATCCTCATTCTAAGTTGTTCCTCTTGAATTCACTATTATAAAATCAGCACTATATCTAAACTTACCATAGAATGGGGGGAAAATGAGAAAAGACCGAAAATAAATGAATAACAAACCAGGAAATTGCTATCCAAAGAACAAGTAGAAGGGACTAGTCAAAAGTGAAAAGCAGAGAGATGCTAAGTATAGCTAGTTCTTTTGGAGCAGTTCAAGAATGAGTCAAAACTCAGAAAAAAAAATCTTCAGGAGATATTATAATTTACCACAGTTATTTTCTGAATGCAAACAAAAAGCAATCACTTATCTTTACAGCCAGACTTCTGGTTTCAATAAATTTTGATTTTTCCCATTTCTCTCTCAGAACTCACACAAAACCCACAAGGAGAACAAAAAACAAAACACAAAGTTGTGCTTGATGATTGTAAAAAATAAATAAACTCCATACCAGAGCATAAGCAAAAGGGCTACTTACAAAGTGAAGGTCAAATAGGCAGGCATGCAGGAAGATGGCAAGAAGATTCCTGCAGCTACACATTCTCAGAAAATGAGGACAGCTCACTCTTCCAAAAAGAGGGAAAGGAGGGAAAAGGGAAGTGTAAAGGGGTGGGGAGAGAGGGGAGGGGAAGGGAAGTTAGTGAGGGAAGGGAATGTATTGAGGGAAGGGAAGGGAAGATTTCAAAACAAGCAAACTTTTGATCATGATGTCAGGAAAAGGCAAGAACTCTTGGGAGTTCCCATATGGTGGGAGCATGTCTACCCTCAGTGTAGCTCTGAGGAGTTGAGGAGGCAGGCTGAAGGATAAGGCACTTAGCATCAGATGTACAGGAAGGATGCCATCAGTGAGGCAAGATAGCAGAGGTCCTCTGCCTTATTATCAGCCCTGCAGTGATAATCCTGGTTGGTCTGGTGCAGGGTGGGGCAGGGTGGGGGGTGGGATGCTACAAGAATTCACATGTGCCAATCTTGAGGCATACAGAAAATTCCTGCTGCTATAAAATAATGCCTGGCCCCTCCCTTACATGAACTTCTAGCAAATAGCTGATCTAGAGAGAACATACTTAATTTAAAGATGAATAAAAATTTAAAAGGAACAAACACAGACATTATACAGGATAATGTAAAAACGAAAACAAAAAGATGGCAAAGGAAATAGCAAAAAATAGATGGCAAAGGCAACTAGAAGATAGTTTCCAGGAAAGAGATTAAAATACAATCAAACGCATTAGTGCAAATTTTTTTAAAAAATTAAAAAGAACAATAAGTGATATATCAGAGCTCAGGATGGTGAGACAACAAAATGAGATGAAACATTGGCTGGTAGAGCTCAAAAAAGAAAAGATAAAACATTATAGAAATGAAGGCCAAGACAAAAGAGAAAGGAGGTAAAAGAAAATACAGCGAGTAATATAAAGAATAGAACCAAGAAAAGCAAATAACATGAAATGTACATGAACAAAATATTTTTGAAAGATTTTTAGAAGAAAAATAATCTGGGAGTGAACAAAAGATGGACAATATATACATAAGTGGTGCCCACAATAAAGAGAAGAGGCAACCCACAGAATGGGAGAAGATAATTTGCAAATGACACTACAGACAAAGGACTGATATTCAAAATCCATAAAGAACTTCTCAAACTCAACACCCAAAAAACAGATAATCAAGTCAAAAAATGGGCAGAAGAAATGAATAGACGCTAGTCCAAAGAAGACAGACAAATGGCTCACAGACACATGAAAAAATGTTCTTCATCAATGGCCATCAGGGAAATTCAACTCGAAATCACACTGAGAAACCACCTTACACCAGTTAGAATGGCAAAAATTAACAAGGCAAGAAATGACAGATGTTGGAGAGGATGTGGAGAAAGGGGAACCCTCTTACACTGCTGGTGGGAATGCAAGTTGGTGCAGCACTCTGGAAAACAGTGTGGAGATTCCTTAAGAAATTAAAAATAGAGGGGCGCCTGGGTGGCTCAGTGGGTTAAGCCGCTGCCTTTGGCTCAGGTCATGATCTCAGGGTCCTGGGATCGAGTCCCGCATCGGGCTCTCTGCTCAGCAGGGAGCCTGCTTCCTTATCTCTCTCTGCCTGCCTCTCCATCTACTTGTGATTTCTCTCTGTCAAATAAATAAATAAAATCTTTAAAAAAAAAAATAGAGCTACCCTATGACCCTGCAATTGCACCTCTGGGTATTTACCCCAAGGATACAGCTGTAGTGAAAAGAAGGGCCATATGCACCCCAATGTTCATAGCAGCAATGTCCACAATAGCCAAACTGTGGAAAGAGCCAAAATGCCCTTCAACAGACAAATAGATAAAGAAGATGTGGTCCATATATACAATGGAATATTACTCAGCCATCAGAAAGAATGAATACCCAACTTTTGCATCAACATGGACGGGACTGGAGGAGATCTTGCTGAGTGAAATAAGTCAAGCAGAGAAAGTCAATTATCATATGGTTTCACTTACTTGTGGAACATAAGGAATACCATGGAGGACATTTAGAGAAGAAAAGGAAAAGTGAAGGGAGGGAAATCGGAGGGGGATACAAACCATGAGAGACTGGGGACTCTGAGAAACAAACTGAGGATTTTAGAGGGAAAGGGGGTGGAGGGTTGGGTGAGCCTTGTTGGGTGGGTATTAAGGAGGGCACATAGTGCATGGAGCACTGGGTGTTTTATGCAAACAATGAATCATGAAACACTACATCAAAAACTAATGATGTATGGTGACTAGCATAACACAATAAAAAATGGTAAAAAAAAGAACTAAAATAATGAAGACAACAAATATGTAAGAGTTAACTCAAAAAAATTTTCTAGAAAGAAAAGAATTGAACCTATTGATTGAAAGAATATATTAGATCCCAAACCAAAAAGAAAAACAAAAACAAAAACAAAATAAAATTTAAAAAAACCCAAAACAGAGAATGATATACTTTGAGATATATTCTAGTAAAGTTTTGGGGTGCTAATACAAAGCATTCTTTGAATCTGCAGATAAAATAATCATATCATCTATGCCAAGGACACAAGCAGGCTAGCCTCAGACATCTACAAAGAAACAGTCAACTCTAAATATTGGAGCATCACTCTCAGAGGCCACAAAGAAAGTGATGCAAACACTATATTCTTAGCCAAACCAACATGCAAGGGTAAAGGTCATTGAAAAAAATTCCTGAGTATGTGAGAATCCGTCTGTTCTTCAAAACTGTTAGATCACAAAATATGTGTCTTTTTTTTTTTTTTTAAAGATTTTATTTATTTATTTGACAGACAGAGATCACAAGTAGGCAGAGAGGCAGGCAGAGAGAGGAGGAAGCAGGCTCCCCGCTGAGCAGAGAGCCCGATGTGGGGCTCGATCCCAGGACCCTGGGATCATGACCTGAGCTGAAGGCAGAGGCTTTAACCCACTGAGCCACCCAGGCGCCCCACAAAATATGTGTCTTAAGTCATCACATTTTATACCTTAAACTTACATAAAGTTATATATTTATTATATCACAATAAAGCTAAAAAATAAAATTAGAAAAACTGATGGAGGACTTACATCAGTCAAAGAAGAAATGACTAGAAACACTGTGGCAAACTGGCTGGAAATGTGTATTAATTCCTTTTATCAGTAGATGCCAAAATAAACACAAAAAGGCAGGGATTATAGAATATAATATAGAATTAAGTATAGAAATGGTAAAATAGCAATAGCTGGAAGTAAAAAGGAAATGAAGGAGAGAGAGAGTGAAAGTATGCCGATTCCCTCATCTAAAATATCACATAAAAGCGATTATATTCTATTATATACATTTATCAGTAGTTCAAATACAAATATCAAATATTCAGCTTAAAAATAATTTTATATCTCTATTAGTAAAATGGCCAAGTAGAATGCAGAGCAATAATTCTATTCAACTTTTAGTCAACTAATATTTAGAAGACTTCCATAATGATTAGAGATGTATACATATAATATTTACCAGATTTCTCTGCAATAAGCATTATTATGTCTATTGTTTAGATTGGGAAATTAATATTTTACATAAGTAAATCAACCAGGGTGTAGGAGTTAAATAAGTAGCATATGAACTGGTATATGAAGACAAGTCCTCTGATTGCCAAATCCTGTTTGCTTTCCGGGTTTTGATATTTTTTCAACCCAGTTGTTAAAGTACATAGCATGATGGGACGCCTGGGTGGCGCAGTTGGTTGGACGACTGCCTTCGGCTCAGGGCGTTATCCTGGAGTCCCGGGATCGAGTCCCACATCGGGCTCCCAGCTCCATGGGGAGTCTGCTTCGCTCTCTGACCTTCTCCTCGCTCATGCTCTCTCTCACTGTCTCTCTCTCTCTCAAATAAATAAATAAAATCTTTAAAGTACATAGCATGATGGAAAGAGTACAGACTTCGGTAGGGATCCCAGCTCTACCATTTACTTGATATGTGATATTGGAAACGTCACTTAACCTTTCTGTGACTAAGTTTCATCATCGATTCATCATAAAATGAAGATTAAAAAGTGCCAGTGTCGGGGCACCTGGGTGGCTCAATGGGTTGGGCCACTGCCTTCAGCTCAGGTCATGATCTTGGGGTCCTGGGATGGAGTCCCACATCGGGCTCTCTGCTCAGCGGGGAGCCTGCTTCCCTCTCTCTCTCTCTGCCTGCCTCTCTGCCTGCTTGTGATCTATCTCTGTCAAATGAATGAATAAAATCTTTAAAAAAAAAAAAAGTGCCAGTGTCATGGATTTGCTGTTTCTGCTACAGTTCCTTTTTTATAACAATTGAGGAAATATTTGAAAATAGAATTCTGTGTTCATATTCACACAAATATTGAACCACAAGCTTTACACTAAGTCATTGAGTTGATGAAGTATTTTTCATGGATTTTTATTTTAAAAGGAATGCAGACATTGTATAATTTAGGGAAATTGTATAATTATAGTTTAGGTAATTATCTAAATTATATAGTTTTCTAAGAATGTCCCCCCAGAACAACTTGAAGATAGCTATTTTTAACAGTTTGTGTTTTTCTTTCCAAAATCTTTCTATGCTTTATTTTTCATTAATTGTGATCAAACAATATGACATCTTACATTACATTATGTAAATTTTACCACACTATTCAATATCTTAAATAGTATTTTAATAGCGACACAAAAGCTTATTCTTTAAGTATGCTCTCATACCTATTCCTCTTTTGGTGTAATATCTTTTTAGAATAAATCTTTTTCTTCATTTGTGATTATTTACTTAGAGCCCCCAAAACCCAACTAATCATTAAAAATGATTAATGTTTTAAGGCTTTGGGTATATATTTATAAATTGCTATGTGATAAACCGTTTAAAGTATTTGAAATAGGGCTGAAGGCACAGAAGAATGCTTCATGTAGTAGGAATATTTTTATCTCTTTATTTGTTTTAAACATTTCCCTGTTGGTGGTTTATCTTTTAAATAGGTATGCTGTCTCTTTTTAAATGTAAAATGTTATATTTTAATCACATCTATTGATCCTTTTGTTTATAATGTCCTTTAATACTTTTCATCTAATGAAATCCTCCCAGATCGCTATCTAGTATTTTCTTCAATTTCCTCATTTAATTGCTTAAACAGACTTTAGATGATGTATAATCCCACATGATTTAACTACATTTTTCTTTAACATTTTACTTATGCTAATGAGCCTTGTGATCTAAATGAAAATCAAAGTTATTAAAATTAGCTTAAACTTAATCAAAATTTGCTGTATGTCTAGCTCAAAACAAAACAAAAAATACTTCAGTAGTAACTTAGCTACATTTCAAGATCAGTCTGGCTGTGTTTTTGTTTATTGTTTTTCTGATTAACTAAACTCTTCCAAAATTGCAAGAGATATGAAATCCTAGGAAGAGAGGAAGAAGGTTACTTTTAGATTATTAATCTTTAACTTTTGGATATAAGAAAATAGAAAAAGAGGGCTAAATCTGATAGGCGTTAAAGTTCATTTATTCCATTGGTAGGAGAGTCATCTTGAGAAGAATCATTGAACTCAAAAGGCCTCTTCAGGGTTATCTACTCCAGTCACCTACTGTTACCACGTTGTGGTTAATACAGTTAAGCATTTGAGTCTGATGCCTGAATGTGCCAAGAAACTTTATAGAAAGGAAAATTTTCCTTGTATCCAAATTAAGCAACCAAATCAGACATTTCATAAACTAACAATCAAATGAAATTGAGTAACCATCACTGTTGCTATAAAGTGAATCCACATAATAACAACAACAAAAAAAAATTGGACAGATAATAATTATTAGATTATTGTCTCTGGGAAGGGTCTGATTCCAATTCTGCTGTTAACGAATCCCCTCAAGAAAGGACACTAAGATGGTAAGTCAGCTTGCTAGTTCTACTGAGACGCACTCATACCACTCTGTGGTATACATTTGAAATATGGTTAGCTTATCAATGAAATGATTATTTTCAAAAATACTATACTAAAATGAAGAGTTTGAAAATCAAGGATATTAAATGATTTTTTCTGAGACCTTGGGCAACAATGATTTAGGATTTATATTAAATCACATTTTCAGCAACCATATCATAATAACCAGCACTTCAAAAATAAGAGATGACTATGTATGTGTTCTAAAAGAATTATATTTATAGATACATTTTAAATTAACAATAACCAAAAAAGAAACCCAACTTGAATATGGCCTTAAATTATTTGGTAATCCAATGCTGATAATGTTTTTATCTAAGGTCTGTTTACAAAAAATAATTTGACTCATTTAACAAATATTTATTGAGAACTCACTATGTGCCAGACCATTGGAATGTATCCATGAACTAAGCAAACAAAAATTCCTATCCCGATCCTTCTGAGGCAACTAACTTTAGTATCTTGATTATGTTGATGGCCATCAGATCTAAACACATGATACAATTGTATAGAACTAAATACACAAATGAATTCGTGTAAAATAATAAAATCTGAATAAGGTGAATGAAGTATATCAATGTCAATTTTCTGATTGTGATATTGTACTATTGTTTTGGAAGACATTACCACTGGAGGAAACTGAGTAACTGGTGTACAAGATCCCTTGGTACCATTTCTTCCAATTGCATGTGAATCCACAATCATCTGAAAATGAAAATTTTTTAAAAAGTTCTTATCCTCAGAGCTTAAATTCTAGTGGCTGAAGATAGACAAAAAATAGCAAACATAGTAAACAAGTAAATTGTATAGTATATTAGAAAGCTATTAAATGTTACCCAAAAGTAGGGGGCTTAGGGGAAGGGGAACCAGCAGTACTTTAGGTGTATTGTAAAGATGAAGATGATATTTGAGTAAAGATTTAGGAGCTCGGAGTTTGCCTGTGGGAAAAGCATTCAGTGGAGGGAACAGCCACTGCAAAGCCTCTAGGGTAGGAATGAACTTGAATGTTTAAGAAGCTACAAGGGGCCTGCCCCTTGGCGCAGAGGGAGAGCAGCCGGTGATGAAGACAGAGAATGATGAAGCACTGAAGAAGAGCAGACTTTGGAGTCTGTTGTATGGGCTTCGGCTTTTTCTCTGAGTTGGGAAGTCTTCAGAGGGTCTTTGAACAGAGTGACTTCTTTGTAAAGTATCATTCTGGCTCCCATGTCAAAAATAGGGTAGAGGGGAGTAAAAGTGAAGGCACAGAGACCTCTTGGGCTAATGCACGCATCCAGAAAAGAGAAAATAGCAGCAGATGGCAAACTTAATGATAGCAACAACAAAATCTAGCAGTTGACTAGTTCTGTACACTAACTCACACATCATTGCCTAATATGGCAATTAAAGTTTCCAAAGACTCACAAGGTATTTCCAAGGAGAACTGTATATAAGTAGATTATGTAATGTCTAATTTGCATAAATAACACATTTTCCTTTCTATAATGGGAAATCCCCAAGATCCTATTTGTAAATGGTCTTTTCTTTATGAAACACTGAAACACTTAATGAAAGTCTTGCCATATCTGATTCAGAAAACTTCTGCTCCCCTCACTGCACCTGTTTTGATTGTTGGGAACACAGAGGAAACTTGCTGGCTCTGATTTTCTTGCCTGATGGAAGCCTGCTAGGTCAGGACGGCTGCCTGGGTAACTTTGGCTCCCTCTACTGACTCAAAATGAGGGCCAACAAGAAACTAGATTCATCGGCCCCTTATAATTAGAAAGAAAAATCAAAAGAAGAAATATTTTCTGTGTGTTATCCAAGTGTGGTATTATAAAAACATGTTTACTGCTTTTGAAGAACACAGATGTCTGCATCGTCTATTGTTTAGAAACTGAACATTCCTATAAGCTGAATACCATAGATACTGAGCCCATTCTGTACTCCACAACCTATTGTTTCTCTGTGCCATTTTACTCTTTATATTGTAGGTGCTTTAGTGATGGTTCATATGGTCTATAAACAATATCTCTTTAAAATCATTAAAATACAAACACCTGCTTGCTACAGTACAGGTGACATTTTGAAACCATTCAGTCTCTGCAGTATTCAAAAGCAGATGTTCTTTGGAAAAATGTGGTTTATCCTGAGGTACTGCCAGCCAGGTGGAAAAGTTTTAATACAATTAAATGTGCCTGAAGTTGAGGGAAAGAAAACATGTACTGTGTGGTGGAATAAAATAGAAAGCTACATTCTACTGAAAGAAATCTTGCAAGTCACAGAAAAAGCTGCAAATTCATATACCGAAGAATACTTCTCTTCTCTTTTTAGCAATACGATATTGACAGTGAAAGTGTTTATTCATCTGGTCCTGGCGATAAAAAGAAAGTAATCTCAGCACCATTAATTCCATGAAAACCTCCGCATTTTAACATCCGTCAACCATAGGCTCTGTTTTCCTGTTCCTAGACATCACAGCAGGGGGAGTTGCCTCCTGCATGAAGGTTTCCTTCAGCTAAAAGGTGTTTCATGAGAGAATGTTTCTTTGTGCTGTTCTAGATGTTAGTCTTTAAAAAGCGAAGTGAAATGAAGATGTTTACATTTCTATAACTTCTTATCCTCTCACAAATTAATCTACAAAAGTGGATCATAAATCTGGCTTAAAAAATAACCTAAGGAGGAAAAAAAACCATTTATTACTCAAAGGTGTAGATTCCACAAACTCAGGTTTTTACCTGAGGTAACAAACTTGTTACCTCAGGTAACAAATAAGCTGGTTATGCATCATTTGTTTATTTGCACATTAATTGTTTAAGTTATTTGTTAATTTGAAACACCATCATACTTACAGGCTGAGGCTTTAAATCTGGGTCAATAAAATATTGCACCCTTTGGACACTGACAACAGATCTTCAAAACCCTTTAAATATTCTGGAAATAATGCTTTCTTTAAAAATTGTACTAAAAATTCTTTCCTTGGCTATTCAGCATCTGGTATTTATAACATAAGTAAGTCTTTTCAATTTTTGAATAATCAAAATGAGAAAATAATCTCTTGTATTACTTGTGTTCCTCCTCAGAGCAGGAACCATGCCTTATTATGTGTATATCTGAATAATCTTTTACAAGTGGACCCCGAACTCTGTCAGTTAACACCATGTCCAAAGTAAAAATGCTTTGATCTCTCTAATTGAAGATGTATTTCCCTCTCCCTCTTTGCTCATCTCCCATAAATTAACACATCACAGCCATCTTCTCCTCACTCTTCTCCCAGCATCAACTCGATTCAAACTAAAGAAAGTCGCTGTCCTTCCTGCTGCCGGTCACCATTCTCCCATGTCATCGTTATCACAGTACATTTTTCAGTCCTCCCTGAAATGACTCCATAGTTTTCAAGAAGCCAGTTTGTAAGTCTTGACCCACAGGCTCACTCCTCCCTCTCTGGGATCGCTCCGCCATCCCGGGCAGTTTGCGGGATTACCGCAAGCGTTATCCTCGCGCTCTGCAAAAGAAACCTTGTTTCTCTTCCATTGCCTAGTAAACCCAATCCATATGCCTTGCTTAAGATCCTCTGTTCTTCCCAGCCACCAATCTGACCTCTCGCTCTGCTTCTCTGTGAAGTGCCGCTAATTCACATCTCCGCAACCCTAGGGGAGGCAGGAAGCGGGGAACCGCGGGGCTGCAGGGTGGGAGGGATCCAGGCGAGTGTGCAGAACTGACCAGGGGCTTTCATGCTGTCCCATCTGCAGTATTTCCTCTCCCCCAGGGTTCTCCGCGTATTCTCAAATCACACTGGGAACCAAAGCAAACCATGAAGTATCAGTTGCTGGTATGGTCAACTCATACCGACTGCCATAAGTAGTGAAAACTCAGCTCTTAACAGTGGAACAACTAGAGAAACAGCATTTCACTGCTATTGCATTACCCTTCTCAGAAATCAGCAGGGGCGAAGAGACAGGCAGCAAAGGTCAAGAGAGCATGAGTTAAAAACTGCCTCCTGAGTTGCTAGATAAAGAAAATATGCTCAGATTTTCTTGTCCAATGTTAGATGAAAACATAATTGTAGACAACAGGCTTGAGCAATGGAAATTTGAGTAAGGCACAAGGACCCTCAGTGACCACGGAGCTGAATGCCAAGGGGCTCATTTAGCGATCCACCTCAAAATGGCCACAAGCCCTACCTAACCAATGGGCTACTTTAAGATATCTGTAAGTTCCATGTATCTGTACACAAAATACTGTGTGTGTAGTATACTCCTGAGAGTTCAGGACTCTGCTCATATTCTCAAGAGTTCCTGACCCCAATACATTAAGACCCAGTATCAGTGGTCATATTCTATGACATCTGTGGGCATCAAACCTTTCCATCCTAGCATTTTTAATGAATAATAATTGTTTTCGTGGTATGCACTTGTATTGAATTTTTTTCTAGCTTAATGAAATCAGTTGGAATTAAAACCAATCGAAACATGGCTATTAACTATATATAGTTAACTATATATACACTATATCACTCAGTCATTGCTATATAATAACCACAAAATCTCAAAGGCTCAGAATAACAGGGAGCATTTATTTTACTCAGGAGTTTGCCAGTCCCCTGGGGCAGCTCTGCTCTGCATGTCTTATTCCCTCCCGGGACCAGCTGGGGTGTGTTCTTCTTGGGGCAATGGCAGAGTACAAGAGAGCAAACCCTAATGCAAGTCCCATTCAAGCCTCTGCTTGTGTTGAGTCTATTAACAACCCATGGCCAAAATAAGTCATGTGGCCAAGTTCAAAGTCAGAGGAGGTGGGAGGCATGCTGGAATACATTCACTTGAGAGAGAGAAACTGCAGAGCTCTAGACAAAGGAGATGGATACAGGAAAGGATTTAGAATTGAGCCCAAGAATTGCTTTTTTAAAGATTTTATTTATTTATTTGACAGAGAGATCACAAGTAGGCAGAGAGGCAGTCAGAGAGACGGGGGAAGTAGGCTCCCTGCTGAGCAGAGAGCCCATGTGGATGTGGGGCTCTGGGCTTGATCCCTGAACCCTGAGATCATGACCTGAGCCAAAGGCAGAGGCTTAACCCACTGAGCCACCCAGGCGCCCCAAGCCCAAGAATTTAATCTATCAGATTTTCTACTTCTAATTGTAAATTAGAGTTACAATTAGAGTAAACAAGTTATGTCACAGATAATAAGAGCAGATATAATTTAGAGACTCAGAGAAATGCATTTTATATACAGCATCTTATTTAACTCACATAACCACCCCATAAATGAATCATCGTGAATGAATCTTAACCTTATGACACATGACAAACTGAAGCTTAGAGAGTTTAAGTAACATAGCCAAGGATACATAGAGCTAGTAAGTGACAGAACAGGAATTCTAACCTATCTACTTCTGTGCTAGAAATAAAGTATTGTATATGGTACTAAAGACACGACTGATTATTTAATTTGCAAATGACAAAAACAGAAACCAGCTTAAGTTAAGAAAGAAGAAGAACAAGAACAAGAAGAAGAAGAAACAACAAAGTGGGAGGGAAGTGATTACTGGATACATATTCAAAATGTGGGAAAGGAAGGGGGAGGGTTGCAGGGTCAGCAGCACTGGGGGCTCTTGCACTGCTGGGCATTTCCCTCTGTAGGTTTCTTTTCCACTTCTCTCTGCAAGTGGGCTGTATTTGTTCAGGCAGGCTTTTCTGAGGAGTAACTAAGACTTCCAGATGTCCAAAGTGGAAATACTTGTCCACAATCCCAGCTACTGACGCTTCCTAGAAGGATTTTCCTGGCTGGATTGAGTCACAGGTTCACCCCTAGACCAATCACTGTGCTGGAAGTTTGGGGGCGCTAATGATTAGACCAGCCTGAGGCAGGAACCTTCCCTACCAAATCACTGTGGTCAAGGAGATCATTAGAATGAGGCTCTCATTTCAATTCCATGGGCTTGGGCAATGGTGGGGGAGGGAATAGTAATCCTATTCCCAAAAGAGGAGACTGACCAAACAATAGTAATCACTAAATTGCAGTTCTTACTTAGCATATTAATTTCAAACTGTTCTCAATTAGTCAATTTATTTGTTCCCTTCTTCGGTGTTAAAAAATAATGTTTTTCTTCTTGTAACAAACATGTTCCAAGTGCTAATTTGATTAAGAGCAATACTGCTGTTGAGAAATGTCATAATCTCAATTTGCACTGTTTCTGAGTGTTCCACTAATCAATTCTGAATTCATAATGAAAATCAAGTCTTCTTATATTCATCAATAGTCATGGAATACAAAACTGTCACTGGAAACAGAAATGGTGAAAATAAATTCTTTCAGGAATAAGCTTTTATCTGTATGGAGGGAGGAGAAAAATTAGCAACAGGAAAAGTTACAAATTTTTTAAAAAATCAAGTTACTTTGTTTTAGCATATTATATCTCCTATAAATACTTAAGAGCATAATTGTAGTCAAAGCTGAAGGAAGAGAATTTTGTATTGAACAAGAATCCCTCTTAGAGAGGAGATAATTTTTCAGCGGGGAGGAAAGCAGGGAGGTATTTATTTGATTCTACCTTCTGACCCTGATAAGATTACCAGCCCAGGGGCGCCTGGGTGGCTCAGTGGGTTAAGCCGCTGCCTTCGGCTCAGGTCATGATCTCAAAGTCCTGGGATCGAGTCCCACATCGGGCTCTCTGCTCAGCAGGGAGCCTGCTTCCTTCTCTCTCTCTCTCTCTCTCTGCGTGCCTCTCTGCCTACTTGTGATTTCTCTCTGTCAAATAAATAAATAAAATCTTTAAAAAAAAAAAAAAAAAAAGATTACCAGCCCAGCACTGCACGTTGTATCAAAAGCATGTGTGTGCCTGATGAAAAAAAAAATGTATTGAGGATCAGCAGCCTCATCTCATTTTTACCTTTCCCCTTTACCTAGGGGTCAGAAGTCTTGAGAGTTTGATCATATAAAATATGGATATCTTTGTAGGTGGGGAATAATGGAAGGATTCATAGAAAAACAATGCGATTAGGTGAAGTGGAACCAGGGTTTTTGGTGATTGAATTGGATCTTACAGTTTCACCTCTCTGAGCTGTGGCTCTTCTTTTTTAAAATGGAGATAAAGGGGCACCTGGGTGACTCAGTCAGTTAAGCATCTGCCTTCAGCTCAGATCATGATCCCAGGGTCCTGGTATCAAGCCCCACATCAGGCTCTCTGTTCAGTGGGCTCTCCCTCTGCCTCCAGCTCTGCCTACTTTTGCTCTATCAAATAAATAAACAAAATCTTTAAAAAAAATAAAAACTAAAAATAAAATGGAGATAAATCTAATAACCAATTTACAGGATTATTGTAGAGAATAAAATAATCATTTTAAAAGTAGTTAGGTTACAAAGTATAAAATACCCAAAAACTTACAGACTGAATGAATATTATCATATGACGCTGCTGCTATGATTTCTTTCCCCATCAGGCTTGAGAAGTGGCAGGCTGTTCACTTTTCCCATTAATAAGAGATAATGATGTCCTGAGCAAACTAATGCCATTAATGAGATCCTAGAAGATTCTTAAAGGAATAAATTTTTATCAGTTGTTTTCCTTGAATGATGAAACAAATTACCAATTTCAAATGATCCATCACTTATGAAGACAAGTCAAATCAAGATCTATTCTAAATGAAAAATTAACTTTGTGGGGTGCTTGGATGGCTCAGGATGTTAAGTGTCTGCCTTCAACTTAGGTCATGATCCCAGTGTCCAGAGGTTGAGCCCCTCATTGGTCTCCCTGTTCAGCGGAGAGTCTGCTTCTCCCACTCTCTCTCCCTCTGCCTGCTGCTTCCCCTGCTTGTGTTCTATCTCTCTGTTAAATAAAGAAAAATTAACTTTGTTAGCTAATTCTAGTTACTGAATTAAACTATAAGTCATACAAGTAAATTTCACAAAAGTAATGATATAAGGATTGTGGTCATTTTTTTAAAAAGTCTTTATCTTATACATAAACATTTACAACAAATTATATGAAGCCTGGGTTTTCCATAAAAATGTAAGGAGGGGGAGGATGGCAGAGAAGTAGCAGGTTGAGATGACATCATGTAGCAGGAGATCAGCTAGATAGCTTATTAATCCATTGCAAACACCTACAAATCCAAAAGGAGATTGAAGAGAAGAAGAGCAGCAATTCTAGAAACAGAAAATCAACCACTTTCTGAAAGGGTGTTTCTAGAAACTTTGTCCAAGTTTTTGCTGCTATTGTTGTTTGTTTGTTTAATGGCATTTATTTGGAGGGGAAAAAAATATTCTATGCTTAAGCATAAAAATGAATCAACCTCAAATTATTTTTAAGATTAAAAAAGAAAAAAAGGAAAAAAAATGTAAGGAGGGCGCAAGTGAGTGAAAGTAGAAGTAAAAGATTAACCATGAGTTGATAATTTTAAGTGTAATTGTGTAATTGTAAGATGTTGAAGTATAAGCGTTTATTGTCTGCACACTTGTATATATTTGCAAATGGCTACTTTTAAAAAAATATAATAGAGACTATGGACTCTGAAAAACAGTCTGAGGGGTTTGAAATGGTGGGGGGGTGGGAGGTTGGGGTACCAGGTGGTGGGTATTATAGAGGGCACAGCTTGCATGGAGCACTGGGTGTGGTGAAAAAATAATGAATACTGTTTTTCTGAAAATAAATAAATTAGAAAAAAATATATAATAAACACCCAGGGATCATATTGCTTTAAATTTGAAATGGCTAATCAGTTTATATGTGTGTGTATTGTTTTGTATATATAAATGATTTAAATAAATTTTGATAGATACCTTCCCAAGTAATTGACATTATAGAAAATTTTACATAGGTTGAAATATCTGGCAATAATTCTACCATTATATTAAAATTTAAAATACATATCTAGAGAGAAAGACACAGGGAAGGAAGGAGAGAGAGAGGGAGAGAGAAAAGAGGAGAAGTAAAGAGAGAAGAGGGAAGAAAGTATTAAAAAATATTAAAAAGGTTGTCTTCATGACACCCCAGGCCTCAGGCCTTAGGGTTCCCAGTATTTTGTAGCACTATGAAACACATTTCCTTTGGCCTCCAAAAAGACTTTTATTACTTATGCCTACATGGGGGTATTGAACTCCTCCCTCCAGGCTGGTCTTAGAAACGGGATATGTTGTATCTGGGAGAAAAAGTAGGGAGCTGTTTTCAGACAGTCCAGTAGAACTGCCATCTGTCCTCTCTGCCACCAACCAGGAGGCATTTCTTCTTTCCATAGTTTTATTCACTCCTTCTACAGTCTACCTCAGTATACAGAAAGATTCCCCACTGCAGATCTGCCATGTGTGATGTTCCTACTTTTAAGACAATTCCATACAGAAAATGTGTTGACCGCCCACAGCATGTCAGGCACTGAGCCATTTGCCTGGGTTACAATGAAACACAAGATGGATGGATGCCATCCCTACCGTCAGAGAGTGCATTCTCTCAGAAAATGAGTCATTTTTGGGTGTGCTGAGTTTTAACAAGGTGAAGGGCAGGAAACTTGGGGGAGCATGAAGCAAAACATAAGCCCTTCCCTGTATCAGACAACAGGCGATTTGTTTGAGCCCAAAGAGTCCCTTGACAGATCTCCCTGGTTTGAGACATCTAGTAAACAGTAAAAATATCTGTGATTCATGGAATTTCAAATTGCACTATTTCTGATGATGTGAACCTTTCAAATTATTCACTAATCAAAACTTTTAATTTCATTTGATAATTAAGTTAATGCAGTTTTTGAGTGTGTAGCAACATGAACTGGTATCTTGGGGGTGTTGGTGCTTCTGGACATTGCATTCTGAGAGTCTCAGATTCTGTTAAAGAATCCTACTTAGTTCTTTCAGAAAAACTTTGAGGACTTCATCCAGCCTAGCCTCATCCTTCTAGGTTAGGCCTCCAGATCTGTGATTGCATAACACCCATCTGTGCTCTCTCACATATTGTATTATTGTGTTAGTCTGAACTCCTGAAGGTTCAAGGAAGCAAGGGTAGAAATGATTGGATATAAGTGATCAAATGATGTCATGCTGATCTGGTCTCTCTCCATGTGTCATTTGTAGTTTCCTCTGTCTGTTGTTCTCATCCTCAGGCTAGCCCTCTCCATATAGAAGGCTACTCATTGCCCCATATTTGCAATCCAAAAGGAAGTGAGGTCTCTTGATATTTACACAACAAGTTTTATAAAAGGACCCTGACTGGAATTGGTCAGTCCACATCCTTACCATTCAATCAGTCTGTAAGTTTCATGAAGTAAACGTGGAGTGATGGAGAAGTTGTTTCTCAAAGGCACATTCACTGCTCAGGCAGAAATGTCACTTGATGTATTTTATGAATATTTGATTATGTGTCTGTCTCCCCTAAAGGACTACATGCTAGAATAAAGATTGTGTCCTATTAATCTTTATATACTCAGTAACTAGTGTAGGACCTCACCCATAATAGGCATTCAACAAATGCTGCTTGAATAAATATATGATAAAAGAATGTAAATAAACATCTAGGAAGAGGAGAGAGAGAGGGTAGGCTGTGCTGACAGCAGTCCTGAAGCACATCAGAGTGTGTGAGTGGAGGGCTTGTGAATACCAGGCAATGTGGAGAGGATCAGAACTATTAAGAATAAGTAGCTCTTAACCTTTAAATCACTTTGAAAAGGTTTCTGAGAGGATGCCCTGCCTTATTACTCACCTGGCGCCAGTCACAAAGAGGCTTCATTTAAATCTTAGCATCTCTCTTTTTAATAACAGTGAGGAATGCTCAGGGGATGATTAAACTTGTACCATATCCCTATAGCTTTGTGCCAGCTCTGCCACTGTATCACTGAATGTTCTAGTCTGAGGCATTAGGGACTTGGGGCCCAAGGTACCATCTGCAAAGCCAGAAGCCTTGCTGACTTCAACTTAACTTTTGGGAGCTATGAAGTGAAAATGTTCAAAAGCAGAAAATCCTATGCCATTTTTATTATACCATGATGTTCAGTGTTCACATAACTAAATTATTATTTTTCCTAAATGATGAGCTAGAGTCTAGATGAGTATATCTTATTAAGTTGAGGGCAGTGGTGATGATTCAAAGTGGTCCAGTCATCCTAAACAGGAACACAATAGTTGAAAGAAAACAGAATTTCAGGAAACTGTAGGGCCTTAAAGAAATAGAAGGAAAAAAAAAACCTGCACCAAAAATTAGCAGAAGAAAGGAAATAATAAAAATTACAGTAGAAATAAATGAAATACAGAATAGAAAAACAATAGAAAAGATTAATCAAACAGAGTTGGTTCTTTTAAAAGATAAACAAAATTGATAAACCTTTTGGTAGACTAACAAAAGACAAAAGAGATCCTAAATAAACAAAGTTATAAATAAGAAAGGAGACATTACTACTGATACCACAGAAATTCAAAGGATCCTAAAAGGATACTATGAACAACAATATATCAACAAACTGGACAACCTAGAAGAAATGGAAAAAAAATTCTTAGAAACATATACTTGATCAAGATTGAGACAGGAAGTAATTAAAAAAATCTGAAAAGACAAATTACTAGTCAGGAGGTTGGATCAGTAATCAAAAATCTTCCCAAGAAGAAAATCCCAGAACCAGATGACTTCACTGGTGAAATTTACCAAACATTTAGAGAAAAATTAACACCAAACCTTCTCAAACTCTTCCAAAAAACTGAAGAGGAGAGAATACTCCCAAACTCATTTTATGAGGCCAGCATTATCTTGATACCAAAAGTAGAAAAGGACACAACTAGCAAAACTATAGGCCAACACCCCTAATGAATATTGATGCAAACATTTTCAACAAAATACTAGCAAACTGAATTTGGCAGCACATTAAAAGGATCATTTACTGTGATCAAGTGTAATTTATTTCTGGGATTCAAGGACATTTCAAAACATCCAATTCAATCAATGTGATCTATCACTTTAATAGAGTTAAAGAAAGGAATCACATGATCATCTTAATAGATGCAGAAAACCATTTGACAAAATTCAACATTCATTAATGATCAAAACTCTTAACAAATTAGGCAGAGAAGGAATATAACTCAGCATTATAAAGGCCATATATAACAAGCCTACAGCTTACATCATTCTCAAAGGTGAAGGTTGAAAGCTTTTCCTCTAAGACCAGGAACAAGAAAAGGGTGTCCACTCTCACCAATCCCATTTAACATAGTATTGCAAGTACTAGGAAGTACCTAGTTCTACTAGGTAGAACAATCAGGCACAAAAAAAGACATAAAAGATAGCAGAATTGGAAAGAAGAAGTAAAATTGTCTCTATTTGCAGATGACATGTTCTTATATATAGAAAACCCTAAAGAGTTAACCAAAAAGCTGATCCAGTAAATTTGCAGAATACAAAATAAATATACAAATATCAGTAGCATTTCTATACACTAACAACAAATTAAATCTGTCCCATTTACAATAGCATCAAAAACAATAAAGTTCTTAGGAGGTAAAAGATCTCTACACCGAAAATTACAAGATATTGATGAGAGAAATTGAAGAAGACACAAATAAATGGAAAAATATCCCATGTTCATGGATTGGGAGAGTTAATATTGCTAAAAATGTCAATAATGCCAAAAGCTATCTACATGTTCAAAGTAATCTCTTTCAAATTTCCAACAGCATTTTTAATAGAGGTTGGAAAAACACTCTTAAAATTTATATGAAACCACAAAAGACCCTAAGTAGCCAAAGCAGAACAAAGCAGGAAGTATCACAGCTCCTGATTTCACACTGTACTGTAAAGTTGTAGTCATTGAAACCATATGGCACTGGCATAAAAACAGACAAATAGAGCAATAGAACAGAACTGAGAACCCAGAAATAAACCCAAGCAGATACAGTCAACTAATATTTGACATGGAATCTAAGTCTCAATGGGAAAAGACAGTCTCTTCAATAAAAGATACGGGAATAATTGGATAGTTGTATGTAAAAAAATGAAACTGGACTCATTTTATACCACTCACAGAAATTAATTCAAATTAGATTAGAGACTTAAATATAAAACCTGAAGCCATAAAACTCCCAGAAGAAAACCTAAGAACAAAGCTCTTTGACATAGGTCTTGGTAATGACTTTTTGGATATGACACCTAAAGCACAGCAACAAAATAAAATAAATAAACAAGTTGAACTACATCAAACCAAAAGCTTCTGCGTTGCAAAAGAAACTGTCGATAAAGTGGGAAAAAAAACCCTACAAAATGAGAAGAATATTTGTAAACCATGTATCTGATAAAAGGTTGATATCCAAAACATGAGAAGAACTTATAGAACTCAACCAGCAATAAAACAGATAATCCCATTAAAAATGAGCAAAGGACCTGAATAGACATTTCTTCAATAGAGTTATATAAAAGTCTAGGGGCAAATGGGTGACTCAGTTAGTTAAGTGACCAACTCTTGATTTCAGCTCAGATCACAATATCTGTGTTGGGAGATTGAGCCCCACACGGAGTTCATGCTTAATGAAGAGTCTGCTTGAGATTTTTTCTCTCCTTCTCCTTCTGCCCCCCTACCCCCCTCAAATAAATAAGTTTATAAAAAATAAAAATAAATAGTTATTTAAAAGGCTAATAAGTACACGGAGAAATGCTCAATATCACTAGTGATTAGGGAAATGCAAATTAAAATCACAATGAGATATCACCTCACACCTGTTAGAATGGCTATGATCAAAAGGACAAAAGATAGCAAATGTTGGTGAGCATGTGGAGAAAAGGGAACATTTGTGCACTATCAGTGGGCTTGTAAATTGGCGCATCCACTGTGGAAAACAGTATTGAGGATCCTCAAAAACTGAAAACTAGAACTACCGTGTGATCCAACAATCCCAGTTCTGGGAATATAGCCAAAGAAAACTAAAACATGAACCTGAAATATATCTTCACCTCCTATCATAGCAGCATTATCTATGATGGTCAAGATATGATGGAAACAACCTAAGTGTCCACTGATGGATAAATGGATAAAGAATTTGTGAAATTCATACACACATACATATACACAAACTTATGTGTATGTAAAATGGAATATTCATCTATTAAAAATGAGAAAACCCCACCATATGTAATGACATGGATGGATTTTGAAGGCATTATGCTAAGCAAAATAATCTCAGGAAAAGATAAATACTATATAGTGTTACTTGTATGTGGAATCTAAAAAACAGAAACCGCACAGAAATAGAGATCAGACTTGTGCTTACAAGAGGTGGACGGTGGGGGCGCCTGCGTGGCTCAGTGGCTTAAGCCGCTGCCTTCGGCTCAGGTCATGATCTCAGGGTCTTGGGATCGAGTCCCGCATCAGGCTCTCTGCTCAGGAGGGAGCCTGCTTCTCTCTCTCTCTCTCTGCCTGCCTCTCCATCTACTTGTAATTTCTCTCTGTCAAATAAATAAATAAAATCTTTAAAAAAAAAAAAAAGAGGTGGACGGTGGAGGGGAGGGGGATTAGAGGAAGGTGGTCAAAAGGTACAAACTTCCAGGGCTCCTGGCTATCTCAGTTGGTAGAGATAGCAGTTGGTAGGCAGAGATGCAACTCTCAATCTTGGAGTTAAAAGTTTGAGCCCCATGTGGGGGTAGGGATTACTTAAAAATAAAATCTTAAAAAAAAAAGGTACAAATTTCCAGTTATAAGATAAACAAGTACTCAGGATGTAATGTACAGCATGGGGACTGCTGCTGGAGAACATATAGGAAAGGGAAGAGTATACTGATCCTGAGAGTTCTCATCACGAAGAGTTTTGTTTTTTTTTTCTTTTTTCTTCTTTCCTTACTTTTTATTGTATATACAAGATGATGGATGTTAGTTGAACCTATTGTGGTAATCCTTTCACAATAAATGTCACTCAGACCATCATGCTGTTTGCCTTGAACTTACACAGTGAAGATTGTCAATTATTTCTCAATAAAACTGGGGGGTGCGGTGGGGGTGGGGAGACTCAGATTACAACAGAAAAATCCAATAATAAAAATAGTTTCTTCCAATAAGACATAATGAGATTGAAAGGGTAATATGAAATGCACATATATGGGAAAACTAAACCTATTAAAATATAAGGGGGGAAAAACAGAGTATTCAAAAGTAGAATAATTCAGAATATTCAGGGTCGGTAACCCCAGAAACAAAAATGCAATGTAAAATTATAATATGTTAGTACAAAAGTCATTCATAGTTCTCTGTATTTGTTTGTTATTGTGCCTGTGGGGAATGAAACATTTAAAATAACTTAGTGCCTTCTATTAGGAGAGTGAATCCTATGTGCACACACACACATACACACAAATGTAGAAAGGCGGGAAAAAAAACACACCTTCTCTTGTCTTACAAGGAAACCATCTACCCATACCAATAAAGTGTGGAAGGGGGTGGGGAGGGGAAGGAATCCATTATTCTCCCGGGGGAGATGCATCAATTCTTTGGGATCAGTTGAGTTTTTCTATAAATTAACTTATTCGGGGCCGTCCTGCAAAGGCCCTTTTCAATCCAAATATTAAATCATTTAAACACAAAATAAAGATAGTAATTTGCCGTTAACCCTTCCAATGAAGCACAAGTAAATTTAAGGCATTTCTCTGAGAACTGACAAAATGTGAAACCAACCGTGGAGCAAATAATGCATAACCACTTATGGCAGTTCTTTCTATTTTTACTTCTGTGTTGGAAAAGGTTTTGGTTATATAACATAATAAAAATAAATCAGACAGACATGATAATATTAAAGTGAGAGCATGAGCTAATCAGTCAAAAATGCACTATAGCTATTTCCAAGCTGGCTCTACACCTGGAAGCCAACTTAGTCATCCCCCATCTTGTCATCACTATGAGAATTTTTGAGTGCCTGCCTAAGACAGGAGCCACAGGATTTCAAAAGACCAAGATTCAGACTGATAAACTGCTCAACTCGAGTATTTAATAAAGGGTTTGGCATTACTGAGATCCGTTTAACTTGGGGAAACTACTTAAGATTAACTGTGACTGAATCTCACCCGTTTCAAGAAGTCGCTGAATCCATTAAACAAATTCTTAGAATTAATATGTGCTCTCATTTTCCACATGTAGTTACTGCCCATGTATTAAGTTCCTCCTGCCACCAGCTTGGAGATAAAATGAGGTCACATAACAAAAATTCCCTGCTGACAGAGGTCTCTCCCTAGTATTTTGGGTAGTCCTCAGGGCAACTCTCCGTGTGGGCCCCTCCCCTCACGAAATCAGCTCAAGTTCTTCCAAGGCAGCCACTTAGTGACGCGGCCATTCAAGAAGCCATTTGGAGAGCACTAAGCACCACTGCCTCGGCCATCTGTGAGATGCCCAGATGTCTCTGTTTTCCCATCAGTCCTCTGACCTCAGAGGTGTACAGTGCCTTCCTTGTTCACCCAGGAGCGAATCTCTCTTACCTCACTCTGGATTAAGGGTGAATATGTCATTTACTTTAACATGAACCACTTTAAGATTGAAATGGATCTCTGAGTAATAGTGACTCCAAGACCAGAGACTAAATTGGGCCTGTTCTAGGCAAACCAGGACATACAGTCAACATAGATATGGTTCCTTTTTCAGCCAGAGCTTGAAGGCCATGGGCCTGTGTCCTAGTTCCTCACTAGGTCCTGGGACCTCTGGCTACTTCTTTTCATTTACAGACCCCAGACTTAGTCCCTAGGGCTCGGTAGAGAAGAGCACCATACTGTCCTCTCCAATGTTCACCAGCCCCACTCCAGATGCCCACATGGTGGCCTCTATTTTACAGACACACCTAAACCAAGATCCCCAAGACAAATTGTATTTTTTCAAACACTTATTTATTTGGGGGGGGGTGTGCAGAGGGAGAAGATCTTTAAGGAAACTCCCTACTAAGTGCAGAGCCCTTCTTGGTGCTCATCCCACAATCCATGAGATCATGACCTGAGCTGAAACCAAGAGTCCACGCTTAACCGACTGAGCACCCGGCAGCCTCTCCCCAAAATAAACTTTAAAAGACACCACAGGGTGGCAAATCCAGTCACAGCTCAGTTTATCAACTTAATACCGTAATGAAAAAAAAATAATAAAAAGAGGATAATCTTTTCTCTGCCAAGGCCAATTAATAAGTTTGTCTGTTATGAATGTATAGAAAGAAATGTTGATTATTATTCTCTTTGTCATTAAATATTGATAATTGAATCTGCCCTGTATCTGGAAAAATTTACAACAAAGCAATATTAGAGAAATAATGTCTATACAGCACTACTGGGCCCTGGGAAGAAGGGAATTGCATTAGTAGTAATAATAATGTGGTCTTCAAAGAGACATTGAGATAGGGGAATAACGTATTCCTACCAGAAAGCCATCCATGAAATTTCTTGAATATTGATTATTTTAAAAGAATATGTCAGCTATAATTATTAGCATTTACTGACTATGGGTAATCCACAAAAGACTAATGATCACATTCTAATAGTTAAGTGTACATGTTTAATAAAAGACTCACATCTTTGAAGCTAGTTTTTAATAATGGACTACACAATAAGATTCTGAAACAGAAAGATTTTAGAAACAAATCAGGACATAATTATACCCACAACTTAAAAAGAAAATAGTTCTAGTGGAAAACTTAACTTAGATCTTACTTTGCCTTCTATTTGCATTCAAAATAATCCCATGACATTTGGTTAAACATTAAATAATCAGACTACCAAGTTTAAGTTCGTTCCATGAATCTGGACTGCCCCTAAAGGGCAGAGAAAACAACATTAGGCAAACATGAAGCGTAGGACTTTGCACATTTTGGTTGCTCAGTGGATATTTGTTGATTCAATAACCTTGAAGTGTCCCCAACCAGACAGGCCATGTCACATCTCTTGAGATAAGATCCCGAATTTAGGCTAAAAACAGGTAAAAACTATGGATATCATTTCTGAGAATGGAGGAGTTACGCAATTTCTCAGACTGCTTTTCTAGGCTCAACAAGCAGTTTCACAGGAAAGGAGCTCAGTTCTGAATCGGGGGAGAGGAGGGACAATTGATAACATGAGGTCTGTGCATAATAGAACAGTCAAGTTTGAATGCAAATCAGAACAGCATGCCACAGAACTAACACTCTTTTTTTTTTAAACTTTATTAAGATTTTTTAAATTTATTTGACAGACAGAGATCACAAGTAGGCAGAGAGGCAGGCAGAGAGAGAGGAGGAAGCAGGCTCTCCACTGAGCAGTGAGCCCAATGCGGGACTCGATCCCAGGACCCTGGGATCATGACCTGAGCTGAATGCAGAGGCTTTAACCCACTGAGCCACCCAGGTGCCCCCAGAACTAACACTCTTAATGTGAGCGCTTATGAGGTCAGTGCAAGGGTCAGGGTTATCAGGCAGGACACAACAGACTCATGCTAACATAGGCTCTCCTCCTCTTCCTAACTTTCCTGACTTTCTCAATTCCTGAAAAATCTACCATTAGAGTGTCACCTGTGTATGCCAGGAAGTCTTTTTTTTCATATTCCTGAATTTCACATCAAAATGAAAAATTACCCCTGGGAAGATTAGGTATTTCATCCAACATTTCCAAAAATATATAATTTCCAGTCCCTCAAGCTGCTTCATGCTAAAACACACACACACACACACACACACACACACACGCACGCACACCCTCTGTGGTCAAAGAAATGTGATAAATGTTCCATTCTTTGTTAACTCTTCAAAGTTCATAACGCCAAGGAGCATATTAAATAAAGTCTCTGAAAAATACTGCAAAGAAAAAAATCATAATGGTTTAATCTAGTATTTGAGAAAATAATTGGTCAAGAAAATAATTTGGAATGTTGTTTAGCATCTAGAACACTGTAGTATCAACTCACAGGGAATCATCAGGGTCTGAAAACATGGAGAACTTGATCAGCGGTGGGGGAGCCAAAAATAGTTACTGGGTGACCGGGCTCATTGTCATCGCAGGTATTCGTGGATTATTAAATAATATCATCAGCATCTGTGTGTTTTCTAAATTTTGTTGGCTTCATAGAATAGTATATATTGTGACCTATACATTTAAGAATTTACCATATCTGGGACGCCTGGGTGGTTCAGTATTTAAGTGTCTGCCCTTGGCTCAGGTCACCATCTCAGGGTCCTGGGATTGAGTCCCACATCAGGCTCCTTGCTCAACAGGGAGCTTGCTTCTCCATCTGCCTGCCACTCTCCCTGCCTATGGGCTCTCTCTCTCTGACAAATAAATAGAATTTACCATATCCATCATTAGAAAAATAAGATAGGCCCCCATAAGAAATTAATGATCATATATGCATACATACACACAGCATTTTACACATAATCTTAGGGCTTCTGAGGAGTTAAGATACACCCTTTAAACTGAACTTCAGTTCAAATACTGTGAAGCCTTTAGGCTCTTAGGCTGAATGAACTCAATATATATATATATATATATATATATATATATATATATATTTTTTTTTTTTTTTTTTTTTTTTTTTTTTGTCAGAGTGAGCGAGCATAGGCAGACAGAGTGGCAGGCAGAGGCAGAGGGAGAAGCAGGCTCCCTGCTGAGCAAGGAGCCCAATGTGGCACTCAATCCCAGGATGCTGGGATCATGACCTGAGCCGAAGGCAGCCGCTTAACCAACTGAGCCACCCAGGCGTCCCTGAACTTGATATTTTGATAGCACTTAATTTATATCTCTTCTTTGTTACTGTAATGATTGCATTTTTCTCTTCTTTACTAGGTAGTGACCTCTCTCTCTCTCTTTCTTTCCCTAAAATAACAAGCACAGAGCAAAAAATTGAGCTAATGTACTTTGTATTTAGGAATTGATTAAATAATTGAATGAATTAGACTGGACTGGAAAATTCCATGGGAATGAGGCTCCTTTCTATTTTTATTAGCTTCTGTATGCCCAGCTCTTAACACAGTGCCTGCCACATGGGGATTTTGTAAATATTTGTTGCATAAGCATTGGGTGCCTTGTTTATTGTCGTGCCTGGTATTTAGAACTCTTATGAGACTTTTTGAACAAATACACAGTGTATTTTATATCAACTTAATCTTGGATGCAAAAATGTGAATAGATCCTCCTATCTATTTTAACCTTCTATCATTGACCTGGCTGAGTATTTCATGGAACTGTGCTGAAGCCTGAAACTCTTCATATCCAACTCTTTCCTTTTCTGTCTCCTTCACAGGATTCAGACCAGCATTGTGATCTGGAGGTCTTACTTGCCTTCTCCAGATCTTTCTCGCTATCCTTCCCTTTATCTTTCTTGGGCATTTCTCCTGATACATTTCTTGCACATCTATCTATTCCTGACTTGGTGTCTACTCAGAGGGCCTCAATGAACACAGATAGCCAACTATGACATAGTCCATCATGAGGCTACCTTCTGTTGACGTTTGAGATGAAGTTTTTCTCAGAAGCAACCAAACTCTCCACAATCACACAAAGATGGAAACATTCCCCATCCCCCAGCACTACCATTCTCTTGGTATTGAATGCCAGGGCTGAAGCTTCCCTTCCTCCTGAAGACTTGATTTGTAAAGGATCTTTTTTGATAAATGCAAAGGAAAGGAAATTAACTCTGGAAAATTGACTAGTCTAATAGAAGGAAAGAGGATTTACATGCAGAATAGAACTTATCTAAAACTATCTCTTGAGAAGCCAAATAAAAGATACTATTGATTTTTCAATCAGCAAGTGGTTACCATCTTCCCATACTTAGTGTATTAGAGTCCTGGGGCTCTGTGAGAAAGCGACACAAATGAGTGGTGTTGAATGACAGAAATGTATTCCGTCACAGTTCTGGAGGCTAGAAGTCTGGAACCAAGGCATTGGTGGGGTCGTCCTCTCTCTGAAGGCTCTTGGGAGCATCTGTTTTATGCCTTTCTCTGGACTTTTGCTGTGCAAACAATGCTGTGTGTTTTTTTGGCTTCTCAGTGTATCAGTACAATCCCTGCCTGCTGGCATGTCTCTAGGTGTCTTCTCTTCTCATAAGGACACTGGTCATAATGGAGGGCCCACCCTAATGATCTCATTTTCACTTAATTACATCTGCAGAGCCTCTATTTCCAAATAAGGTCACTAGTACTTAGGATTATGGCTTCAGATGTCTTTTCAAGAGAGACAATATAATCCAAACACTTGGGTAAGGGCACATTTCTTTGAATAGAAAAATGAAAAACTGCGTAACTAAGATTTCTCATCAACTTGGCAAATAGGAAACAAAGAGTTTTACTTTCAGCTAGAATTATGCTGCTGCTTGTTTTGTGTCCTTAACATATGTCTGATGTGTCCATGTTCTTTACATCTTCAAATGCACCTAGGTCTTTGGATTGCTGCTGAATATTGTCAGATGGGAAATGAAACCAGCTTGAGTCTTCTAAATGTTAGCTTGTGAATGATATGAATTGATAGGCACATTTATTACCCCTGATAAAAAGCACTGCTGGTTTAAGTAGTGACCTTTCTAGCTGAAATTAATTGGGTCTTTTCAATGGCACTACTTGTACGTGAGTACACCTTCCTGATTTAGAGAAAACAGAATCAAGAAATCACCAAATCAATCAGCTAGAAACAATTTCATGAGGTGCTTTCTAGATAATAAATCATAGCACATTAAATCTTAACATACATATGAGAAGACATTTTTAGTAGCTTCTAAATTCCTACCCATCCCATCTGCCACTGGAAAGTGGCTGAACTAGGAGGGGAAATTTAACAACTCTCATGAGCAGGCTATTCAAAAACCATTCAGAACAACCCTTCTCCTTGACTTTATTATAGAGGTTGTTAAAGCTAAGGATTTGAACTCTTACCTTCTTTTGTGACTGGAAGCAGCCATGTAACACACTTCTGGACTATAATATGTAGGTCCAGTCATGGATGGCATTCCTTCTCAATAAAAAGACAGCCTCTTTAGGAGGAGTGTTCTGGCATTTCCTTGCTTGTCAGTCTCTCATCAACCTGCCAGGGATGTATATGTAATAGCTGGAATGCAGCGACCATCTTACCACCATGAGTTCAAAAGTTCTGATTAAAATGGTGGAGCAAGACCATTGAAATAGCACCATCCAATAGCACTTGGATTTTAATATTGGATTGTCCAATTATTGAACTTGAACTTAGCTTTTATGACAGTGATTATCAACAAGGAGTTATTTTGCCTGCCAGGTGACATTTGGCAATGTCTGGAATCATTTTTTGTTGCCCCACCTGTATGAGAGGGAAGCTACCAGCATCCAGTTGAGTGGAAAACAGGGATGCTGCTAAATATTCTACAATGTACAAGATAGCCTCCAACAACAAGGAATTATCCTACCCAAAACGTTAATAGTGCTGAGATTCATTTAGAAACTCTAGTCAATAGGTCTCTATTTCTTTAATGTTAAATAAAGAAGTCTTTAAAAGATGGCATCTGTGGGTTCCTTAAAAAAATAAGAAGTAGTCTGTATACTCCTGACAAGGTAACACTTGAGTTATGGTGTACCCACTTAACAGTGATTTAAGCTAGCTTTTAATATAATAGTTATAAAGACTAAGAAAAAATAGCAAAAGTTGCACATTTATTTAATGAAAATAATCAATACGCAGAAGTGTACGTGTTGAATGATTACTTCCATTATAAAAAGAAAGTGAATGTAAGTGATTATAGCAAAATAGTATCATAGTTGTATTGAGGATTTTGAGTTTGTTCTTTTCTATTTTGTAAGAGTTATTCACCTATTTTCAGAATTTGAAAAATAATTTTTAACGTAATGAATGGGAGGAAAGATTAAAATACCCCAATAGTGTTGATTTCTCTGAAATTTGTGAAATTTCTTCCTAGCCTCACAGAAACACAATGCAGGGTCATGAAATATTTTATGCAGTCAAATACCATTTACACTGATGCAGCATGTCGGCAACATTCTTTTTCTAGTACTTTATAGTTCCCTAAATGTGGGATTACTGGAGTTTAATTCATAGGACTGTTCCCCTCCAGGGTTTGTGAAAGCATCAGAATTACCTGCAACATTAAAGTGATTGTGTGAAAATTTGTCCCTGCGAAGGCTTGTATTTGTTTTAGATTCCTACGGCTGCTGAAACAAATTACCCCACGTGGGTGGCTTAAAACAACAGAAATTTATTCTCTTCCAGTTGGGGAGACCAGAAGTCCAAAGCAAACATCACTGAGCTGAAGCGAAGGTGTCATCAGAGCTGCCCTCCCTCTGGAGGCTTTAGGGAGAAATCCTGGCCTCTTCAGCTCCTGGTGCCTATAGGCTTTCTTTTGCTTATGCCCCCTACCCTCCAAGCTCTGCCTCTGTCTTCAGACATTTTTCTCCTCTGTGTGTTTCTCAGGTTTCCTCTGAATTTTTTTCTTTAAAGATACGTGTGATGGCATTTAGTGCCCACATGGACAATACAGGATAATCTCTCCATCTCAAAATTACTAACATAATTACATGTTTAAAGGCTCTTTTGCTAAATAAAGTTGCAGAGATTAGGATATATTATCTTTGGAAGCCGTTATTCAACCTACTAGACTATTATATAAAGAAAATAGAATTCTAATTGCTAATCTCATCTGAAAATCTGAATTTCCATCTATATTTAGCGAGGACTTAAAATCTGGCACCATCATCCAGGATCTTAATCCTAGCAAGGTCGAGTGAGAGTAAGGAACATGTTATTCCTACTAAATGGAAGAAGCCTGAGATGATACATTTTAGGGAAATAATTTTTTTTTAAACTTGTCAGTGTAAATTTTTTTAAATGTTAATTAACCAATAAAATTTGTTTCACCTGCATCAACATTTGAATACATGATGGCTCCTTTTTTCTAAAAATAGAATGCTTGACATTGTTTCACCCTATTTCAACAACTGTGAAGCGTTCTGAAAACTAATTTAAGGAATTAACCTTTACATCACAGTTCAGTAAAAGACTGTGAAATTACTAAAAAGGCAGGACTGTACTTAGCTTGAGTTGGCTAAGAATCTGAAAATATCCTTAACTCTCCAATTAAAAGATATTTTAGCAAAATTATGAGAGTGCACAAATAATTAAAGCCCTAGAGCTTTCATTTCTTTTCCCCATTTGGTTATTTTAATTCTTTAGATTTAATTTCAAAATAACTCTGTCAAAGGCTTAAATTTGAAAGTAATTACATATGGTAACTGTTTTTACATTTCTGTTTTCGGCCAGGAATACTTCTAAATCTAAACATTAATTTCCATATTACTTGGAATATTTTTGATATTGGCGTTTAAGAGCCTTTAATGCTACTCATTTAGATGCAATTATCAGTAAAACCTACTCCAATTATTTCCAAAGTCAATTTTAAGGAAGCTACCTACTGAACTTTAAATAAATCAATAGAATTACCACCTAAGTTAGGCAAATCATGATACAACTTTATCACAATTAAGACCAAGTATGCAGGGGTCTTTGGGTGGCTCAGTCAGTTATGCATCTGCCTTCATTCAGCTCAGTCATGATCCCAGGGTCTTGAGTTCTAGCCCCATGTCATGTTCCCTGCTCAGCAGGACATCTACTTCTCCCTTTCCCTCTACCCACAATCCCTGCCCTTGCTAGTTTTCTCTCTCTCAAATCAATAAATAAAATGTTTAAAAAAGAAGAAAAGACTGAGTATACCACCTAACAGGCAAAAAAAAAAAAAAAAAAAAAAAATCCCCTTGGAACAAGATCATGAAGATTCATGTCTTTTTTCTCTTTCAAGAAAAGACAAAAGGCTTAAATTATGTATTTTCTTAAAGATGTATTTAATATTTGCTCTCATGAAATAAATCTTCAAGAATTAGAAGTTTCAAAAACAGTCTTTCAGATCTCCTAAGTAAAAACTATAAAGTCTAAGATATGTCTATACCCAAACTCCTTCTCCTTGTTTCCAAGCCCCTCCCTTAGAGGACTACATCCCAAAGGCCCCCTTGCTAAAACCATCATGGTGAGGGGAAGACTTAAACATATATGAGTTATAAGAGTTACGGAGAGCTTGCATCTCTGCTCTCCACAAGGTGAAGATATAATGTGAACTTGACCATCTATAATCTGGAAGAGGGCTCTTGCCAGAACCCTATCATGCTGGCACACTATCTGGAACCTCCAGACTCCAGAACTGGAGAAATAAATTTCTGTTGTTTATAAGCCACCTGGTCTATGGTGCTTTGTTATAGCAGCCTAAAATGACTAAGATAGAGCCCACAGGGTTGTCCCAGAAACACTCTATCATAGACCCCTCTGGTAATGGACATCAGTGGCCTCCTGATCACCAAATGCAATTATCCTCAGTCCTTATGCTATTGCTTTTCTCTCTATCATTTAAATTCATATTCTTTCTCTGAGAAACTCTTCTTCCTTTGGCTACTACACTTCACTTGAATCTCCTCCTATTTCCAAGGGGTGGCTGCCTCTCCTTCTTCAGTCTTCTGTGCCTTTCTTCATGCTCACGGCTCCAGAGGTCTTCCTTTAGCCTCTGTCTTTGCCTATCTACAGACTTCAAAAACCATCTTTCTTCTCTCTTCTGGGCTAAATCGTGTCCTCCCCAAAAATGTCGAGGTCTAAATCCCCTGTACCTATGAATGTGATCTTACTTGACATTAGGGTCTTTGCAAATAATCAAGTTAAGATGAGGTCCTTTGGGCAGGCCCTAATCCTGTATGAGTATCTTATAAAAGGGAGAAATTTAGACACAGACACAAACAGGAATAGAGGGAAGGCTATGTGAACACACAAAGAGAATGCAGTCTACAGGCCAAAGAACACCTGAAGTTACCAGAAGCTAGGTGAGAGGAATGTGATCGATTCTTCCTTAAGGCTCTCAGGAAGGAAACTGCTCTGCTTATACCTTGATTTCAGACTTCTGTGTACCACAACTTGTAGACAGTAAATTTCTGTTGTGTAAGTCACCAGTTTGTGGTACTTTGTTATAGCTGCCCCAGGAAAGAGTTTAGAGACAAGGATTTTGTGAAAAGTTTCTCAAACTCATACTTCTGGTCCTAATATTCCTTCTGAGTTCTAGGCCTGCAATATCAATAGCATCTCATGACTACCCAACCATGATCCTACCTTTTTAGAATATTAGCTCTTCTCCCTTGTCCCTCCTTTCTTACCTTTGGCCCCCACCTTACAACCTTTGTAAATGAGATATCTGTGGCCCTAGCCACTCTGCCTGAAAACCGCAAAGTCACCTTTGAGTCCTCATTTTCCATCCCCCTTGAAGCTGTCTCCATTTTTGTAATCCAAGAATCATGTGTGATCCATTAGTTTAGGAGACAAGTATCAGGTTCCCAGACTTGGCAGCCCTTACATCCCATGGTCAGAGCCCACTCAACTCTAGCTATTAGTCAAAAAGGATTTAAGGCCCAAATAGGGATGCGGACTCAAGGAATCCTTGCTGTTCTCTCAGATAATATTAGGACCCAGTGTCTGGGCACTGGCCTTGTTTCTCCTTGTTTAAATAACCAAAGTTTTGCCTATCATCTTAACATTTAAAACTGAGGCTTCCTGCCTAAACCCAAACCAGTGTCCAGAGTTCTCGTAACTGCTCACAGATGTCCTTGAGATCTAAGATTCCAACTCTTGGTTGGATCTGGATTACTCTTCACAGAGCTTGACCACTGGCTAATACAGTGTCATGCCACATCAGGGATTCAGACGCAACTTGTTTGCCTAATATGGTGCCCACCGTCTTTTTTTTTTTTTTTTTTAGTTAGCTCAAATGTGTTTAATAATGTATAGTTCACAGAGCATATTTACATCTCTTCTTTTATTTAATCCAAAGAGCCTCAAAGAAATCCAGAAATCTGAGAAGTTAGTAAGTCACATGAGCTCATAGAGTTAGCATTTGTAGCCCCAGCACGTAGACCCAGGCCTCCTGGCTCTGAATCCCATGCTGTCTTCACTTTACAATATTGCACACCCCCACATTCCTGAAATCTACGGGTTAGATGAAACTTTTTTCCAGCCTGTACCAGCTCCTTGGGGGGTCCCTCTAGCTCCAGATCCCTCTCTCACCTCCTCTGCCCTTCTCTGCTGTAGATAACTGATCATATTCTCTCATAGCCCAAGCTGTAACAGATTGCTGCTTTGAAGTGACCTTAAGATTAATGATCCCCCTTCTCCAAAGGCTGAAAACGGTCTAAGGAATTGCAAAACTACAGAGTACCATAAACAAGTATGCAAACTTCTAAGTATAAGATAATCATAATATCCCTAATGTGAAGAAGGCATACTTTCAGAGAAATTTTTAAAGATGAGATAATGAGATTCCATGCAGTGTAAGCTGTAATTGCAATAGCAAAGAGCATAAATACTGACTCTTTGAATACATAAGTGACCACATAGGACTAATTTCTCTCCCCAACTTTTTGTCCACTTTTTCATTCGAAGATGATGAATGTTAATCTTTCATTAGTCTTCTCTCTCTTACTTAATCCTGAAAGACACTGTGTTGCATTTTGTATTATTACTTTCCACTTGGCCTGGAAGATACCTGATGTGTAGAAAAAAGCACAATGGTGAGGAGCATGGGCTCTGGAGCAAGACTGGCCAAGTGGGCATCCTGGACTCAACTGTTATCAGCAGTGACCTTGACAAAGAAACTTACCGTCTCTCTCCACCTCATTTTCCTTACTATAAAATGGAGCTATTAATAGTACACTCGCCCAAAAAAAAAAAAAAAAAAAAAAAAAAAACTTGCCTGTGTTGTTGAAAAGATTAAATTATTAATATAAGTAAAGTGCCTACCACAGCACTTTGCCCGTAGAACTTGCTATTTAACTATTTGTTATTTTGTATGTACAGGAATGAAGAAGTAGCAATGCCCAAATCCCAGGAGGAATCATTACTGGTGGATAGTCAGAGGAGATTTAGAAATGAAGACTTCAGAAACTCTATTAGTTGCTAAGGAATGTCTGTACTTTTTCCTCCCATACAACAAATGTAAATAATTAGTTTTTATATGAGACAATCCTTTCAATCTAATAAATATGTATGACCCTCACAGCAGTAGTTAGAAGATGCCAGCCACCTGACTTAGATACAGAGCGAGCAAACACTGCTGCAGAATAAATAAGTCATTTTGTGGTCATTAGGAAAAAAGTTGGCAATGGGGATAGGGTCAGAACATCCTGCCAAACACAGTTTCTTGAAAAAGATAAGGTAAAGTTGCATCATAATTTGTCTCCAGTGGCCTACTGATAATTGTTCACAAATTAAAGGTCTGCGATAAAGCTGTATCTTCCTGTGTTTTCTTTGTATACTCTTAAAATTTACAACCTGAGTTAATTAGCACAGAAGTGAAGAAAATTATTCAAAACTACAATAGCATAATTGCACTATATCTTGTGCTTCTGAGCTACTTCTTTACAAAGAAAAAAATAATATTTCCTATGATCGTGTCAGGTTATATAGACTCCTTGATAATTTATCGTACACACAATTATTCTTATTGTTCTATCTACTCATTTCTGCAATTAGAAACATCTCAGCAAACTATACTATGTGATTCTCTGGACTACAATGTAATTTTAAACAATTAAAATATGAACACTTTAGATATATGAAATAACGCTCTAGAAATTTAAAAAAACTGACATATCAGCTATAACGGAAAAATTATGTAAGAATTAAATAGTTAAGGGAAAGAAAGAGCAAAGGAAATATATTAAATCCCCTACATTTTTAGGTATGGGGAATCTATAAATTTTTTACAATAATCCTTGTGTACTTACTTAAAAAAAGATGACTGAAAATGGGCATGTCACTTTTTAAAACTCTGTGTAGAGTTACATTACAAGAGAAGCAATCACCATAAAAATAAAGACCAGGAATAAGAATTTATTTGAAGGAGAAAAAAAGGAGATATTGATCAAATGAAATTTCATTGTCTTTATTACTGAATTTCAAAGTTTTCCTTTTGATCTTGACCTACAGAATATTGCAATACCTGATTACCATCTGCAGTGCTCTAACCAGAACACAGTAATCCCGGGAAAGGCTGATTAAACTGGTTCTTTTTGGATTTTTTTAAAAGCCAGATTGAATATCCAATGGTAAGCCTCCCACTGCGATAAACTCTTCTTTATCTAAATACCTGCCTTTTCTCCTAATCTCCATTGACTCCACCAGCCCTGCAGATAGCCGCTGTGCCATCTGATAGAAGATAAACACTTGTGCCTGTTTTTCACTCTCATTGAAGAAAAACTTTGAATTTGTAACTTGGGCCAAAGATACTTATCACACAATCTTCAGTTGCCAGGAATTCAAAAGTGGGCCATGGCACTAGTGCTGGAATCTGGCCTCTCTGTTTCTGTTTGTTTAAAAAAAAAAAAAAAAAAAAAAAAAAGCTCAGCACGGAATACTTAACTGAATTTTAGTGCACTTAACCAGAAAGAACCTGCCATACCTTTGGCAGGAATTTATTTAAACTATGTGGCAGGTCTGCTAGAGAAAAGCTATTCAAATGTAACTGATAATGCCCCAGATCCCATTACAGTTCTAATTTCATTCAGGCTCTGGATTCTTTTAAATAGAGGTGTTAACACACTTTCTAACCCTACATGACACAAAATAAATTTGGCTTTTGAGAAGTCAACTCAAAGGAGAACCCAAACAGAATCTAAAGTAAAATGGACATTTTAAATTAACCAAAATTTGTTTCTGGATTCCACCCCCCCCCCACCCAAGTCTTTAAAATGCACTGCATATTATAACAAATGTTTTCAAAAATCTAATTAGCTTACTAGCATTTATTTCCATGGGAAAAAGATAGAAAAAAGGAAAGGTTTTGTTCCTATGTTCCAAAGACCCCAAAATGCTAGAATTGGAGTGTTTTTAACCTCAGGCAAATTTACTGAAGTGTGAAATTATTTTCAGCAATTTTTCTTCTCCAAATTTTGCTCTCGTTTACTATTTAATCCCCTTACATCACTGTCCTGCTCTCCCTCCCTTCATCATATTAAAGCTCCCTTGGCTTGGGACAGCAAACTAACCTAATAAATAAATCCACACTAATATGTGAAGGGGTCTCAAGAAATAAGAATTCACTTGGGCTTCTTCCAAACTTAATACTTCTCCCCTATACTATTGAATCTGCCAATTCTTTCTTTCCTCAAATAAGAACTTCCCAGATTGGCGGTCAGTGGGAACCAGTATATTCACTAGTTTTAGTTTTAGTTCACTGATGACCACCTACATTTCCGATTTTGCTTTCTTCCCAGCATTTTAAAATGTTTCGTCTCCTTCATCTATTTAATATTCAACCAACAGTTATTGAGAACCAAACTTTTTTTAAAATTTAAATTCAATTAGCCAAACATCATTAGTTTCAGATGTAGAGTTCAACAATTCATCAGCTGAATGCAACACCCAGTGCTCATCATATCACATGCCCTCTTTAATGACCCTCATCTAGTTACCCTGTTTTTCCACCCACCTCCCCTCCAGAAACCCTCAGTTTGTTTCCTCGAGTTAAGAGTCTCTCTTGGGGGCGCCTGGGTGGCTCAGTGGGTTAAGCCGCTGCCTTCCGCTCAGGTCATGATCTCAGGGTCCTGGGATCGAGTCCGCATCGGGCTCTCTGCCTAGCGGGGAGCCTGCTTCCCCCCTCTCTCTCTCTGCCTGCCTCTCTGACTGCTTGTGATCTCTGTCTTTCAAATAAATAAATAAATAAATCTTAAAAAAAAAAAAAGAGTCTCTCTTGGTTTGTCTCCCTCTCTGATGGCTTCCCATCAGCTTTCCCTCCTTTTCGCTATGATTCTCTACGCTTTTTTTTATATTCCACAGGTGAGTGGAACGTTATGATAATTGCCTTTCTCTGCTTGACTTATTTACTTAGCCTCATACCCTCCAGTTCCATCCACGTTGATGTAAATGATAAATATTTATCCTTTTTGATGGCTGAATAATATCCCATTGCATATACAAACCACGTTTTCTTTATTCATTCATCTATTGATGGACATTGAGAACCAAACTTAATGAAAAGTATTGAGGGCTGAATAATACAGAAATTATATCCAGATAGGTCACAGTATATATAATGCAGAGGAATAAAGGGGACTGTTTCACTAGCAAGGACCACAACCACATCTGGTTGTCTTTTTGACTTGCTAGGGGTGCCACACTTCCCATCTCATGAACACCTGTTTAGACCCATATAAAAATTAATTTGTAATCACTGCAATGAGAAGATTTAATGAGTCCACAATGTCTTGTTCAGTAAAGTATTTCTGTTGAAATAAAACCAGGTTTAGAAAGTTGCTATAATCTGTAGAAAATCAAATCTCTATTTCTCAATTTCAAGGATTTCTGTCAAAATGAAAATAATCAAAATGAAACTATTTTGCTAACCAGAATTTGAAAAAAAAATACAAATTCACCAATTATTCACAATTGAATAACCTTAATAATACCTAATAAGATTTGCTTTTAGTTTTTAGTTTTTATTTTCTTTCAAACTTGGAATAAATGTACCTAATGGATGAGAAGATTTCAAGGACAAATCAGAATTTTTTTTTTTTTTTAAGATTTTATTTATTTGTTTGAGAGAGAGAGAACATGGGCAGGGGAGGGAGTGATGTGAGGATCAGAGGCAGAGGGAGAAGCAAGCTCCCCACTAGGCAGGGAGCCTGAAGCAGGGCTCCATCCTAGGATCCTGGGATCATGACCTGAGTCGAAGGCAGACACTTAACCAAATGAGCCACCCAGTGCCCCTATTCAGAGGTTTTTTTAAAGCGTGATTTCCCAGGGTATTCACAAAGGCATCACCGTGAATGTGATTGTGCACAAGGGGACCCAGAACTTATAAGAAACATGATCTGATGGGCAGATGACAGCCAGATTGCCAAGAGCTGAAGGAGCTAAATTAAAAACATGAAATGGTTTCTTGTAGTCGAAGGAATGATATGAAAATGCTAGAACTTTGGTGACAGGTCCAGATTTGAATTATCAATTGAGAATTGTAGTAACAGTACTTCTGCTGTGGCTTAAGTTTTTCTTAAGAAGTAGCTAGGAAGCTATAGACAGGCAATGAGAAATATAAGAAAGGTTAAACCTATCCAAGCATGAGATACTTTGTCATAACATTGTCCTGTGGGGGATATAGAGAAAATAAGAATACTAGGCGCATAAGTAGGATGGACTGGGTGGCAGACACAGACTCAGCGAATTTGAAGTTAGTATGGTTTGTCTTAAAGGAGGGTTGGCCAACAGTGGTATGTGAGCCAACTCTAGCCTTCAGTCTGTTTTTATACAGCCCAGCTAAGAATGTTTACACATTTTTAAATGGTTAAGAAAAAAAAATCAAAAGAATGAGATTATTTTTGACATGTGAAAATTACATAGAACTCCAATTTTAACATTTGTTAATAAAGTTTTATTGTCACACATTGATACTCATTTGTTTATGTATTGCCAATGGCTACTTTCACACGATAGCAGCAGAGTTGAATACTTGTGACAGAGACTGTATGGCCTGAAAAGTCGAAAATATTTACTCTCTGGCCCTTTATAGAAAAAGTTGGCAAGGATGTCCAAAGCAAGCTGTACGCTAGAAATAGGAAAACCAATGCTCTTCCTTCATCTTGCTATCGGGTGGGTGAAGGTATATGTGACCTGAAAATGGTGCGAGTGTTTTGCTCCATATGGTGCTACCCAGAAGTTGCAGACTGGAGGTTTGGCTACACTGATCTCTTCAGGTGCTCAGAGATAGATGTCTTTCTCTGACAACCCTATCACTCGTCCCCAGTTTCCTGCACCAAGGCCCACGACCCACAATCCGTAATTTTGAATGTAACTATTAACCCTATGATTCAGCTACTGTTTTTTTTTTTAACTTTTTTTTAAAAAGATTTATTTATTTTTTTATTTAACAGAGAGAGAGCACAAGCAGGGGATGCAGCAGGCAGAGGGAGAGGCAGAAGCAGGCTCTCTGCTGGGCAGGGAACATCATGCAGAGCTCAATCCCAGGACCCTGAGATCATGATCTGAGTAAGGCAGATGTTGATGGGACTGAGCCACCCAGGCATTCCTCAGCTACTTTTTAATGACGTTTTAAAGAGGATTTAGTGGGCTGATTTGGGAGTTTATGAAAATGTTCTCCAAACTGCAGACACTGATGTGAAAACAGACTTCTGAATACATACAGCCTCTTTGTAAATAGTGGCTGAAAGGATCGTGGAATTTTCATTCATGTGCTTGAGCCTAAGTTGTTGTGACTTAACAGTATTAAGGCTCATAAAAGATGACTAGGGCTTGGAAGCCTGCCAGCAAAGGTTTCCTGATTACTACACGCTGACTACTTCAGATTATTGTTGGAAAGCTAGTGAATGAGGCAGACAGGATGTAACACTAGAGATTAGTTTTATGAATTGGAATTTATCACAGACTTCAAATTATGTCTAGAAGAAAAGATACTGGGGTGGGGATTCAAGAAGGTACAGATTAGTTCATAGAAGTTAAACTAAAATGCCTTCATTGATGAAATTCATATATAAGCATTCCACAAAATCATTTCTAGTTTTTCACATTTAAAAGCACTATTTAGAGGCGCCTGGGTGGCTCAGTTGGTTAAGCGTCTTCCTTTGGCTCAGGTCATGATCTCAGGGTCCCGGGATCGAGTCCCATGTCAGGCTCCTAGCTCAGCAGGGAGCCTGCTGCTCCCCCTGCTTGTGCCCGCACTCTGTCTCCCTCTCTCTCTCTGACAAAAAAATAAATAAAATCTTTAAAAAAATTTTTAATTAAAAATAAACAAAAATAAAAGCACTATATTAAATGTTTTATGAGAGCTCTTTTTTCACACATTGCAGAAATAGAGAGTGCTTATGAGGTGCATGGAGTCATGTCAAGTTTTAAGATATTTTGTAAAAATAAGATATCGTTCCTTTCCTCAAAAAACTTAGTCTTACAGAGAAAGCCAGAAGAGTAAATAAAATCTAATAATAAGAAGAAAATAAAGAATTCATACATGAAAATATTGTTTAGCTCAGTTCTAACACAAAGGGAGTAGTCATTTCAAGATAAATATATTAATATCTATAAAGCATCTGGAGTTCCTTGCCAGAAAAATTCTGAGCAAGGACAAAATTATCAAAGATCAAGTCAATTTCTATTTTCAGTTCCAAATATAGTAGAAGGGGAAAGACTGAGATGGTGCATGATGGTTCATCCTAAAGATGGAAAGGCAGTTATTATTTAAGATATGATGCCAGTGGTTGGAATCCTGACTTTATTAAATCTGTATCCCCAGAAGTTAACACCACGCAGTATAGACAGAAAGGGTTCTATATGGGTTTGCTGAATAAATGAATTTTATTACTTTTTTTTGAACCCAAATTTTGAATGTGTTCAAAAAAATACAACTGAAACAGGTTTTAGAAAATTCTAGCCCATAGTCAAAATAAGAGTGCTCTGGCTACATCAAGTTATGAAACAGTGTGAGACAAGAAGCTTGCCCCTAGCAATTATTAACTCTTGATATTGAGCAGGGCAAGAGGAGGGAAATACCCAACCCAACCCATCAGTTGAATTTATTCTGAACCTCCTTGATAAGCATAATGGAACTTCCTGAGACTCTCAGACTTGTGAAAAGAAACTGCTTTCAAATATCTGGCATGAGCATTATTTACTCCCTGGAAAATGGAAATAAGAATAACAAAAGTCATAATAATAATAATAAACTCTACCTAATATAATAATAGGTATAATGTTATACAATATATCACAGCATCCGTCATATGTTTTTAATGTGCTTACACAATGTCAGAGATATAACACTTGTTCAGTATGTGTTTTACTGTTATAGTTACCCACACTTCCTGGGAAGAACAATAGTATATATAATCCAAAACTATCTGGGAGTAATTGCAGAAATTTTCATTCAGCAATAGATTTTTATTCCTTGATTAAATCTGCCCTGGTTTTTTTACTTGTACATTCATTCATAAATTTGTTACATAGAAACCATTCATTCAAACAAACATTTAGTGAGCTTTATCATTAAGGTCTTCCCTTATATTTTGAGGGCTGGACTGAACATTTAAATATATCCTATTCTCTACTCTCAAGGAGATCACAGTCTACTAGGAGAGTCAGACAAACAAATCAAAGATTAAGGCAACGGCCATGACATAAGTATGCTTGAGTACAGTGAGGCAGAACTTCCAGTCCACAGCTCAGTGTTAAAAAAAGCTTTCCTTAGGGGCACATGGATGGCTCAGTCAGTTAAGCATCTGCTTTAAGCTCAGGTCATGATCCCAGGGTCCTGGGATGGATCCCTGTGTTAGGCTCCCGGAGCTCCATGGGGAGCCTGTTTCTCCATCTCCTTCTGCAGCTCCCCTGCACATGCTCTCTCTCTCTCTGTCAAATAAATAAATAAAATCGTAAGAAAAGAAAAAGCTTCCCTTAAAGAGGCAGTGCTTGAGCATAATTTGAAGAAATCAATAAAATTTAGCTAGGTAAGGGAGGTGGGAGCCAGAATCATCCCATGCAGAGGAAACATGGGAAAACAGAACACTTTAAAAAACAAATTCTTGGGACGCCTCGGTGGCTCAGTGGGTTAAAGACTCTGCCTTCGGCTCAGGTCATGATCCCAGGGTCCTGGGATCGAGCCCCACATCGGGCTCTCTGCTTAGCAGGGAGCCTGCTTCCTCCTCTCTCTCTCCCTCTCTGCTTGCCTCTCTGCCTACTTGTGATCTCTGTCTGTCAAATAAATAAATAAAATCTTAAACAAACAAACAAACAAATTCTATTCACTTTCTTGGCTGAAACAAAGAATACATGTTGGGTGTCTTATTTAACGTCCTCAAATTAGATGCAGGGCCATAGGTTCAGTGCATGGATGAGGTGATCCCAGGAAACACAGGGGCGGGGGGGGGGCAGGGAATGTGGGAAAGTAAGTTAGGAAAGGAAAGGCAGCCATTGAGTCTACTTTATCAAGCCTGTTACCACTGTGTGGAAATGGAAATCAGCTACACTGGGGAACTCAGAGTTATGCAAGATCCAGGCCTCCAAGTTATCTAGAGGGAGGATAAGAAAGATGGAGTATTCATTTATGCATCAACTTTTGATACTTGTTGGTGGAGGACTGCTAGAAACAGACCTCAGGCAGCAGGAGTCAGTCTCACGTCTGCCCTAGGGGGAGGTGAGGGGTAGAGGCATCAACCCTACATACTGTATTGGGGATACCTGGAAGCTAGACTCTGATAGGCAGGAGTGGCTAATGGAGAGATTTTATGTTATGTGAAGGAACTTGAACTTTATCCTTAATACTACAGGAACTTTTGAAAAAAAAAATTTTAAAGAAGTAAGAGAAATAGATTGTTTTATAAAGTCAACTCCCACTATCTCTCTGGAAGATGGACATGAAGGGGCTGGACTAAGGCTAAAAACTGCTACAGTCCTCCTGACAAAAATTATGCTAGCCTGAGCTAAGGTAGTGGTAGGGGGAATGTAGACATACAGATGGTCAGGCAGGCAGTGGAGAAAGAAATTAAGGTGGAAATAACTTCAGAGGTTGCATTCTGAATTTGCATGGAAGGAGGAAGCGAAGGGGGAGGCCAGGAGATTCTAGGCTTGTGTCTTGGAAAACTAGGTAGATGGCAGAACCTTTCACCCAGACTGAGAATTCTAAGAGGAGGAAACAGATGAAGGAACAATCAATGAGATCAGATTTGGAAATTCCTTCTGTGCAGCAGGCTGTATAAATCTAGAAATCAATGAACATTTCTGAGTCGGAGACACAGCTCCGAGCATTCTCAGAATACAAATGGTGGTAGAAGCTACGTGTTTAAGAAGGTTCTAGGTTCCTGGAAGATAAAAAAAGAAGGTAGTGAAAGTCAAATGGGGATCAAGGCAGTGATTAGCAATTACAGGATGAAATATTGGCATAAAAGGTCACAAGGAAGATTTAAGTTTGTAGTGGAAGCCAGTGAAAACTCAATCTTTTGATCTTAAACCTGAAGGATGAGTGGATGTTTATTAGGTGGATATGTGGGGGATAGAGCATTCCTGGCAGGGTAGCTTGTGGAAAGACAAGTAGAAAAGGTCAAATCATGGAATTTGTGATAAGTTAATATAAAACCAGGCTAAAGTTTGCTCACCATTATCTCTGAAGAAGGAAACCCCCTGAAAATGAATGTGAGCTTCCTGAATTCAGGGAATAAAAAAAAAAATTAACCCCAATAGCTAGCATATATTAGGTGCTCAGTAAAAGTGGGTCAAAATGATAGGGTCTGTTCAAATAAATAATCTAATGTAATATAATTTAACATAATTTTAGAGAGACTATTTGCCTACTTAAGAGGGAGAAAATCTTGGGGCACCTGGGTGGCTCAGTGGGTTAAGCCTCTGCCTTCAGCTGAGGTCATGATCTCAAGGTCCTGGATGAAGCCCTGCATCAGGCTCTCTGTCAGCAAGGAGGCCGCTTTCCCCTCTCTCTCTGCCTGCCTCTCTGCCTACTTGTGATCTCTGTCTGTCAAATAAATAAATAAAATCTTAAAAAAAAAAAAGAGGGAGAAAACCTTGTAATCAGATAGTTTTATTTATTCAATAACTTTAATCCAACCATTATATAAATTGCAAGCCTCCATATCTTTTCCTCAAGACAGGCCCCATAAAATTACCCCACAAGCAAAGTGATGTTTACCAGACTGTTCTTAGTTAATAGAAATAATAGTCCATTTATACAGGCTCTTCCTTCCTTACTCCTAATGAGAGAAGTTCTATTGCAAACATAGTCAGTCTCAACTAGCTCACTTACTGTTTGCCTTAATTTGTTGCCCTCGACCTCTAACTTCTTTGCTAATTCTCTAAAGCCCAACAGAGCACCAGACACAGACCACCAGGTGTATAAGTATTGCTTAGCTCAGGAATGAGATGACTTCAGAAGAAAATAAGGACCCTGCATTCAGCATTCCAGAGTTTTTTGCTTTATGGTCAAGCTGTTATTTTCGACTACACAGAACTCTTCCTCTACTCTTCTTGCGGTGGTACTGCAGTTTTGTATTGGAAGTCTGCCCCTTGGTCCCTGGACATAGATCTGGAAGTTGTCCCTAAGACACATGCTCACTTCTGGCCAAGATGTAAGCAGATGGCCGTTCTGCGCAAAGCTTCTGTTTTCCCAGTATCATTTGAAATGTGAGTAAAGTGACATAGGAGCTGATTACCCCCAGTCCTTTCTACTCTACATATCTGGAGCTACTCTAGGTCTTACCTGTTCCTAACGGTGGATCTTTAGATTAGGAGTTACCCCCACAAATGGCAGTAAATTATGTTTTAGCCTAATTCATTCAGCATTAGATTCTGTTGTTTGCAACCAAAGAAGTCTAATTACTCACTGTCGAAAAGTCTACGAGACTTAGCAAGTGATGAGAGAAGAGAAAGTAGGAAATGACATAGAAGAGTCCTGAGTGGAGAGGCTTATTGAAATACAAATTCTGTTTCAAAATATGAATAGTATATTTTAAATTGTTAAATGTGAGCCTGTGTGTGAAGTGGTGTCAAAATTCGGTAAGCATGATAATCACTTGGAATCCTTGTTTAAATGTAGATATCCGGGTCCCGCAGCCAGAGGCTCCGATTCTGTGGGTCTGTATAGAGCCTGAGAATCTGCATAGTTGACACATTTCCTCGATGATTCTTAGGCCATGCTTTGGGAAACACTGCTGCAGGTTCCACGGTATATGAAAAACAGCAGTTAATTAGACCTCCCAACACAGCAGCAAAATGGGCCTGCTCCCTGCTCAGGTTTGCTAAACAGTCCCAAGGTTCTAGGCACGACTATCTTATAAAATATTCTAGCTTTGCCCATGACAATGGTGACCTTTGAGATAAAGGATAAAAAAAATCATGTTAGAGTATCCCTTAAAATGGGGGCAAGGGGTAATAAGAACATAAATGAATCACTAGATCAGCTCTACAGGTAAGATCACATATGGACCCTGTATGTTGATAACAGGTAAGTCGCTCTCTGGGGCCAACATACAGCATATTCCACATAATTCCCAAAAACTTATTTAAAGAATTGAATTCACTTTTCCAAAAACCAAGTTAACAGAAATAAAGGATCTCATAGGGTGCTACCTAAGCATTTTTATACAACAAAAAATTCCAAATACTTTTAAGTGTGGTCAATGCTTTCACAGATACACTTTATATAAAAAATCTAAGACAGATATATTAGAGGAAACAGCAAGACTTGACTGTGTTTGTATGCAATAGCCACTTTGGATTCAAATGCTATTTTGCTTAACAATTTTTATGATATTTTATAATATTTAGTTTATAATATTTATTTGGTTATAGAATTGTTCCATAGCTACCACGCAAAACCTTCATCCTAGAAACAAAGTGTAGTGGTTTAAAAAAGAATTTTTTTTTAAGATTTTGTTCATTTATTTGACAGAGAGAGAGAGATCACAAGTAGGCAGAGAGGCTGGCAGAGAGAGAGGGAGAGAAGAAAGCAGGCTCCCTGCTAAGCAGAGGACCCTGGGATCATGACCCGAGCCGAAGGCAAATGTTAACCCCCTGAGCCACTCAGGCACCCCTAAAATTTCTTTTAAATTTTAAATTCAATTTGACATGATTCAGCAAGTCTATGATTGAAAATCCACAATCTGCTCATTATCCCACTATACCGAGGGAAGGATGGGGAAAAATATATAAAGAGAAAGATTTTATAATAGAGATTTTAAAAAAAGAGAGAGAGAGGTTCAAAACTAGTTTTTAAAAACCAGTAGCTAGAGGTGCTGGGTGACTCAGTCGGTTAAGCGTCTGTCAGCTCAGGTCATGATCTCCGGGCCCTGGGATCAAGCCCTGCAACAGGATCCCTGCTCAGTGGGGAGTCTGCTTCTCCCTCTGCCTGCTCCTCTCTTGCTTCCTCTATCTCTCTTTCTCTCTGACAAATAAATAAATAAAATCTTAAACAAACAAACAAAAAACCCCAGCAGCTAGTCAAGGCATCACAAGGAGGAATACGAGGTCTGGGTGGTAGCATCTGGAGCAAGCACACAGTGCTCTAGAAAGCTCATGTGAGAGGACTAAAGTTCACAGAAAGCCTCTGTGTGCTGCCTTCTGTCTTACTTCCTGCACATGACACTCACAGGGTTTACAATAGAGGAAGAATATGCATGAGAACTACTGTCTGAGTTAATATTAGGAATTAGTCATGGGCTTGGAGAAATACTTTTCATTATTTAGACATGGGCTTACAAATCCAAAAGTCAAAGAGAAAATATGAAATAAGCACAGAACTTTTTATTATAACTTCAAGCTTACCCGGAAAAAAAAAAATCTGTTTTGTTTCATTCTGTTAGTACATGTGACAACCACATCACACCCTGTGTGTTGTAACTTTTACCAGACATCTACCAAGCATCGCCTGTCCGCAGCAGAGACTGGACGAGATTAAAGGGGAATTATTTTTCTTCTAACCCTTCTTTGCACTATTCTGTGTCGTTTTTTGGCTTTTCCTTCTCAGTAATCTTTGTCTTTCTTACTTTATTGAGGATAGTTTTCAAACTGTAGAGAGCAGGGTAGGCTCAGCTGCTTCTTTGGTTAGCACCAGAAATACGCAGATATCTAATTCAATGTGACACAGCAATTGTTTATTGAATATCCACGTGATGTTCAATGCTCCATTACTTGGAAGGATGCAAAAGTTGCATAACAGGATCTCTGCCCACCTGGAGCTGGAGAGCCGGCTGACAGGTGTGGGTGAACAAGAAGTAGATGGAATACGAGGACATTACAGGCGAGGCTTTGGGGGTGATGGGGCTGCTGGTGGCACTGTCCCTTAGTGAAGAGCGCTGTTGTGGACATTACACTTGTTTTTAATACTCAAGGGAGTCACAGTAGGGCGCCTGGGTGGCTCAGCGGGTTGGGCCACTGCCTTCGGCTCAGGTCATGATCTCAGGGTCTTGGGACCGAGTCCTGCATCGGGCGCTCTGCTCAGCAGGGAGCCTGCTTCCTCCTCTCTCTCTGCCTGCCTCTCTGCCTACTTGTGATCTCTGTCTGTCAAATAAATAAATAAAAATCTTTAAAAAAAAAAAAAAAAAGAGAGTCACAGTAGAAATACTCTTAAGAAAACCGGTATCTGCAGAGTAGAAACTCACAAATTATGAGTTGATGGTTGTCTCCGGCAGTGCTAGGGGAAGCCCAGCTTACAGAAAGCAGATGTGGATAATAAAGGAAAGGAATTCCATATCTGTTGGGAAGTGCATCTGGAAGATTCGCCCATCAAAGAACAGTGATCTCTTAAGCCTGAAGGAACTGTAAATGAAAGTAATAAATAAAATTACAAGGCCATTTCAAGATCTTGCCCAACCAGTGTCAAGCACAGAGTTATCAGCAATGAGTAATAAGCTGAGAAATGAAATTTGAAGAAGTATAAAATGGAACTGAGTTCCAGGGAAGCAATTTTTCCCCCTTCACTTCAGAGCTAAAGCAGTCTTCAGTCCCTTCTGGATTTTGTCTTTTGTTTTGTTTTGTTTTCTTTGTTTTGTTTTTGTTATTGTTGTTTTTGTGGTTTTTAGCAAGGACTAAGAACAACCACAATGTGGTCACTTACTTTTCCTCTGCTAAAAGTGATCAAATGACTAACTAAAGGTGAAAATCAGTTTGGGAGTACCAGGAGAATAGTTAGTTTTTATGAATTAATTTTATTCATGGTGTGTGAGCACCATTTGGCTGTACTGTGAGATATTAGAGAGCTTTGGCATAGTTTTCTTGAGGGAGGAGGCAATTGGTGATGGAGAACAGCTCTCTTAGGAGCTCATGGGTCAGCTTAAACTATTTTGTAAGCAGTAAATTAGACAATACTTCAGCAAGCAGAAAAGCTGTGGAAATTTACAAAAGGAGGGTGACAAACATTTGAAGACTAATTAGCAACCAAGATAAGAGAATACTAGTTCTCAAAAACAATCAGGAATTAAACTACCTAGAAATTGAGTTGCAACAAGTTGATAACGTAGGAGAATGGTTTAGAATAATAAGGTGCTTCAGTTTATAGAGTAAAATACTTCCTTCCATTCCATGCCACTTCCCATTGTGGGGCTCCTTCTATATGCTGGGCAAATAGGTTCCCAGACAGTAGAGGTTCCTTGCCAACCCTTTATACCAAGCCATTCAAAGCCATGTTCTGAGCTCCCATCTTGCTCCAAGCACTACTCTAATCTCTGAGGATACAGTGGGATAGATCTAGCTTGTATCCCAAATTCTCTGAGATTTCCTTCCAGGGAAGATGCAGATCCAGGTGGTGGATTTGCCTACATGTTCAGGAAATTTGAAAGACCTACCCAAGGACTTCACCATTCTTCCCTATTCTCCATCCTTTTTTTTTTTTTTTTTTTTTAAGACTTCATCCATTTATTTTGAGAGTAAGCACACACCAGTAGGGGAGAGGGGCAGAGGGAGAGGGAGAAACAGGCTCCCCACTGAGCAGGGATTCCTCCACTTGGGACTCTATCCCAGAACCCCAGGATCATGACCTGAGCCAAAGGTAGATGCTTAACTGAGCCACCCAGGGGCCCCACTACTCTCCATCCTTAAATGGCAGTCACTGCACAGCACACACTTGCATAGAAGCCGCTGCTTCTTGTGACTCGCAGAGTGTTGATTTTTGGTTATGCACCCATGCGAGCCCAGCTGGAGATGCAGCACCGGGCTAGAGAGCTCTCTCTAGCCCACATGGCTTCAGGGAAATCAACTCATCACTTCCATACCTTATCAACTTTCTGTATCAAAGTAAAATACATCAAGAACGATGGCAGTGTTTCAGCTAACATTTTTTTAAAAAAACAGCAGACCTTCTTATATAGCTGCTCTTATTCCTACATTAATTCGATAAGAAGAATATCAGATCTACAGAACAGATGAAAGAACAAAGTCATTTTACTTACCCTAACAGGGCTTCCCAAACTCTGTCATATTATGGTCCACAGAAAATCACAATATCTGAATGGCACTCTAGGGTAAAGGAACGCTCTTAAAGATGGACGTCCTGGGGGGGCTCTGACAGGGAAGCCAATATCTCAGGACCCCTGCAACCCTTCATGCCCATCATCTGGGAAGTTCTGATCTAAAAATTGAATTGCGAAATGTTTGACTTCATATTCAGAAATAAGTGATGTGCTTTTCCTAACCACTCCCTCCACCCAGCACCTTCAATGAAACTAAGATCTGTGGTCAGACAAGAGGTTCACAATTTGAAATGGCTCTTGGAATGAATCTTTTTTCTTTTTTTAACCGATGGGACTGCGCCATAAACTTAAGGTGAGATGGACAGAACTGAGAAATCCTGAGCAAGAACTTCCCAGCTCAACACTTTTTGTTTTACAAAGGAAGAAACAAGGCCTGGAGGCCACACTTTAGTGTCTTGGTAGAAGGAAGTTATGAAATGAGACGAAGGCAAGACTTTGTCACTTTCTATCCCAGGTTCTTTGCTTTACAGCAGTGGTGCTCAAGGGCAGACCCCAGACTGGAAGCATCAACATCACCTGATATCTTGTTAGAGGTGCCACCTGCCAGGCACACACCCCCAGACCTAATAGATCAGAAACTACAGGGCTGAGGCTCAGTAGGCTGTTTCAGCAAGCTCTCTAGGTGCCTCTGATGCACATCGATGCGTGAGAAGCCCTTGCACTGTGATGTGGCTGTCACAGATGGCAGATTTGCACCAAGACCACACCTGTGTGGTCAGAAAGCCAAGCACCAAGCTGGAGCATCTGCTAGTGGAGTGCAGGTTCACTCTGACAGGGGAGAGGAGCTTTTCAAGTAAATGGTAGAAGTAGAAACTTGAGAGTAGAAGAGAGATTTCAGGTGCAGGATCAATGTGGGATCTCCAGTTCTTTAAATACTACCAGGTCTGTGAATGGCCCAGGGCTTGCTGCCTTCTGAACTCCTTCAGTAAAAGGGTCAACTCTGTGTGTTTGGAAACTGAAAGGGAAAACCAGTAGAAGACAACAATTTTACCTCCCATAATTGCCCTTTGTGGCTTCTTGTGTTAAATGTAATTTTTCTGAAAATGACAAACCTCTCTAGATTTAGTTTTTATAACACAGGGAAGATTAAGAAGAAGAGAGGAAAAAAAGAGTATTTCTTAAAGGTGTGGCAAGGTTGAGTTTGCCCATTTTACATCATCACTGTTAAATTCCTTTGCCCTTAAAAACAGCCAAGTTTTTTTTTTTTTTTTTTTTCCATGTGACTCACTCCCAGATTTCTGTTCCTTAGATGTGGGTCCTACATTGTGTGGATCAGGGATATCAAATAACCAAAATATGTTTTTAAAAAATGCATGGTGTGTTCTTTAGTCTAAGAATAATTCTGTCACAAGGAACTAAACAAGTAGAAAATCCCCTTTTCATATTGAAAATTCATGTTAAGCTCAGCAATATTAGTAGCATTAAAATACTTTTATATTATATCCTCAGGACATCCATGAATAATATAAACTACAACCCACACTGTTGTCATTCGTTAAGATCTTTTAAACTGCTCCTTAAAGAGGAAGACACTACATTTCACTCATTTTCTTTTACCCTCCTCTATCTTTTTTAATGACATGGACTCATACCCTTGGATATTGCCTTTTAAACTCTTTATCAAATATTTATTCAATAAATGTCAACTACCATAAGAAAATCCAACCCTCCCAGCCCCTGAAACCATAATATGCAAGATAATTATCAGGTCTATGTCCTCAGTTTGTTGGATGGCCTTCTGTTTAGCACCCACCATTGGAGCCATTTCAGGAGTAGAGGTTGTAGGTACAGAGAGTGTGTATTTTGTTAGAAGATGCAGTGGGAAAAAAAAAAAAGAACTTATTATTATTTTCTTTATTTGTAATTTTTTAAGTTTATTATTTATTTATTATTTATTATTTTTAAGAATATTTATTATTATTTAAGTTTATTATTACTTAAGAATACTTACTCTGGTCTTTGTGTCTTTCCTTTGCAAAGGATGTGTTATTTTCAGTTGTGGGGATAGAATTCAAACCAGATATTTAAGCTCCCAAAATGGTAGAAAAAGAATGCTACTTATTTAGCAGGTCTTTCGGAGTGACCCAACAACCCAGTGTTCCAGTCTCTACAAAGTTCACATGAATGCTTCTGCATTGGCCACATGTGCCATTCCCTTTGCTGAGATAGTTCACAAGGCTCTTTGCTCAGCACAAGCAGTCTCTTAGATGCACTAACAAACTCGACATTCATAAAATTTCCCATGAAAAGCAGAGAATGTCCTGAAATGTATTGACAGTAACCAGCACTAATACCAGAAAGGCATCACTACCATTTCCTGCTCTCAAGTGTAAAGTTAGGGAGGGATTGGGAAAGGGGGCTGATTATTTAACAAAATAATTATCATTTTGAGAGCTGACCCAGCTTCCACAGTTAAAAGAAAAGCTTTGATTGTGTGAGCAAAGTAAAGTTTTGCAAATATCTAATTCTCTAATGCACTGCGGTGACCACTGTACAATCTCTCTCCTCTAATGAATACCCTGTAAGAGCGGCCAAGTTTCTGCACTGAGCCACCCAGGTGCCCCTATCACAAATTTTTTTGAAGTTTTTTTTTTTTTTTTGAACATTTTATGAGAACAACCGGACTTTTTTCCTCACGAGAAGCAAACTCTTTCATCTGTAACATTCTGTGACTCATTCTTCTGCCTGCTCTTCTTCCTCCTTGGTATTTCTGCAGGCGCTTGGAAAAAATGATCAGACACCTAACTAATGATTCTGAAGATTTTTGTCTTGATTCTGTTGTCTCTGGGAAAAATGGTCAAGAAAGGGGAGTCTCTATCTGTGGTGAACCTATTGTGTGTCAGACACAGAGCTGTGGAATTTTTTAACGTAATCCTTGTGGCCCGCTATAGTCCTAAGAGGGGCTGTTATTGCTTTTATTTTACAAGGGAGGAAACTGAGGCTCAGAGAGACTTAACAATAATCCTACAGATACTATTGGGCAAAAATGGTATTTAAACTCTGTTAGTGTAACCCCAAAGCTCATGCTCTTTGTAAGCTAAGTAAAATATTATTCCTGGAATGTTTATTAATGTTAATTACAGTTATACTTTCATATAAAAATAATTTTATTTAATGACTAATATTTTCAAAGCACTGTCACGGTCATCAATCCTGTTTCAAGACAGCTGACAGGATGGAGGGTGTTGAGAGGGCTTGGAATGAGGATTAGCATTAATGTATAATATCCGTGTAAAACAAGTGCTTAGTAGCCATTATTTATTATTATTATTGTTGTTGTTATTATTATTGTTAATCTTCCCGGGGGCTTCGAATTGAGTAGCACAACTGTTATCACTCCCTCTTGAGAAACTTTCTCTACAAAGATTAATCCCTTTCACTGGCTTCACAAGCAAGGATTATTTTCAAATTTTTATTTGCAAGGCAGTTACTTACAGGAATTTCAAAACCCCATATTCAACTTCAGTTTGTTTGCAATGTTGGCAGGCGGGGGATGGAAGGGAAGTAGGTGTGAGACAGGCTTACAGTCTTTGCCAGCCGAGTCAGAATTGGAAATTATAACTTCCACAATGTCCTTTTGCATTGCACCTTCGTGATACACAAGGATGTTCTTTCTCGCAAGCTTTGTTACCTTCTTCCAGCGAGGGGTACTGCAGAGCCTTTCCGTCGGTTACTTGCCTTGCCCGTAGGGGGAGCCAGCCCCGAAGCCGTGCAGACCTTTCTCGTTCACCGCGGGGAAGGCAGCTGTCCGCGGGACCACGAGGGATGGGGTTTGACTTCTGCGCGCATTCCCGCTCTCCGGAGAGGAGGCAGCGAAATGCGAGAAGTGCTCGGTATCAGTGACTCACAGCGAGACAGGAAATCTCAAGCGGGTCCACCCTTCCTTCCTGCCCTCCCGACCAGCTGGGTTGCAGAACCAGCGGCAGGCAGCCTGGAGTCTTGATGAGAAGGGCTGGAGGGGGCGGAGACTGAGCCACCGCGGTGGGCTCCCTTAACGGCTCCGCAGGGCGGGACGGCCACCTCCCTGGAGGGAAGGCGCGCTCTCTTTATCCTAGGGGACCCTTTGTCTGTGGAGACACCCTGCGCCTCCTTGGTGTATTCTTACCTTTGTATTGTTTTTAACCTAGAGAGAAACAGTTGGGCACAATTCAACTGAGTGATTTTCGTGTACACTATGTTTTAAAAGCATGCAAGGTCGGGGGCAGCTGGGTGGCTCAGTTGGTTAAGCCTCGGATTCTTGATTTCTGCTCAGGTCCTGATCTCAGGGTCACAGGAGGGAGCGCCAGTCCAGTCCCTGTGCTCTGTGCAAAGAGGGTTTGAGATTCCTTTATTTATTTATTTATTTATTAAGTTTTGTTTGTTTGTTTGTTTGTTTTTGACAGAGAGAGAGTTCACAAGTAGGCAGAGAGGCAGGCAGAGAGAGAGGAGGAAGCAGGTTCCCTGCCAGGCATAGAGTCCCATGGGCTCCATCCCAGGACTCTGGGATCAGGACCCCAGCCAAAGGCACAGGCTTTAAACCACTGAGCCACCCAGGTGCCCGGAGGGTTTGAGATTCTTTCTCTCCTTCTCCTTTTGCCCCTCCCCACCAAAGTAAATAAATAAATCTTGGAAACAAAAGCATGCAAGAAACCACGTTAATCATCATTAAGCAGTCTCTGCAATGCCAAACATCACTAAGCAGTCTCTGCAATGCCAAACGGCAGAATATGTCTCTCCAGCAAAATGTAAACAATTTACAGGCGATTTTTAAACCCAGTGTAAATTCTTTCAATGAAGTTATACCACGTTCCTCTTCATGAGAGCAGTGAATAATCATAATTATGATATAGGCTAACAGTTATACCTAGGACTGCTGTGAGCACCTTATACCTTTTGAGTCATATTAGTTTTACAACTACACTTTGAGACTAATAACTGCTATTATTCCCAGTTCACAGTTGAGGAGACTATTAAAGAAAACCTCTTCCCTGTCTCCCAAAATGGTTGGGCCTCTGCCTTCTGCTGGGGTCATGATCCTGGATCTAGGGATCAGGTCCCACGTTGGGCTCCCTGCTCAGCGGGGAGTCTGCCTCTCCCTTTAACAGCCCCCCCATACTCACTCTCCACTCTTTCTCTCAAATAAATAAATAAAATCTTTAAAAAAAATTATCCTCACAAATAATAAATGAATAAAGTTCAAACATACAATATCATAAATGTGTAAAAAATATCATAATATCATAAATGAAATTGCTGCTTGCAGTGATTTGTTGTAAGAGGCAAAGAAATAAATGACATAAAATGATGCTGTATATGTTTCCCATATTTGGCCACATTTTGAAATATGTTTCCAACTCATTCATTAAACTGTAAAAAAAAAAAAAAAAAAATTATCCTACAAACAGCCCAAAGGCAAAACGCTGAAATGAGTTGTTACAGCAGACCAAATTTGTCGGTTATCTTTTTCAAGACCATGTCCTTCTCTTCCTGCAGGGCAACAATGTCAGAAAGTGTCAGAAGTGTGCATTGTCATGTGTCTGTAAAGAAACTAGGTCTTGGGTTGAAAAACCATGTTTTGAGATGTGGGTATATATATAAAAGCTTTCAGTTCACCTCCTTTTATTTTCCAGCTCTCTCCAAGCTCAGCTCACAACATGTGCTACAGCCAGGCCAAAGTACCTCTAATGAGGTTTTGTTTTGTGTCTTTGAATCAGGTGCTGCTTTCTCTGTCTGAAAAGCTGTTTCTCCCCCATTCCATCGGTGAATCCTCCAGCATTCAGAATTCTGTTTGTACATTCAAGGAGTATTCATTGCCCGCCTATTACACAGGGCCATTTGACGTCGGGTGACTAAGTGGTTACTTCTGTCAGGTGTCAGGGACCCAGCCACCAAAGCTGTGCTCTGAATGACAAGGAGCCAGTCAGGCAGAGATAGGCAACACTAGTTCCAAGGTGCTAAAATCCAGAACAAGACTGGATTCCCAGCAAACTGAAAGGAGCCAGCATGACTGAAGTGTAATCAGAGAGAAAGGCAACTCCCAGAGCCATTGGCTTTCTATGGCCAGTCAGTAGTTTAAAGTGAAAATTTAAAGCAGAGAATTTATATACTCCAATGTATTTTAATAAATCCTTCTGGCTATTGAGAGCACATTGGATTTTATAATATGTGGATCAAGTGTAGAAGCAGGAAGACAAGGGACTATACAGATGTGTGAGTCAAAGTAATTCTCTTTCTTTGTGTTCACACATTTTCTAAGTTATATTAATGTGACATGTACTTTAAAAACTGATGTATGTTTTTTCTCTTCTGCTTAGACAGTGAGATCCTTGAGAGCAGGGATGAACTGTCACTACACAAAAGTAACAAATTAAAGGATAAATTGGGACACCTGAGTGGCTCAGTCGTTAAGCGTCTGCCTTTGGTTCAGGTCATGATTCCAGGGTCCTGGGCTCGAGTGCCACATGGGACTTCCTGCTCTGGGGGAAGCCTGCTTCTCCCTCTCCAACTCACCCTGTTTATGTTCCCTCTCTTGCTTTCTCTTTCTCTGTCAAATAAATAAAATCTTATTTAAAAAAAAAAAAAAGGATAAATTAATGAAACAAGTTCCCTGAAGCTTAAAGTTTGCAAAGACAACAGGCATCCATTCAAATGACCAGATTGCAATGTAGATTATTTACAGTGCAGAAGAGATAGAATGCATTATAGTCAAGAGCAGAGGAGGGAAACTGAGGGTGTGATAGTGAATCAGAACATTAGGGTCTGGTGTTCTTTAACATAGTAGGAGGTTAAAACAAGGGGCAGAAGTTTGATGGAGAACAAGTGGAGTCTGCTTCCCCTTCTGATGTTTCACAGTTTCAGATAATGGCTGTATTTAGACTCAGAGTTCTGGGTCAAGATGAAACTCAATGAATCTATTGAGAAATTATTTATCTCTCTTGGACTATTAAATAAGAAGTAAACAAAAGTGTCTGATTACATCTGGATTGTTCGAATTACAGCAAACCCCTAAAACTGAAGAAAGATGCTGACATTCTGAATGTCTCTTCTTGGAGCTATGAAAAGATCAATCATAAGGAAGAGTGAAGTTGTTTTCAGTGTACTCCCTTCTTCCTTTTTTGTGCTTCACTCTTCTCAAGAGCTCCTCTGCCTCTACCCATTCAGAGCCCTCAGGTTGCACAAATAAAATCAAGGCCTTTTTCTTTCTGTTTTTCGCCTGCTGTTTTGCCCCCCTCCCCCAACCACTTCAACTATATATGTGTGTGTGTAACTACACATATATAATTGTAACATAATATATGACTATATATGTAGTATGATATATAATATATATAACCATATATATATACATATATAATTAGTTAGCTATTGCCGCATAGAGAAACATCAGAAAACTAGTGACTTTAAACAACAACCATTTATTATATCTCCCAGTTCTGTAAGTGATCTGGTTAGTTCTTCTGCACTATGCCCGTCCATCTGGGGCTCAGTGATGAGAAGTGGCCTCCCTCCCATGTCTGAGGCTCTGAGGCTACAGCAAGAACAGCTAGGGGCACCTGGGTGGCTCAGTGGGTTAATCGGCTGCCTTCAGCTCAGGTCATGATCCTGGGGTCCCCTGATGGAGTCCGGCAAGAGGTTCCCTGCTCAACAGGGAGTCTGCTTCTCCCTCTGGCCCTCCCCCTTCTCACGGTCTCTCTCTCTCTCTCTCTCATTCTGTCTCTCTCAAATAAATAAATAAAATCTTAAAAAAAAAAAAAGAACAGCTAAGATGTCAAAGGCCTTTTTTCACGTGGGGTCTCATCCTTAAGGAGGCCAGTCCACTTGGTAGCAGAAGGGTTCCCAGCAGCAGGCAGACCCTAAGTGCAGCACTTTTCAGTCCTCTACACCATTTTCTTTCTTTCTTTTTTTTTTTTTTTAAGTTTTTATTTATTTATTTATTTGAGAGAGAGAGAGAACACAAACCACCTGTGTAACCTAGTGCCAATTACTCTCTAAGCCTTAGTGTCCTAATCTGTAAGATGGGCATAATCATACCTTTGCCGCAGGGTCATTGTAAAAATTAGATAGAATGAGAGAATACCTAGAGCAACACATGTTCCATTAGGGACATTCAGTAATTAGGCAGCAGATGCCAAGCGTAGTTTCCCACACAAATTCCATTCCTCACTCCAACCTTCCTTCAGCCCTAGGGGTACTTTCCCTGGGTAGCCAGCCACCCTCCGCCTGCGAGCCCTGGACCGGACTAATCAGAAAAATGAGCAGGGCCAGGAGTGAGGAAACTCATCTGCATCTTTAGGTTCTGTCTATGAGAGGGTGTGTTTAAAAAAAAAAAAAAGGTGTATGTGCCAGTGGTGGCAAAAGAGAGTAGTAAAGCAACGGAACAGAGGGTCCACAGCCGCGCTACCTCTAGAAGTAAGCGTCTGGCTACTTTTGGCGGCCATTGTGGTGCTACCTAACCTCACAGCAGAGGCAATTGCGTAGACGCGGTTTGGCCAGCAGCATTTGTGTATTTAGAATTCAAAGGTATGGATAGATTTCAGTTAAAGGTTGTAGACAGAACACACACCTTTCCTTCTAGGCCTTTGCATCTCCCATTCCACCAAAATACCTGTTTTTTAAAAAAATATGTGACGTTCATAATAAATAAGTTCATAATAAATCCCAGTATCAGGGAATCGAGGATTTCTATATATTTCTCCAAGGTGTGTGGGGGATGGGATCACAGGTGGTCTGGATTCAAACGTCAGCTCCACCAATCATAATCTGTGTGACTTTGAACAAGTCTGTTTCCTCATTATAAATCGTAGATAATTATAGGACCTCCCCGCACAGGGTGGTTGTGTGGCTTGGCCAAGTTATGTGAATCACCTACAACACTTTCAGAAACACAGCTCGGTAACAGATTTCATTATAAACGGAAGCCAAGGAATTTCCGCTAAGAAATGGCATGGAAGAAAGTTGCAAGTTCCAGCTGGAAATTGTCAGGAATTCCAGAAGAAAGTAAAGCGGAAATCAGGGCTGTTGGTTTAATATCTACAGAAACACTATGGAGTCCATCTTCGCACCATTCTCTACTCCCACATCCTCTCACAGGGGTGATATATACCCTAAGTAAACCCAAATCAAAGCTGTTCTCTCCAAAGAAGTTGAATAACCTGCCTGTGAGGGGCCTAGGGCTCCTGTTGTGGGCGCCTGGAATATAATAGATAGCCTCTCTATTTTTGATGACCAAAGGAATGATTTCACTTAAAAGGATCTCCAAATGATACATGAAAAATCAGGGAGCCACACGGAGGCAGCTTTTCTGAAACTTAACATGTCAAAATAATTAAGTAAAAGCCAAAAAGTTCCTGAGAGAAGAAACAGGTTATCTATAAAGACATGAGAATCTGACTGGTGTCAGTCTCCTCCCCAGCAAAATCAGTTGCTAGAAGAAAATGGAAAATACTTTAAAAGTTCTGAGGTAAAGTTCTTTTGAAACTAGAATTATATACCTATCTAAATTATTTTTCCAGTCCAAAAGACATTTTTTCTGACATGCAAGAGCTTAGAAAATGTTATCTCCCATGCATACTTTCTGGGGGAAAGAAATATTGCGAGATGTGTACTAGAGCAAAAGAAAAGTAATAAAAAATAAAAAAATAATAAGGTCATGGCAGCCAAGAAAAAAGTGAACTCGACTTAAAAATTTACGAAAAATAATTATGAGATGAAAGCTGCTCAGCAAGCTTAGAAAATCAATAGTTCAAATAGGAACAGGAAATCAGAGGGTCCTCAAGTAGGAAACATTCCTGTGGGAAATATTCTTACTAATAAATTGGATGATCATTAACAAGATGAAACATATTAGAATTCTGTCCACAAGAAAAGGAAAGTTAATTAGAAATTTAAAACAACTACCAAAATGTATGAAGAAATTATGGCTTAAATATAAAAAAAACTATTATAGCAATTAATTAATATGACATTAATTAATAATAAATTGAAAAAGAAGAATCAATTTGACCTCAACACAGGAATATTCTTCTTCACAAAGTACAGATTTATGAACATGGGGATAGATCCCTTCCATTTTTAAACTTTGAAATGTAAATATATTGAAAAACAAAAATAGAATATGTTTGCAAGACAAATTGCAGACTTACTTATTTGATAAATATTGAGCATCCTCTATATGCCGGATATATCCACTATGCTTGTGATTGTTTTTGAATATTTTTCATTCCAAATGTTCAATGCTGGTATTTAGAAATGTGTTTATTTTGTATATTGGCTTCCCTGCCTCCAAGTATATTAAGTAACAATATTTATTTGACAATATGTAAACTACTACCCTGAGCTACTCTAAAGGGGAAAACGGACCAAATGTTCCAGAAACAAATGAGACAAATTGTGCCCTGGCATATTAGAGGATCTCAGAATTCCTATATTGAAAACACCTATTTAAAACTTTCTAATCCAATGTCTACCAAATATGAGCATAAACCCCCTCCCCCCAAACTACCTGTTAATATTAATTCTATGGAATATATTTATGGAATTGGAGATTTATGGTAAGGAATTTTACAAAGCACAAATAATCAAAAACTCTAGATAATGTAGGATAGTTTTTTTTTGTTTTGTTTTGTTTTGTTTTTTCCAAAGTGGTACTTGCAGATATTTAGGGGGCATGAATATATTCTCAATATTCCATAATATCTCAGGAGAATTTTGAAATAATGTGATTTTAATTACATAACCCTTAAATATTAGTACAAACATGTTTTGACCATGTTGGGTACACATTCTAACAGAATAATGCTACGTGCTTCCTCTTAAGATTGGATTGTAATTGTCTTACTTTTTTTTTTTAATAATTCAATTTATTTAAACTAAAAAAAAAAAAAAAAAAAAGAGGGACACCTGGGTGGCTCAGTTGGTTAAGCAGCCCGGGCTCCTTTCTCGGCAGGGAGCCTGCTTCTCCCTCTGTCTCTGCCTGCCATTCTGTCTGCCTGTGCTCACTCTCGCTCCCTCTCTCTTTCTGACAAATAAATAAAATCTTAAAAAAAAAAAAAAGAAAGAAATCACCCATTTCTCCTGCTCTGCTTCTTTATAGGCCTGATTATGCTACTGTCTGCCTTGGGTAATAATATTCACATTTTTATAAAAATGCAAAAGCTTTTTACTTAAAAAAAATGATTTTGGGGCACCTGGGTGGCTCAGTGGGTTAAGCCTCTTTGCCTTCGGCTCAGTTCATGATCTCAGGGTCCTGGGATCGAGCCCTGCATCCGGCTCTCTGCTCAGTGGAGAGCCTTCTCTCCCCCCACCCCCCACTCCCGCCACCGCCTGCCTCTCTGCTTACTTGTGATCTCTTCTGCTCTGTCAAATAAATAAATAAAATCTTCTAAAAAAAATGCAGGAAAAAAAAAAGGTTTTTACTCAACCTATTGGCAAAGCAGGGAATAATCGACCATTTGGAGGAGTTCAGTGATACAAATATTGATGATGTAAAATGAAGGGGCATGTAAAGGGAGCCGAGATGGAAGGAAGCATATGGGAGCATTAATTTTCTCATTTTATGTGGTTGTGAATCCAAATTTCTGAAGTTGATAGACCAAGAAAGAAATATTAATATTATTTACAGATAGAAAGGTCACCTCGGAGGGCCTGTTTTGTTTCCTGAAAAATTGGATCGATGAAATATGCCCTGTGTGTCTCACAACAGCTTTGCCATGAATGTCATATAAAATTAAAGGTACAGGAGTCCTTGGGGAAGTAAAAATGTTTTTATCATCAAAGTGTGTAGCTTTTATAGAAGTCTGACCATTTGCTTATGCGTTCTAACTGCAAGTTGTCAAAGGATATTCAAAACACCAAGGTACTTTGATCAGCTCTCTGCTCTCTGCTGCTTTCATAGTTTCCATCCTGTGTAGAATCATAGACCATTAAAGGTGAAAGAACTTCAGAGATCCTGGCGCTCACCTTCCTCCTTTCACAGGTGAGGAAACTAGCCCACACACGTTGACCTGATGAAGTCAAACAGCTCTTAAATGACAGAACCAGTCCAAAAATTAAGTGTCCTGAGTCTTAGGGCAGTGATTTTCTGCTACATATATAGATAGATAGATAGATAGATAGATAGATAAATAGATAGATAGAAGGTCTAACAACAGTATAAGTCCAGATAATAAGTCTGATTTGGCCTAACTTCAGGAATAATGTAAACCCTGTAGTTTCATATGGTTAGACAATGTCCATGGTATAAATATGCCTTCCTAACTTCTGAAGGCTTATTCCATTACTTGTTTACAATCATAACTATTTTATTATATGAGATTCATTTGTTTAATAGTTTCTTTGCTAAAGTAATGAACTTTTCTCACATAGATTTAAAAATTCTAATGTGGAGTTTGATGTTTCTTAGTTTCTCTGTTTTTCAGAGTAATTGGGCTGTAGTAGGCATTCTGTAAAAATGAGTTGGCTTATTCTTTCTCTTCCGTGTTTTATTTTCCTCTAAGTTTGTGTTTGAAATCAGTTCAAACCTATAGAAGAGTTACAAAAATGGTATAAAAAACACCTAATTACTTGTTACTGAGCTTTACCAACTTTAAACAATTTTCTCTCTCATCTATTTACATTATATATATTACATGTTTTAAAAATATGCATATCTTTTCTGACCTGTGCAAGAGTAGGTCACACACGTCATGCTGCTTTATCTTTCAATATTTGAGCTTATATTTTCTAAGAGCATATATTTCCTATTTTTTTACATAATCACAGTACAATTATCATATTTAAGACTCTTGACATTGATAAGACATTTTAAAATCCACGTTTGAATTTCATTAATTGTTTCAATAATATCCCTCATTCATGTTTTTATTCTGACTCAGGAGATTGTCTAGGATGATATACTGAGTTCCGTTGTCATGCCTCTTTATTCTCATATAATTTGGAAATGTTCCTCAGCCTTCCTTTGTCTTTCATGCCATTGGCATTTCAGATGAATAAAGGCCAGTTATTTCATTGAATATATGATTAAGATTTGGTTTCCTCATGATTGAATTCAGATGAGCCATTTTTGGTTGGATTTCTACATGAGTGATAGGTCTTTCTCATGATTTCTCTTTGAGGCACTGGGTATAACTTTGCCTCCTGCTGGTGATGTAAATGTCAATCCACTTGATTAAGATGTGTCCTTGTTTCTCATTGTATGCTATATTTTCTTTTAAAATTAGTAAGTAGCTTGTGAAGAGATATTTTGAGACTGTAAATACCTTGTTCTTCATCAAACTTCCTTCCCCTAGATATAACCCATTGATCATCCTAGCTTGAATCAATTTTACTGGGATGGTTGCAAAATGGCAATTTTTAAACTCCATTTATCTATTAGTCTTCTCTGTTTATCAGGCAGTAAGGAACAGCTTTTTTAAAAAATTTATTTATTATCAGTTTGGACCCATGAATTTTTATTTTATTCAATTATATTCCATTAATGCACTTCTTCCTCCTTTCTTTTTCTTGCCCAAATAGTCCTAGATATGGGCTGTGGGAACTCACCCAAACTGCCAGTGTGCACTTTTGTTATGTTCTCATCGTTTTTTGAGAATTTCCCTATTTCTGGCATAAAAAAATGGTGTCCTTTTCATCGTGTACATAACTGTCCAGGAATCAACCATTCTCAAGAAGTCTTCATTCCTTTTAGTGGGGAATAGTGTTTGGCCTGATTGATTTTTGGAGTTGACATCATGGAAGTCAGTCATGTCCTTTTACAACTCTTCTCCTGATTTAAGACGGAAAAAGAATCAGAACTGTAAAAAACATTAGGTTTCATCTAGAATGAAAATACTCTGGGCTTGATTTTTAATTTATTTTTTTTTAAGGCTTAGGAAGTAAATGTGAGAAATGAATCCATAGCAACAAAATGTACTGAAGTTTGTATAAAAGAAACATTTTAATTACCACATAACATTCTACAAAACAAATCAATTTGATTAGAAGCCTAGTATTTTAAGTGAGCTGAAAATCATTATGATTCCATTGAACACTGCAAATAAAGACGTCAGTTGTATTTTGGAATTCTTCAAGAAAGTCAAAATTGCTCAGCTTGAAAAGAGTATACAAAAACAAACTCAAAATATGGTTTGAAAGACATAATATGAAATACACACTATAAAAAAAACAATTATAAGATATAAAATTTAAAACTCTAGCATCTGGTATATTATAAGTGCTGACATTTTTATTGAATGAATTAGATTTAAGAAAAAGACAGCCACTCAAAAAAAATTCAAATATAAACACACATATGAAAAGTATAAAATTGCTTAGGTGTATGTAATAGAATGCAACATAGGCCCTCTTTCCCTGAATACTGTGTGGTCAGTTTCCAATTTAAATACCATTTCTTTTAAAATTTGAGTTGTTTTTCTTTTTGTTTTAAGAGCCAGTGGGGAAAGCAGGAAATACAGATGAAAGAGCTGTCTGTCAAACATGGTATCACAAAGGCAGGCAGGACTTCGTGTTGTCTGTGCCCAAGAAAAGCAAGCTAGCCTAAACCAGAGCATCCTGACACTGGCCTTTCTTTGGGAAACCAGCTTGTGGCAATACCTATTCTCCAGCCGTAAGGCAATTAAAAAATATCTAAGAACGGACAATCCTTCAATTGCTTCTCAAGTGTGAAATCAGCACCGAGCATGTTGTAACTCACCATATGTGGTAATTAAATGTAGGAACTCACACTTCTGTGTGGCCATAAAACCTCCCTTTGGGGAGGGAGGCCGCGGCATCTGCAGTTGTAGCCAACCTGAGATCAGACAGTGATAGGGAAGATGTACCTGGCTTCGCGCGCTTACAAACACGTCCCCACACAATCCTCAGTTTATTTCCGAGTCCCCGGGCTTCTCAAGCTACCACATTTGTAATAGTGAGAAAGAAATTTAGATCAAAAGAAACCGCAGGGCAAGACAGGAGTCCAAGAGCATGACTGGACTGGAGTTTCTAGGTCCTGCTATTTTCTTTCAAGTCATGGAATAAGTGAACATAAAAGCGGAGACCAGGTTAAAAAACAGAAAGGAAGCTGGGCAAGAAGCAGCAATAAGACACCAGCTAGGAAGGATCAAGCTTCGCTGTGCCAGACCTGCTGAGTCTTGCTCATTTAGAGGGAGGCTTCCTCCTCTTGGTAAAGCTAGATTTAAAAAAAAAAAAAAAAAAAAAAAAAAAAAAGGTTCTTTTTTTTGCTCTGGTGCTCAAGCAGATTGCAGCATACTACAGGAAAATATTTCAGGATCCAATTGTAAGGGATGGAACTATCCCTCGGACAAATGGTCTCAGCTGGAGAAGCTATTTATTAACTGGACTCCTTGTAAGCAGCACCTTCCATCAGGCATTCAGCAGGAAATGAAGCCTTCCAGGAGGACTCAACCCAGCGGGAAGCCGCAGCCTATGGGGAAAAGTACCTGGTTTACGTGCTCCAAAAAGTGGTAGCAGTGGGAACACAGTGGATGAACCCTGACTACATTCTGAAACGGAATGAGGAGGAATTAACCCACAGGAAAGCGGGCCCAGCAGTGGTAGGGGTGGCTCTCTCCTCTATACCCGGTGATCTGGAGAAGGGATAGCTCGCCACACTGGCTCACCGCCAACCACATTCCCAAGAGGAGAACCAGGAAGGCTGAGGGAAGCCGGGTGACTCCTGAGGACAGAGGGCCCTGCACCACAGCCCTCTCTATCCACAGTCTGGCAGGCACAGAATGCCAAGGGATGCAGGGAACCCCTGTGGGATGGAAGGAAGTGACAAGAGAGAGATCAAGTCGACTGTCCAGTCATGACCTGATGACTAAGCTTGACAGTCTCCCACTTACTATGACCTGAGCTCCCTAGGAGGGAATAGAACAAGTAGTCTCAGAGATGAGACCAAATCACACGGCTTGGTAGGTGTCCTGCCGCTCTGCCCCTGCCTTTGATTACATTTATGGTGGAGCATTGTGAAGCCTGGCTCCTGTCACTGTTTCATATACGCTTAATACATTTACAAAATAAAAAGCCACACCCCATGTCACATACCCATTGCCCTTTCTCCTCATCTCGCTATCTCCCGACTCTCCACTTCCTTACTGCCTTCCCCTATATGAGACAAGTAAACAAATGATAAGTCCCTTTTTCAAACGACTTGCAGAATATTAAAGGATGAAGGCTGTTTCAGTCCATTTCCTATATTTTTTATAGCTACAACATAATTATCATTGATGTTCATAATGGAGGTCTGCACGACTGCAAATCCTCCGTCGTGAAGGACTAAATTATATTCATCGTGAAGGACTAAATTATATTCATTGTAGATGTATTGCTGTTCGTTTTATGACATTCAAATTTTTGACAATCCATGTGTAACCTATTCTACAATAGCGATAATAAAGTGGAAAACCCCATTCTTCAAGAAAGCTCCCTGAATCAATTACCGGAGAATCAGGGGAGAACAATAATGGTGTGGAGTTCCTTCGGGAGGGCTGTTCTACGCACAGGTTGAATGCAGGACCGCTCTGCTTCACGTCTTTGTGTAGATGAGCCCAAGAGCAAGGCCAGAATTCTCATTCTTTACTTGAATCTTTCATTCTGAAAGAAAACTAAGGAATGATCATTTAGAAAATGCTATTCCGAGAGTCAGTACTCTTTATAATTATAAACCTCAATTCTTTCTGCCATTAATCACTTTGTATACATTCTCGTGAGATGGGGACAGGCTGGGAGTCGATTGTGGAGTTCGAACACAGATGGAGTCAACTGAAGGGTCACCCTTATTTTCAAAATAAGGGAAGAGAAGGCGAATGTTCCCTGGCTTGGTTGCCTGGTTTAGATGGTAAGTGAAAACTGGATTTAATTCTAAAGATAATAAATATTGGTGTCAGAAAGTAATGAACATTTAATGCGAAGCCTAGTCCACAGTGTTAGAGACCTTTGCTTTCTCTAGATAGGTTGAGCTGCCAAGTGTATGAAAATTTTTAGAGAACCTCCAAGCAAATTTTAAATCACAAAATTGGTGCAATAAGGGCCAATTCGGTTTCTGCTTCTTCTTTGAATCATGTATCTATAAACACTTACCACCAGCAAGCACTCAGCCTGTTCTAGAAGTCATGTGCAAAGATGTACAAGTTTTTAGCTGATTCAACCAAGCAGACCTTACCGCAGTGGAACCACATTTAGAATTCTAAAGGTAAATAGTTGTTGTTCAAAAGTCAAAGGCAAGATTTTCCTTCCCGTAATTTACTACTGTTAGAAAATCTCAATGGGATATTTAAAACTTGGCAATAGGATTTAATAGAATGCTTACAAGTGCTAGCTGAGAGAGCTCAAACTCTCATTGCCCTGGGAAATCTTCGTAAACTTTCCATGCAGTACTCTCAAAATTCAACGTGTTATTGGCCACAGAGTTCCTTAGTCAAGTCACATTTTCACACATCCCTGAGACAGTTGGTGAATCCCAATCACCTTTGAAGTGAAATGCCTGACGTCAGTACGAGGTTGGCCTGTTGTGGTCCTGCCTGTCTGCACATTGGCAAGCAGGTAACACCATTTGTGTAGACCGCAGTTTTGTGCTAAAAGCTGGGAGCCAAGCAAGTGAGGGCTTGCTGTCCCTTCCGTTGCCTTTTGTTTCCTTTCTAGGGTGGAGGAATTCTAGACTTCATTGAAGCTGAGAAATGACTAAACACTGAAACCAGTCCTCAAGATAAATAGGTTCAAAATATTAGCAGCTTCATAATTCATAAAAATACTAGTTCAGTAGATGGTATTAATATGGATTTGAAGAAATTCTAAATAAGATACTGTTAAATGTTACAGTTTATTAACAGCAATAGTCAATCCTTGGAAAACATAGGACTCTTAAGAATTCTGTATGCCTTAAAACTGCCCAAATTTTCATTTTGAATTTTCTGTTAAACTTCATTTTGCCTAACTAATGCTAAAAACCTGATTTTCAAAACATGGATTTAATTTAGACAGCTCTCATATACTCTTATTTATTCTCACTTGTATTTTCTAATCATTATACAAGGTTTATAATTTTTATAGTCACATAAAAATGTGTTAATAAAAACATGTCCAGTGCTGAGCCAACCCTCAAAGGAGGCTTCCACCTGCCCATGAACACACCCAGAGGGGTCTGTGTGATCAACATCAGAGACAGAACACACACATTGTTCAGTAAAAGTATTTCTCAAGAACTCTGCTATATGTCAGATGCTGTCTTAAGTCCTAGATGGTTATGGAGCCTCCCTAACCCCATCTCCTCTTTCCAAAACACTCTTTATCCACAGCTTTTCCCCTTCAGAAGAGGAACAACATCAATAATTATTACCTAGACCCAAACTTCAAATCTATGAAAGCTTATGCCAAAATTTAAAATAAGACCTCAAAAGGAATTGAACCCTGAATCCGAACTAGGGTGAAGCAAAGAAAAGATAATCTAAAATAAGTACATATCCAGTGTTGTATTTGTTTATTAGTTATCTTAAGGAAGAACTAAAGAAAGGAGAACAATTTTTATGAAGTTTCAACTTTCTGCCAGGCATTAAGGATGGCAATTTACAAGTTGAAAATAATTTAATCTTCAAAATAATTTTATGACATATATCATTCCTTATTGTTCAAGTGAAAAAAAAAAAAAAAAACAGAGTCCCAAAGAGCTTAAGACACTTGCCGATGTTACCCAGCTGGAGGAAGGGGAGCTAGGATTATAATCTCTGCTTGTTCTGATTTCAAAAACAAATTGAATTTATCAGTTTCTCATGACTAATAAAATGAGTAGGAGGGGCATGATCTAAAGTGCCAAATACTAGGTAAGTAGAAATGATAATTAGGCAAAATTTTCTTGTTTAAAACTCCTTTTCCTCAATCACTTATTTTACTAAGGCAACCAAAGAAATAGAAATTAAGTGGGTAATTAGCATTAGATATTTTAGGAGTTGCAAAACACAGAATATTGGAGCAAAAAAGAGGCAGAGTTTAAGCTCCCAGCTAACTCATGAAAGAAAAGAAAGGGAAAGAGAGACTGGAAGGGAGAGAAAGAAAAGATAAAAAAAAGAAAGAAAGAGAGAGGGAGGGAGAATGAAGGAAGGAAGGAAATCTAAGAGTGTTGTGTGATTAAATTACATAAAATATTAACACTTTGTTTGAATTCCTTCTGATAGTCACTTCAACTTTAAAAGCTGGGCTTTATAAGACATTGAAACTAAAAAAACAACAGCAACAAAACTAGAGCTTCACTCATACAAGTTTGCAATGATTGTAAATTATGTGTCTCAAATTTTAAAATGCAAATAAATTCCAAATATCTAGTCCAGCCCTTCTCTTTAAACTCCAGTTATCTCATTTGGCCACTAAGTATGTGATTTTGACTAAATCGATTCCCCTTTTGGAGTATAAGTTTCCTATTTTAAAACAATGAGGAATAGGTAGTTAAAAATTTGGTGACTCTGTAAACAATAAATGTCTCTCTTTTATCCTGATTTTCTATGGCCGTGTATGAAAAAATAAGAACTTTATCTACTTCAGAGCTTTGTTCACACTGCATTCAATGGCATGATGAAGAGCTATAAGTACAATATCTTTTGAATATTTAATACAGTTACAATATCACATTATAAATAAAAATTTAAAAACGGATTTTGTGGTAACAATATACTAACCAGAGCTTGGGGCATGAGATAGAGAAAGTAAGTGACAGGGAAGAACTGGTGTTCTCACAGATGCTTTCCTCCCTCTTTTCTCCCTCCATTCTGAACTCTTTTAAGGTCAAGGACAGATAGCTGAGGCCTTCTAGCCCATAGCCGGTTAGCAGTATATTGTCATTTCCCTTCTGCTTTGATATTCCCTCTGGAGGAATATGGTATTTGTCATCCAACTATAGATATCTTTCTCTCAAAGATGGTATTATTGTTATTGGCGTTTGGGGTAGGACTTACTGGCTGGAAAGTCATTTAGCAACCCTGACCCTGGAGGACTGAATGCCAGTGAATCCCCTTCCCAACTGCAGCAACAGATTTAGCAGAACGAAACACCATGATACGTATTTCTACAACCTCCAGGGAGGCAGTATTTCCCTGACTGCTAGTCACTAATTTAAGCCAACTGCTTCACTAAACCACAGAGTGATGAACAACTTGCTCAAGGTTATATAGATGAGGAATATTTTTTAAAAATTTACTCTTCTTCATATGGAGGAAAGACTTCTGATGGGTAACTGGATAGATATTTGAAGTACTTTTTCCAGCGATGCATATGGTTTTGAATGTAGATATTACCCTCTATGACAATGAGCAAAAGTAGGCACTTTTACAGTGTTCACTTAAAATAACTAATACCAAGTATCTGTGATGGATACTATATATACAATATTCCCTTAGATCAGGGATTCTCAAAGTGAGATCTGCAAAGCCTTGGAGGTCTCTGAGACCCCTTCAGGGCCTCCATGAAGCCCAAACTATTTTTTTTTTAGTATTTTAAATATTTTAATATTTTAAAATATTTATTTGACCTGGGTGGCTCAGTCTGTTAAGCGTCGCCTGCCTTTGGCTCAGGTCATGATCCCAAAGTCCGGGGAAGGAGCCTGTGTGGGGCTCCTTGCTTAGCTGGCGGTCTGCTTCGTTCTCCCTCTCCCTCTGGCTCTCAACCCGCCCCCTCCTGACTGGGTCATCCAGGCACCTCCCGAAACTATTTTTATAATAATACTAAAACATTATTTGCCTTCTTATTATGTCAACATTTAAATTAAAGATGCAAAAAAAAAAAAAAAGTTGAGAAAAATTTTGTGCCTTAGCACAAATCAAGGCAATGACACCAAATTGGGCTTACTAGTAGTCATTATATTTCATACCACCAGAGATAGAAAAAGAGAGACTATCAGTTTTGGATTTGGTCATATCCATGTGATTTTTCAGCATAGCAAGAACCATGGTAGGAGAAATTTTTGAAGACTTGTGTAGGATTTACTATAACTGAGTCAATAAAAATAATTAAAATTAAATTTAATATTGTTTTTTTGAAAAACACAGTCATTAATGAGTCTCTAAGGCTGGTCACATTTTATGGGACAGTGTGGCCAAAATTTCCCTGCTTCCTAGCATCTCCTTCAATGTTCATTGATTGGTGTCTTAGAAAAAAGCTTCAGGTACCTCTATAACACTTTACCACTCTGAGACATCACTGCAGATGGACACATTAACTCTTTCAAAGGAGAAGTTCTACTCTTCAGGTTACATAAAGCATTATGAGAAGTCATATAATGTTGCCCACCCTAGCCGAAATGCCTTCATTATTACATGTGTGTTTGTAGGCAAGACATATAACTTCCCTTGACTCAGCTTCGTTGTTTGTAGTATAATACCAACATCCAGGTAAATTGTTTAGAAGAATAGTGACATATAGATATATTTAAGTATTGGCTCTTATTTTAAGAATAAATTAAGGGAAACTCAACTTGCAAGAATGAATCCATATTAGAAATACAGAAATGTAGAGGTGGGGCGCCTGTGTGGCTTCATTCTTAAATGTCTGCCTTGGCTTAGGTCATGATCCAGAGTCCTGGGATTGAGCCCTCCCCTACACGCCCCCCATCACTCAGCAGGGAGTCTGCTTCTTTCTCTCTCTCTCTTCCCCTCTTTCCCACTTGCGTGTGCACGTTCTCTTTCTCAAATAAATAAAAATAAATAAAAAAAAAAAAAAAAGAAAAGAAAATGTAGGGGTGCCTGGCTGACTCAGTTGGTGGAACATGAGGCTCCTGATCTCAGGGTTGTGAGTTTGAGCTCCACATGGGGTGTAGAGGTTACTTAAAAGTAAAATCTTAAAAAAAAAAATGTAGAGATCACCTATAAGTATAATGTCCACTACTGGGACATTTGCAAGGATGGATTGTGTAAAAGAGCCTGATGATTTGAAATTCTAGAAATTGACATGTACTGAGAAGTTTGTCTGTATCTAATCAGTAATTGCAAAAACATTTTTACACATTCTAAGTGTGAAGAATGTCTTCATTCTTAGGCAAATTAATACTGATATTATTTCTATACCTTTTAGTCGCTGGACTACTTTTAATATACAATGAATCAAAGGTTAACTTTATGAATTAAAATAAAATTAAAAGCCAAATTACTGGGAACACCAATTTTTAAGAGTATCAATCTAGACATTTTATTTTTTTGTCAGTTTATCTGTAACAGATACATGTTATCAGTTACTTTTAGCCTATATAAAAAATAATACATATTCATTATCTCAAAATATTATACATTGTCATAATTATAAATGTTTTCTACCTTGCTACGTTTCCACTGTTTCTCTTACCAAATGACTTCAATTTGTCAGCATAAAGAAAAACATTAAAAAAACCAAAACCTTTCCTAGGCAGTATTCTTGTTAATATAGCACATTAAAATACACCTTATGTATCATAGGAATGTGACATGATGCTATTAGAGGTCACATTAATTTTATAGATGAAAACAAAAGAAGCAAATATAGAAGAGTATACAATATTTTTAAATGTAACGAAATATTTCAGTATCACTATAGATAAAATTTGATATAATTTTGACCTTTTCACACTTTAGATTCTAATAGATCAGTGCTGCTTTCAGAAATGAACATAAACTCCATCTTTTTGCTTCTCTACCTTGGATCATATAAATGATAAGCTGGTTCTGGGGGGAAATTATTATATTGCTTTCTCATCTTTCCTTCAGATGAGAATATTTGAGGCCTGAGTATTATACTCTATCACCTTGAATATATAATTAATAACTTTCAGCATTACTAAAACAACTTCAGTTATATAGGACTGCTGGATTGATTTGCAAACTTTAAAATTATGGTGGTGAACTGTTTAAAGTTATGGTTTAACTTTGAAATAAACCACCAACAAATTGAAAAGGAATATTGTTGGAAGCTGCTGAATATTCCCCCCTCCCGAAATTCAACAGAGACATGATTAGTGGAAGCACAATATGTTCTGAATAACTATCACACAGAACAATAGGATAGTCTCCATTTCAAATTTCACAAGTAAGCATTTGAACCAAGCCCTGACCTACAGATGTCAACCAAAGGGATATATATATATATATATATATATATATATATATATATATATATATAAAAGGCTTTATACTTAATAAGAGATTGTGATGAGCCTGATTTCCCAAATACTCCAGGGGATTGTAAGTCATTTTAAAACTTTGGAAAGCAATATCAATATAATGACCTACATATTAAGTTCTAGTATTTTGCTTAAGAATACAATGTGGCAGGTGAATAATTGTTCATTACAGTATTATATACGGCCTCAAAATATTAAATGCAGCAACCTAAGTCTTAACTGTATACTTAATTGAATAAATATATGATAGTATATCAATATTATATTAAATTTAAAGATTATGCAAAAAATATTTATAATGTTAAGTAAAAAGGATCAGAAAACATTGTGCTTATAATAATTACAGCTATGTAAAGTGATATATAGACGGAGACAAGCAATTCTCAACCCTGGTTGCAGATGAGAATCTCCTGGGGAGTTTTGTTAAAAATGAAAAAATGAAGCCTCAGAAATTCTGATGTAATTGGTTTGGGGTGGTCATTGGTATTTTTCTGAAGCTCTCTAAGTGATTCTGATGTGCAATCCTTAATAAAAGGTTTAGAATAGGAAAAAAATGAATGGTGAGCCCCTCCCAATTAGTCAGGACATATTTCATTTTTATACATTCACTTGTTCACAACTTGGCATCCTCACATATTAATAAATTCTTCTTTGTGTTGGCACTTCTCATCCATGGTTAAACCTCCAAACGGTTCAGGTTTTGATAGTTTCTCTGATAGCAGAGAAAAAAATGGCAGCTTAATTATATCCTAGAATAGAACGGGGAAGAAAAGGAAGGTTTGGGAGCATATTTTCAGGTATACATTAATTCCTGGATACACCGAAACCTGACATATCCCAATCTCTCATTTTAATAATGTTAATGGTTTTCCTATTATATTTGCAACTTGAACCATTTTTTTGTTTTTTTTCATTTTTTTTGGTAGGCAACCTGCTGTGTGATTTGCATACATGTACCTGGGTTTCCTCTTACCTCTTACAGCCTCGTCTGAGCCTCTTATTTTGGATCTGTTCTTCCCTACATGTTGGAAAACCCTGAGTTCAGTCTTCAGCTCCTCATAAACACACACTGCCTAATCAATGTGAATATGACTCCCAACTGTCTACGTCCAGGCCCCATCTCTTTCCTGAACTCCACATAGCTACCGGCCTCCTCAACATCTCCATTTGAATGTCTAATAAGCTCTTGACCCTAATCAGAACCAAATTTTTTAATTTTTGCACCCAGACTTGATTGTCCCTGAGTGTTCTCCATATCACCATTCACCTGTTTGAACCAGTATCATCCCTGCTTCTCAGTCTCAACACTTGTCCAGTTCATCAGCAAATCCCTTTGGCTCTACCTTAAAAGTACATTTTGGGCTCAACTCACTTCCCATCATCTTCAATTTATTCCAAGCCATCAGGACCCAGTAGCCAGCCTGTTTTTTCTCTTGTCACCCATTGTAAAAATTAGGTCAGATCATTTATTTTTTTTTTTCTAGTTCATAACCCTCCAGTGGTTTTCTATCACAATCAGAGTAAAATCAATATCTTCACCCCTTCTGGACTTCCTCTCCCATGTTCTCTGATGACTCACAGAGCTGCAGGCTCAGGGGCCTTCCTGCTGTTCCTCACAAGAACCAAGCCTGTACTAGCCTCAGGGCCTTTGCTCTCCTGCCTAAATTTTTCAATCCTCAGATCTCTGAATGGCTCAGCCTCTCATACTTGTCTCCCCAGTGTCTGTCAAAGTTCACCTCCTCCGAGAGGCCTTCCCTGAAAACCTATTTAAGAGATATCTGAAAGAGAAAATATCTGAAAATTCTCTGAAAGATTCCTCACTTCCCACATTATTTTCCATCCCTTTAAGATGTTTAATTTTTCTTCATGATATTTATGGCTATCGGCACCATATACGCATCTGCTGTTGTCTGTCTTCCTTATAATCTCCATGAAGGTGGATATTGAATGAGTTTTATTCTCTACTTCATCCTCCAGCTTTAAAACAGTACCCGGCACATAGTAGGTGGTCAATAAATATCTGTGGAACTATTGCATCAATGACTCAACAAGAAAACAATGAATCAGTTTTATATATATATATATACACATATACATATACACATATATACATAATTGTAATTACATGTATATACATAAAAAATTTAGGACAGTTTTAAGTTTACACATATACATAATTTAGGTTTATATATGTATATAAAATTAGGTTTACACACATATATATACATACGTGTGTGTGTATATATACACACTCCCACATACTCACATACAAAAAACTGCCCTAAAATTATATATATATATAACATTTTTAAGGGCAGTTTTATGTTTACAGCAAAACTGAGCAGAAGGTACAGAGAGATCCCATATATGCCCTGCCCCTACATATGCAGTCTCCCCTGCTATGAACATCTGGTCCCAAATAGGTACATTTGTTACAATCTATGAATATACATTGACCTACCATTATCATCCAAAGTCCATCATTCACATTAGGGTTCACTCTTGGTTTTGTACATTTCATGGTGGGACTGGGAGGAATTAAATCAATGCTTTTCTCTGGCCACCTTGAAAGCCATCTTCAGCACCTCCCACCATCATTGCTTCTAATTTGGTGACTCAATCACTAGTTCAGGCCACATTTAATAATTTGTAATGCATCTTCCTAACTCTGGTGTGACTCATTGGAACTGACCCTCCACACTGAGAAGTGAATGTTATTATCTATGAATATTATCTATGATATTATCTATGAATGAAATCTTTCCCAAGAGCCCCCATGCACAGGACACTGTTACTTGCCGCACCCCTCGCCTGTGCTGTTCCTTGGGGACACAGGCTTGCTGAGTCTTCTCTGACAGAGGTGCCCACACAGCTACAAGCGCAAGTGTCCTCCTTTGCAGTCTCCTTGTCTCAGTCATGGCTCTTAATTGCAGCTCCCAGGGACCATTATAAGAGAAGCAACAAACACAGAAGACACGGAAAGGGGCATAGACCTAGAACTAGATTGTCTGGGTTCCAATTTTGTTTGCCCTTTACTCTTTGTATGACCTTGGCAAGTCATTTAAACTTTTTTGGCTTCTGTTCCCTCATCTGTAAAATGAGGATAATTATAATGCCCAGGTCTCATAGACTTGTGATGGCTGGAAGACTTGATACATGTGAATTGTTCACAATAGTACCTGGCACATGGCAAAGACTAGATACATTAGTGATTATTGTATTATTTATTATTATTACATCAGTTTCAGCTTTCAATTTGTAGATGGGTTGCACTATACATTTTCAGTAAGTTCACACTCCTCAATGTTTCTGACATAAATCTGAGTTCCAAATTCTTTTACTCTCACATTGGATGCTTAGGTAGGTAAAAGCAACACAACACACAAGGAAATTGTGTGGTTTGAACTTTGTAATTCCAGTTCTAATTGCAATTCATAATTTGGGGGGTCTTAAAGATGGTATTAAAATTTTGTATTAGTTTCCTTAGGCTGCCACAAGTAAGTACCGTGGATTAGGGGGTTTAAACAAAAGAAATGTATTTTCTCACAGTTCTGGAGGCTGTCAGAAGCTTTGGTTTCTTCTGAGACCTCTCCCTGCGGCATCTAGATAGGTGGTCATCTCTCTGTCTTCACATGCTCTTCTTCTTGTGCATCTCTGTGTTCTAGTTTCCTCTTTTCATAAGGACACCAGTCAAATTATGTTAAGGCCCATCCTAATGACCTCATTTTAACTTAATTACTTTTCTAGAGACTCTATCTCCAAATACAGTCACATTTTGAAGTACTGGGAGTTAGGACTTAAACGTATGAATTTTATGGACTACAGTTCAATTCAGAACAATACCATATCCCTAATCTCTAGCTACTTTTCTGCACAGCTGACACAAATAATGGATACTTAAATATACGAACTCTATCATCATCATAAGTCATAGTCCAGTGAATTAAAATTTTTAGAAAAATACAACTACTACTACTTAAACTCAGGTGGGGAAAGGTTCTTTTTAAATTAAATATAACCAAACACCAAGTCAGAGCTTAAATGTTATGGTGAAAAATAGTATAGATGAATCCTCTATCATTATTTCTTTTTTGTATGTTGACAACATTTTATATTTTAAAAAGAGAGGTCATTTGCAGCTGTCAGTGAGTATATGGCCAAAACCAAACAAATAAACAAACAAAAATTATGAAGTTAAATTACTTTTTCAAGGCTAATTTAAAAAGCAGTGACTTAAAAATTAATAAAACTTGAAAATGCAATACATAAACTTGATGGTACTACAGATACTAATTCAATTTTTAAAATTAGGTTAATTTTATACGTATTTTGGTTTTTTAAAAATTAACATCATTACTTTATAAATCCTAACTCAACTTTTTCTTCTTGCTACTATTGTCTACCAGTTTGCAGGTGGATTGGTCCCTGAATCTTTGTCTATATCAATGCAGATCTGAAAAATAATACAACACGGGTAATTAATAAAATGTTAAGGGTTATATATTTCAGTCCTAGATTTCAACCAGATTTGTTCTCTTAAAAATTAAGGTAATATTTGGGGAAAAATGAATCAAAGTAGGTATTATAAATTTTAGGGTACATCCGGGGTTAAATAAATTTGCTTAGGAGCTATGCTCAAATAAGTTATTAGGTAGGAAATCATTTTAAAACAAAAACAGACTGTTGTACCACCTGCTCTCCTAATATATCTTTTGTTTCATAGCATTAAAGGACAAAGATCATCTGTTATGTGTTTTCTTGCTCTTAGTGATTAATACAAGATATAGATAATAAATCAGATTTCCTAAACCCTTTACCCTCTGTCACTACAAAAATAAAATGTATTGATAAAATTCCACAATTAGTAAAGCACAAATGACTTTGACATGAAGCAAAACTTTAAGAATTTTTGAATGAAAATTTTAAATGCTGTAGGAGTTATTGATGTACGGCTTAATATATTTGCAACTAATAGCCACAGAAATGAATTCTGAAGTGCCAGGCCTGAGTTATTCACCATAAAATGCCTTGTTTAATGTTTCTTTAATGAAATCAAATCGTTAAGATAATGAAAATAAAGAGAAAGGTCAAGTCACTGAGGATAAGCCACTTAACCTTATATCTTATTGCACATAACAGCCCAGAGTAAGAAACCAATCTTCATAAATTGAATTTATTTCATATTCCTAATGCTTATGAATAAATCATCTTCTGTAATTAAATAATGCGTGCTTCTTTTCTGAAACCCCTACTACCAGTTGTTAGGTTTGGTTTGTATATCAAATTGGTTTTTCCCAATTTGACATCTGTCTGCCGGGCACTCCCTACGGAGTCCAAGTGAGGTGCTGTACCCTTCGGCACTCGCTGAATCTGAGTATTTGAGAAACAATAGAAGGAGAAGCTAATAAAGACTCCAGCAGTAAAACAGTTTGAGATAATGCTTTAAATTCCCTAAATTAGCTTGGAATTACATTTCATCTCCCACAAAAGAGAGCAACAGGTCATGTCACTATTACTATTATAATCTCTTCCCACACATTCCATTTTTCCAGAAATCTAACTCAGATGCTGTACTTGTGAGTTCAGGGACACATATCCTCACAAGCATACAATAAAAAGCCCCCATCTCTTTGTCTTTTGCTCCAGATCATTTCTCCTATTTCTGTAATACTATTCTCCCCAAATTCTTAAATTCCAAAATATATTTGAAAGGGAGGAATTCAAAATTAAGAATAGTATTTCTCATTATCTTTAGCAGCATGCTTAAAGCACATCTTAAACATCATCATCCTGAAATTTTGTTGATTTTCGCTTACAGTCCATGCAAATTTGAGGCTTTTCTTTTATTCAAGGTCAGTTCTTTAATCATCTGGCCAAATAGGAATGATTCGAGCCTATTTTTTGGTAATTAAATTAAAAGGAAAGGTAATTTATTTTCACCGTGTAAGACTTATCTCACTTTCCCATTGTTTTCTGCACAATAGGACATTTTGAATGAAAAAGCAACTTTCACTGTGGCCACAGTTCTTTGCCTTTTTTCTGCAGAAACTCTGCAGAGGGATGACCCACAGCTGGACACACTCCCAAGCCCAGTTCCTGGAATGCTCCTAGTAACTCCATTTCTACTTGTTCCTTTCCAGAGAGTCCATCAGAATGCAAGCGAATGCGAATAGGAATGGGGAAACTTGAATATTCCCTGCTTTGTAAGGAAAACAAAGTAACCATTCCTCAAACTTTTATAATGCAGTTACTAGCGGTAAATAATTAATGCAGGATACATTGATGTATTATAACCTTTCAGTGAAGAATCATATTTTGGATTTGGTAAAAGAAGGTTTTCCTGTGAATACTCAATTCCAAACACCAGACCCCACTATCCTGTTAAACACACCTGCATTTCAGACTTGTATTTGAAAGCTCTTAAAAACAATGTTTCCATGCAGAGGAAGAAAATACACTCAGTTGTGCTTCCCAGTATTGGGGATGGCAGTATTCATCTCATTGTCTTGTTTCAGGTTATGACTACCATTTGCAAGAAGATCTTTCAAAATTATCTGACTCTGAGAGCAATTATTTTAAAATCTGATATGCTTGAGTGGATTGAGTTCTTATCAATAATATTTTATAAGCTACTTCCTGTTAGTCTTTTAAACCTAAAGCATAAACTGATGCTATGCGCTAATTAAAATACACACATTACAGTTTGATTCAACAGAAGAATAAATGAAAAGTGTCCTTTAATAAGATTAAGATTCCCAATCACATTTACAAACATCTACCCAAGGCATTTAATAAAAATTTAAAAAAAAAAAAAGGACATTTATCTTTTGACTCTGGCCAAGGAAGCACTTTTGTTAATGATAGTTAGGCACCCAAAATTTCATTTTTAGAAAATGTTTGTGTTGGAAGCATGTACAATTGGACTCTTCTGTTGCACTGAAATAATTGTTGCAAACTGACTGTGACTCCATTGATCATATAGGTCAAAAAGCTCTAAAAACTAAAAAGCTCTGCTAATAAATGCAAAAAAAAAAAAAAAATCTGTAAGCAGTGAGGCAACTTTAAGCAAAGAGCCAGAATTTGGGCACCTTGCCTAAGTGAACATACGGCATGGGGTGCCTGGGAGGCTCAGTCCTTAAGATGTCCTCTTTGGCTCAGCTCAAGTCAGGATCCTGGGGTCCCGGAATCAAGTCCCACATTAGGCTCTCTGCTCAGAGGGAAGCCTGCTTTTCCCGCTCTCTCTGCTGCTCCCCCTGCTTGTGTTCCCTCTCTCACTGTGTCTCTCTCTGTCAAATAAATAAATAAAATCTTAAAAAAAAGGAAAAAAAGAGAAAAGACAAACATTATTTTCCTTCCATGAGGATGGTGACAGCAATTGTCTAACAAGTAATGGGGCAATAAAAAATAAAAGCCTTTCAAGATAATGTGTTTGATAGGGAATAAACAAATGTAATCAGCTTCAACAATGTTTTTTAGATTGCATTCCCCTTTTTCTCCTTCACAGCCACATGAGGATAGGTGGTCATTTTATTTCTGCAAAGCAGACATAACTTCTGGGGAAATATTCTAGCTACACTTTTTGCCACAATTACTTGAATAAGAGTTGTAGGAGTATGTGGAAAAGTTTCCTGGAAAAAAAAATTAGAGAGATGCCTTCCTGGGCAAGTGATTTTTTTTGTTTCAAAATCTATGTTAGAGTAAAAACTAATGTACTTTCAAATTCATTTAAAACTAATTTATTTGTAAATTAATTTATAAGTGAATTAATTGATTCACCATTTTTCAACTATTACCCAAACATGGAGGGAGGGTTTTACAAAAGGCTTTGCCCACTGGGGTATCGCGTGACAAGTTAGATTTTAAATGGAGATGACCAGAATGGAGGAATCAACAGGAAAATATAAGCAGCTTCATCAGATATAATCTGTATCATTTCCCCATGCCACACTGTGTTCACACCTGGCTTTATAAATGTAAAAGACAAAGCACTTATCCTTAGGAAGTATTGATGAGGAAGCTGTAGAAACAATTATGAAAAGGTTAGCTGTAACATAATAGTTTCATTGGAGAAATTAGACTTCAAATGAATCTATTATAAATTAAGGTTGGAATTATTTTTATACTTCACATTCATTACTCTTGTAACAAAAAGCTAGACAATAAAATCATGAAGAAATGTTAGAAACTATACCCAGGGTAGAGGTTCAGTCGGTATTCATGCTCCCTAAAATGAACTACCAACATTGGATTAGAATTGGGGGGGGAGGGGATTAGAATTTTTTTTTTTTTTTTGAGATTGGAATTTTTTTTATTAATTATTTATTTATTTGACAGACAGAGATCACAAGTAGGCAGAGAGGCAAGCAGAGAGAGAGAGAGGAAAGCAGGCTCTCCGCTCAGCAGAGAGCCCGATGCAGGACTCGATCCCAGGACCCTGGGATCATGACCTGAGCCGAAGGCAGCGGCTTAACCCACTGAGCCACCCAGGCACCCCGAGATTAGAATTTTTTAAAAACAATTATAACAATCATGTATTGGAAAAAAAAAAGAAATATCCTTAATTAACAGAATAAAATAATAGAATGGGAAAATGAAAGTACAATAATCACAACATACCAATGATTGGATATTAGAATGGAATCTAACCTCTTTTTTTTTCTGCAATAGTAACGACATGAATCCATTTGTATTCTTTGTAGGTAAATGTTTAAATGGGTTGGACTTTCAGAAACAACAGTATAGGAGGCACATGAGATTAAGAACATTGAAGACAGAACAGATACTTAAAAAACAAAAACAGCTCAGGGTCTTTTTATCCAGACAGCCTCGCAAGTTACTTAACTTCTCTGGGTTTGAAAACGGAGAATGTTATCCACAAGTAGGATTATTCTGAGGCTTAAAGGAGATTATATATGTAAAGTACATGGCATATAGTGGGTGCTAAACAAACCATTGCAGCTGATCATTGCAGTTGATAATAAACATTCTGTAAATCAGCCAGAAATCCAACAGAAGACGACCTAGATGTTAGGAAAGGCAGCAAAAGGGCTGCCCAAAATTTAAATGACATGCAAAGTAACTTTTCATTCAATAAAAAGCAGAGAATTATGTATATTGTAAGGACCTATTTAGCCAGAGCACTTCCATCCGGTTAAACAATCATTTTTTGTTTAAAACTTAAACTGTCCCTGTCCCCCCTTCCCCCAGGGACTTACTTAAAAACAAGTCCCAGGTAATAAAGCCCAAATATAAGGGTGGATCGGGGCAGGTGGGGACATCCAATCAGTGCGGGGGTGGGGGGGGTGGTCAGCGCATACTGTCTCCCTAGTTACCAAGGAGTATGGGCCCCGCCCTCTGGACGCCTTTTGGGAGCCAATTCTGACCAAGGTGATAGGCTAATTCAAATATCTACTAGGGTAAATTGTAATTCAATTGGTCACTTATGTGTGACTGTGCAGCTTTCTCTGTGTGTTACAATTTCATTGGCCACCTATGTGTGGCCAGGCCCAACTGCATGGCCTTTGCCCTTAAAAGCTAGTCTGTGAAGCAGAGAGAGTTCACCATCTCTGTAAGAGGCGTGGCCTGGAATGTTCAGTCTGATTCTTGATGCTTGGCGTGGAATAAAGCTTTGCTTGACCTTTGCTTTATATTGGTCTTGCTCCTTTAATCACGGACTCATTATTGGGGGACCTAACATATATTAGGAGAAATGAACATAGATTTACCTAACTCATTTAAAAATACATATGTACCTATATTAAGAGATTTAATTCAATCATAAACATTCATGGAATTAGACTGTCAATAATCAAAATCTTTTAAAATATATTTTTAAATTGAATGCAAAAATCTGTGTTATACACTAATGAGCTTTTTTTCAATGGTCTACCAAAAAGTAAGCATCTTTCCATGAGAATATAATGAACAGTGTATTACTTATATATTACCATGCAAGATTAAACTGTTACGGGAAACTGTTATTTTTAAATAATAACGTCTTTAATTACAAAGCATTTCAAACTTAGGCTCTAAATTTAAAGTTTATGTAAATAATCAATGAAAACCACCATAACCCTACTGCCTTAAATTGTGTTACATTAGTAATGATCAAAATTCTATCTGCAATTTTAGAAGAACTGTAAAATTTCTGGGGTGCCTAGGTGGCACAGTCAGTTAAGTGTATAACTTTTGATTTCAGTTTGGGTCCTAATCTCAGGATCTTGAGATGGAGACCCACATTGGGCTCAGTGAGGAGTCTGCTTGTCTCTCTCCCTCTGCTTCTCCCTCTGTTTATCCTATCTCTAAAACAAGCAAACAAACAAGCAAATAACAGCTTTAAAAAAATAAAACTGTAAAATTCCATTGATGCTTCTTTTCTTTTTTTTTTTTTTAAAGATTTTATTTTATTTATTTGACACAGAGAGATCACAAGTAGGCAGAGAGGCAGGCAGAGAGAGAGAGAGGGAAGCAGGCTCCTGGCTGAGCAGAGAGCCCGATGTGGGGCTCGATGCTTATTTTCTTAATGTAAATCACCACAGTGTATGAACAGCGTATCAACGGTATAATCTAAATGAATTAATGTCACCTGTGGGGTTTTTGGCCAACAGTTTCATATAAATTGAATGCAGATTATGCCATTCCTTCACTGGTATACCAAATTTCCCGAGCTCCTAATATTTTATCAAATGTATAATTGATTAAGAGAAAAAAAGAATATTGTAACAATTCAACTAGCATTGAATCCTGGCATATTTAGTTGATTTCCAGACACTTAAAACATAACATTCTAAAATTAAATTTAGTCTGAAAATCACTTGCTAATATTCATAAAATGGAAACTGATTTTGAGTGACACTAAATTCCTAAGTACTGACATTCACTTCTAAATAAGAACTGAAGAATTCAGGATAGTCAAAATGAATCATTAGGAATTAGACACATTTTCAAACTTCTTAATTTAAAAGAGATGTTAGGTTTTCAATTTAGTATCTTGTTCCCATTATTGAAAAAAATATATCTCCTTCTAAAGTCCAAATTCTTTACTGTGAAAAACAATTTTCTTTTATACTTTTTTTCATAATCTTTTTTTACTACAATGAAACCCTTGAACTCTAGAGACATTATTTTATCATGAGAAGTTGTCTGTATGTGAATCAAAAAGATGGGAGAGAGAACAAGATTCCTAGCTATAAAACTCACTTGTACATTCCATGGTACACACTCCAGATGCTCAGTGAGGTTCACGGCCAAGAACACAAGCATCATCACAGAACTTTTCAGAATCACAGAATCTCAGACCTGCTTAATAAGAACCTACTTGTTCATAAGATCCGATGGTGGCAAGAGTGATTTATGTGCATATTAAAGTTTAAGCCTCAATGGGAAAACAATTTGATCCACAGATATTAGAAACATCTGACTCTAATTAAATTATAATTAATTAGAATTAAATTAGATAAACTATAAATAAATAATCGAGAAAGATAAATAAGTTAGAATTAAATTAATTCATTATTCTAATGAAATTAAGTTGACTTAGTGATGAAGTTACTCTATATATTTAAATGGTAGGAAATCAGGGCTGAAAGGCACTTTAAAACCGTGATTTCCTCTAAACCTCCACCCTTAGGAGAAATAGGTAGAAGAAAAAAAAAAAAAAAGACTATTTTGGAGACCTGTTAACATCCTTAGTTTAAATTACTTCTCTCTCAAACCTATTGTCGCGTCGCTTTGCTTTGCTTTGCTTTGCTTTGCTTTGCTTTGTTTTATTTTGGAGCCCAAGAAACCGATTTCAGGAAACTGAGTCAATTGCCCTAGAAAACAGCTAGCTTTCTACTGAGTAGGTTTAGAGAAGGCATGAAAACGCTATTTTAAGAAAGAGATCACACAATTATTTGGCTTTATTTCACAGAGGGAGAAACAACTTTGCTATTTCTAACAACACAATATAGGTACACCGAAGAAACTTTTTCCTGTAATTCTAAGAATGCTATATTTAGGGACAAAACAAACCAGTTGTTCTCCTCAGCATGAAAGCAATGTATGGTCATCCAAATTACTCAAGAAGAGTAATACTGAGTTTTTGTCTTCTTTTAAAGAGTGGATGATTACTTGAAGTTCTGATTCTTGAAGAATCAGAAATAGTTCAAACTGAGCTCCACAGGAAGTAGGAAATAAGGCTCATCATGTCCTACCCAAGAGAATCTGAACAGCTGTTCTTTAATTTGGGAGACTGGATGATGACTGTGACAAGTGAAAGTGCCTAAGATTTAACTGCGTTGGAGTCTGAACATTTTTTATACCCTATTTGACAAAATGGGAGAAAGGAGACATTAACTACAGGGAAGAAGAGACATGGAGACAGAGATATTTCCTCTGTCCTTTATGTGGGAACATTGATTCAGTGGTAGGAAATTAGTCTGTGTGCACGTATATGTCTATGTGAAGCAAGTGTCTAAAACGTGCTCTCATCCATTGATAGGCCATTAATCACAATGGGTTTAAGCAAATCATCCCTCTAATACCCACAAAGGATTCATCTATGGAGTCTAAAATGCCATCTGGCTGCATTCCTCTTCCTCATTTCTAGTCCTTCCTCAGTGTTCACCTTCAGGTAATTGAAATAGTTTTCCTACAAGACTTCATTTAAAATGCAGGCAATTATAATAAAATATATATTTAATATATATATGATATATATCTAAAAATAATAAGATTATGCTGAGTGAAATAAGTCAAGCAGAGAGAGTTAATTGCCATATGGTTTCACTTCCTTGTGGAGCATAAGGAATAACACGGAGGACATGGGGAGATGGAGAGAAGTGAGTTGGGGGAAATCGGAGGGGGAGACGAACCATGAGAGACTGTGGACTCTGAGAAACAAACTGAGGGTTTTGGAGGGGAGGATCGTAGGGGGTTGTGTGAGCCTGGTGGTGGGTATTAAGGAGGGCACATATTGCATGGAGCACTGGGTGTTGTGCATAAACAATGAATTTTGGAACATACACACACAAATAAAAAAAAAATAAAATGCATGCAATTAAAAATAGATTTTGAAATTTTTAGAGGAAGTTATGGTACAATTCAAAATATATTATCTTCATCCATGCTCAAGTTTTCCACATTATCACTTAAAATGCAATTACATGATTTGTGCTGAGGGGTCTGAGTTTTTCATGTAATCATTCAAGAATGAAAGTAGATTAATTAAATTTGGGGGAAATCTATCCTTATCACCATTCAAAAGAAGATTAATATATTTTCTCTAATGTACAGAATTAGAGAACGTAATCATGGATTTATGGATAAAGCACCCACACTTCTGAAATAGAAGTGAATTATCAGCAGTCCAAGAACTCACAGCCTGAGATCTCCATTAATTGCCTCCCAGTACATATTTTAGTTCTTTACTCTCAGCCAATGTGGTAAGTTTTGTTAGCGCCACAATTGGACATCTATCAAAGAGGTAGTAACCGAGAAAAGTGCTTTTGTAATGGAAGATCTTTTGCTCTAAGAGCCAACCCATTATCAGGAAGATAATATTAGTAAGTTTTAGAATTGCCTTTTCAAAATGATACTATACTGCTTTTTTATACAGATCAGATCTTTAGACACAAAATAGAACGCTTGGTGGTTCAAAATTAGGCTCTTAAGTGTAAAGAACATGCCTGATTTGGGATAAGAAATTAAAATACAATATAAATAAGAGCTGGATGAAATATCACCAAGTTATCAACTCTTTACTCCTGTCATTTTTCTTAAAATCGCTGCAAGCTCCTGCAGGCATCCTCTTTTCAGGGTGTCCCAGAGGCAGTTTGCAGTGGAGGTTATATTGAATTATTGAGAGCTGGCAACCTGGTTTTATTTCCATCGTAGCCACTAGTTAACTTTGTTGGTCAAATCCTATTTCTGGGCATTAGTATTTCCATTTTTAACTTGAAGTGGTCGATCATATTGGTGATTCTCAAATTGAGAACCTGGACAAACAGCATCAGAATCACCTGGGAATTTGTGAGAAATGCTACTTCCCAGGCCTTCTATCCTGATTACATAGGAAGTCTGAGTGTGGGCTTCAGCAATATGTGTTTTAATAAGGCAGCCAAATGATTCTGATGTATTCAAATTTGGAGACCGTTGGATTATGTGATTTCAAAAGTTGTTTCTAGCTGTGAGATAATTATTGAGTAGAATGAATTTATGAGCTTGAGGCAAAGATTTGAGGAGTTCAGTCAAAGATTTTGTCTTTCTTAGCCCCAGAATCTAGAACACCTCAATGAATGAATGAATGATTGGAATCTCATCTCTCTAGTAAAGTAGCCTCCTCTCTCCTGAAATCCCAGTTACACTTCACCTATGACGATTTTATCGTCATAGATCGTCAAGAGTCATCCTTTTACTTTTCTTACTTTCACTTGTTTATATGTCTTATCTTTTCTATAAAGCAGGCACCATTCATAGCAGGTTTTCCTTCCCATACAGCAATGGTTCTTGGATTTCAACATGAATAAAATTATATGGAGGGTGCATGAAAACACAGAGTGTTGAGTCTCAGCCTTAGAGTTTCAGATAGAGCAGGTCTGCATTCTTAAGAAGGTGATGCAGAGGCTTTAGGGGAGGCTCAGATGGCTGGGAGAACAATGCTGGCTGGGATCTCCCCAGCTTCACAGACACTAAAAAACAAAGAAATGTCTTAAAAATCTTAAAGGCAATAAATGAAATTATTTTTAACATGTTGTAATATGAAAATTCAGTTTGTTTCTACTAGTTTACATATTTCTAGGTTCTCTCTCAAGTGAATTACTTTAAAGGTTTCTTGAAAAGTTTTGAAACTATTGCTTAGACAGCAATTCTGTTCAGTACTGGTTATTATAAAATACACTATCTACAAAGAGACCTGAGTTTCATTCAGCAAATAGGCTTAGGAAGACACAGGGATGAGAAGTTGAGACATCGATTAGAAACAATCCAGGCTAACAGGACTGGGGTGAACATGACTAAGGTTTGTTTTGTTTTGGTTTGGTTTTAAGATTTACTTATTTTAGAGAGAGAAAAAGAGTGTAGGGAGACGGGTAGAAGGAGAGGGAGGAAGAGAATCTCAAGCAGACTCCCTGCTGAGCGTGGAGCCTGATGCTGGGCCTGATCTCAGGAACCTGAGATCATGACCTGAGCTGAAACCAAGAGCCTGGCGCTTAACCGACTGCAGCCTCCAGGTGCCCCAATACTAGCGAGTTTAATAAGAGTCTGCCATTCAGAAACATAGAGTTCCAGCTGTTCAAATTAAAAAGATAAAGTTATTTAGAAACAAATGTCTAACATAAGAAAACTCCAGTATGTGATAATAGAAATTCTAAGTGTTAGTTACCTGTTATTTGTATTATAAGATACTTTATCCATTTTCAAACGATTCAGAGGTGGGGCCATTAAAAAGCAGTTTCTTAATTTTACCTTAAATATGATTAAATTTGGGGCACCTGGGTGGCTCCGTCCAGAGTCTCACTCTTGGTTCCAGCTCAGGTCTAGGTCCCAGGGTCCTGAGATTGAGCCCCTTGTAGACTCAGCGCAGAGTCTGCTTGTCCTTCTCTCTCCCCCTCTGCTCCTTCCTCCACTCACTTTCTCTCTCCCTCTATCTCTCAAATAAATAAAATCTCAAAAACACACTAATTTTTTTAAAAAAGATTTTATTTACTCATGAGAGACAGATAGAGGGAGGCAGAGGGAGAAGCAGGTTCCCCACTGAGAAGGGATCCCAATGTGGGGCTCGATCCCAGGAACCCGGGATCATGAGCTGAGCTGAAGGCAGATACTTAATCATCTGAGCCACCCAGGTGCCCTATATAATTAAATTTTTATATTAGTTTTCTCATATCCATTGCCTAAACCAAGGCATACCTGCATTTGGGAAACCAATGCAAAAGAAAGGGGCAGGTTTATAAAAAAATATACTAATTTCCCAAAAGTTCTGTCTGGAACTCTTTTGATTTTGTTCCTGACAACTTCACAGAAAATTAAGTCCCATGAACACTATAATAGCGTTGCTATTATAGTCTATAAATTTTCAGGATTAATGAATAAAAGAACAGGTCACAAGTTTTCATTCTACAATGTTTGCTTACAGTTGATGCAGAACATAGTTTTCTGGTCATTGTAACCTGTGTTTAGGGTTCTGTCAAAGCTACTTCCTTTGCCCTTGTGACTAATCCATCCATCCTTTCTTTCTTCCTTCCTTCCTTCCTTCCTTCCTTCCTTCCTTCCTTCCTTCCTTCAACTGAGTGTTGATTCATGCCAGCCTCTCTTCTAGGCAATGGGGATAAAAGGATGAATCTTGACCTTACAGACTTAACTTCTAGTGGAGGAAATCAGTAATAAAATTCAGTGATAAACGTATGTATATTAAAGGCACAGATGGATTCTTATTCTTGGTACAGTGCTTATTTGGTGCTCAATATTTAATTGACTGAATGCATTCTTTATGGTTTACAAATAGTACAAAAAGTGCTCGCTTCGGCAGCACATATACAAATAGTACAAAAAGGATAATGAGTTAAATATATATTTGACTTCATCATCTTATATAATACAGTATTCTAACTAAATTTTCTGATAATTATTTTTTGAGACTCTAAATTATTTTTTGAGACTCTAATTAATCAGTTAAGAAAGTTCATTCATGCATATTATATGTCATAAATTTAAACATACATTGTAATATAATTATTTTTTCCTGATTCAAAATGTAAAATATTATGGTTGAAATCCTAAGTAAATCTCTCCTCTATTGCTTAGGAATCCTCCTGTTCTCAAGCTGCAGATTCTACAAACACAGCATCAATCTCCACCTTCCTCCACCTTCTATTCCCGGAAACCACACACTTAATCTAAAGAAAGATGAAAGTTAATTAGAGTTATATTGCATATATTAACCATGGCGTGAAGCAGAGAGTTATGTAAGAGAGTAAATTATGGTTGCTATAGGAACCATAATTTAGTATTTGGGGCAAAAGCATTAACTCTATTCAGGTCAACTATATTTTGAAGAATAATACCAAGAGAAAAATACTCTGAAAGATCAATTTTTTAAATAACAAACTTACAGAGATTTTATTTTCATTCTAAAATGCATATAAAGAATAGCCAAGAAAATACTTGTTTCACAAATTGAATACGGAAATGAAATTTCAGTGGCACTGATATTTGACAACAATCGTAAAATTCCTCACTTTCTCTACTATATTCTTTGTTTGTGTCCTACTGCTTAGTGATACTGGACTCAATACAAAGTTTGTATTCTGATAGTAGAAATATAAAAATCAGGTTCCTATAATCTCTTTTAAGTTCTGGTATGTAATACTTTAAAATACATTTGGAATTAATTGCAGAGAACAAAATCTGTTCATATTCTCTGGCAAATGAAAGACTGTTTTTAATAGTCAAAATGGTCTAGACTTGGGAAGTCAGGGAAAAAAAAAGAATTTGGATGGTCAGAAAATTTTTGTAATGTGAAACTTGGCGATTCTCACTGTGTGGCACTATGTTATCATTTTCATCAGAGAGTTTTTTAATTGCATGTTAAAATGACTAAACAGAAATAACTTTCTAGGAGGCCAACATTTTGTTTCTTTATTTCTAGTGTATTATTACTCTATACAGTATCCAAAGTTGTTAACAGCAAAATGGCACTATAGTCCCCCTGTGCATGCATTTTTGATGCTTCCCTTTGGCTAGTACACATCCATTTTATTACTTTCAATTAAGAGGGCAAATATTTTGCCCAAATCACCACCACTATGATAAATCCAAACAACTGCTGTATGACTTTTGGGTAATTCACATGCATGCTTTTTTTTTTTTTCTATTCATAAATGCTACTCCTCTGAGGAAAAGGTTAAAAAGAAAAACTGTTAATAATTTGCTACAAAATGTAAATGAGAGAGCCTTCATGATAGTACTTTAAGAAATAATTGCTACTTTTTTGCAAGTAGTCAAATGGTAATTAATCAAGGAAAAGGGTGAATTTCATTTCCATGGAAAACACTGCATTGAAAAATTATTCTAAGCTTTAAAAGGTAAACACAAATTATGACATTGTAAAAACATCCTACACAATTAATTTCTGTGTTTAAATTTATGAATACATATATTTTCTTGGCTACTGTCTACTGTGATTCGTAACAGAATATTTCTCTCATTACGAACTTTTTAATTAGAAAGAAAATATAATGCTCCCCAAAGCCAATAAAAGCTGGAGATAAGAAAAAAAAATGTTGCAGAACAGCACAGATTATAAAAGAGGAAAACGAGTATAAGAAAAACAGGAAATTTAGATAAATCCAATCTGTTTTCTCTATCTTAACTGTGATCACATTGCCAATTGAATCTGATGTTTCCATTTTCAGTTTAATTCAAGATACTGCAGAGAATAAAGTATTTGTATTAATGTCATTTATTCTAATATAATTCTTAAATTTGAGAAGCATGTTCAAGAAGTCCCCAAATCACTCATCCACTTTCACCAAACAATACTTTTTACTGTACCAAATTATTTCATTTACTGCCTACCTTTCTTACAGAGCCTCTTCTGGCTGATTAGATAGAGGCGTTTGATGGGGCTTGAGATGGTTCTCCCTCAGTTGCACAACTGTTACATCTCCTGCTTACTGGGAACGCTAGATTTCCAAATGTGCCCGGTATGAAGTGCAGAATCACAATGGTCTTACCCCTTGGGTGTCTAATTGTCTGGTTGCTTAAAGTTGTTAGGGGTATATTGCATGGGTTTTAAAATAACTATTTCATTTAAAACTTAAGAACAAAAACAAACCTGTCTGGTTCAGAATAAATCAAACATCCATGGTCACTGAGTTAATTCCGCATTAATGAACTTGCTGACAGGATGTTTAATGCTGTGTTTCAGGGGCTGGCAGCCACAGCATATGTGCTGGCCGGAGACTCCCGATTCCAGAGGCACTTCATTACAAAGCAATCACCACTGCCTCCACTGTCCCCTCCTTGACAGCCTGGCTAAGGGGTTTGGACACAGGTAGGTGTGCGCAGTTAACCAGCGGGAGTCCGCCCTGGACAAACTCAGTCATTCGTTCTGAAGGTAGCTAAGAAAAAGGAAGGAAGGAAAGGGAGGAAGGGAAGGAGGGAGGGAGCGGGGAACTGTAAAAGGCAAAATAAAGGCGGACAGGATGCATAAAACACATCCTTTCTCCCCCAAAGTGAGGAGTCCAGATGTTGCATAGGGGCCTGGAATAGCAGGGAAGAGATTGTGAGGTGAAGTGGCAGAGGTTGAGTGAGGCTGAAAACCTCCCAGATGTCTCCTAATGCAGGTTTAAGGGACCCCAGACAAACTAAAACCCTCTTGCCCTTGACCTCCCTTTCAGAAGTCCTCCTGTACATCTAGGTCCCTCTACTTAGTCATCAGCATGCGCTAAATTGATCTCTGACTTTCCAAGTTCATCACCCCAACCAAAACACACCTTCCTTTTAAATCATAGTCCTTCTCCTTTCCAATAAATCTCTATCCCTGAATACCGTGTTTTTCTCTTATGTGTGGGTTTAATGAGCTGACCAAAGTGATACATCCCAAGCACCAGGGAGAACATTGGTATTTTAGTAGAAAAGCATTAACTATAATGCTCTGGAATAAGGGAAGGTTTTGTTTTGTTTGAATCTTAGATTTCACAATAGTTTCTCAGAGTAAGAAAAAGTCTTAAAAGTTTACTATAGGTTCGACCTTTCTTTCCTTGGATTTATGCCTGCCTCCTCCGTCTTTACATGGTCAAGTCCAGAGCAGAGGTTCTCAACCAGGGGCTTTTCTGCCCCCACCCCAAAGGAAAGATTTGGCAATGTCTGCAGATCTTTCTGATTGTTGGCTGGGTTGAGGGGCTTCTATGGGCATCTAGGGTATAGAGGCCAGGGATGCCACTAAACATTGTAAGATGTCCAGGACAGCAGCCCTCCACAAAAAAGAATTATCTAGCCCCAAATGTGAATAGTCCTGAGGTTATGAAACCCTGAGTTAGAGTCAAATTTATTACAGTAGCATTATCACGCCATCCCATAGACTTCTTCACCCTTGGCTGGTAGCAGAACCAAGCCTCAGTAAATCCTGAGTCACAATGAATCACACATTTGAATACGAGGAAATGCTCTGTACTGGAGGAACGCAGGAGTGGGGTGTGGGCTGAGGAACAGGTCCACCTCACCCAGCCCTGCCCTTCATATCCCTCTCAGTTCCATCACGCTCTGCCAGCCTGAGCAGCGAGGGTACCAGACCACCGGCTGAACGCTGCCCAAATGACTAAGGAAAATATTTTATCGCCCTTCCCACTACTTACGCTTCCTTGATAACACAAGAAGTGCTGATTTGTACAAAGATGCACGAAAAACAGTTTTGTTCTTTGGATTAGGTTTTTGTTTGCTGTAGTCTCTGCCGTTGAAGGTAAAAGATTCTTTTTAAAAAAAAGAATGCCTTTGGGCTATACCTCATTTTTTGACCTCTGCTCAAGATTAGTGAGGAAGAAGAGCTGGTCTGGAAATATTTTTAGGCAGTCCCAAGTACATTAAAATGAATATTCCTATGAATGAATTCACTTTTTAAAAACTTCGTTAGTTTTTAATATGAAGCACAGAGGCTATGCCCACACCTAAAGGTGGTTATCTGTTGAGTGGGCAGCTTTAACTAGTTGGATCTGTTTCAGTCTGGACTTGAAACACAGCATGAAAAAGACTTCTCTCTTTACACTAGTACACAGAAAACACATTTATATAGCCATTAGGTAATCAGTTCTTAGATTTTTTTTATCAATTAATACAGATTACATTTGTAACAGAGACAACCATTTGCATGAACCATATGTGGGTGAATGGAATGAGATACAAAAAGAAAAGTAACAGATACTATGACAAAATGAAGCTAAGTAACCAGACTCAGAGGAAAGAACTCCAAACTCAGGCCTTTTTCCACTAGATGATAAATAATGTTGAAATCAAACTTGGAAATATACTTTTGCAATTCTCTTACCCACTTACAATGTATAGTGCAAAACTATCTAAAATATATTTTCAAATATATGTTGTTGACATATATGTTCATATAGAATTATACTAGTACAGATCTCTATAGATGCTCTTTTCTTGAATGAGATTAATTAATTCAGTATGTTAGTCTTTAAAGAGAATGTTTAAAAATATTATATTAATATGTATAATATTAAATAACATTAAAATATTCTGAATTCATGACTAAAACCAAATTTTGAAAACTTTTTATAAATGGTCAGATAGGTGTAAAATATTAAGACCTTCACTTTCACTATAAAACTATAAGTAGTAAATTTGCATCTCATAAATGGTTCTATAATCACATTAAAAAAATAAGCAGTGAAGTACCTTCAGATGAACAATTTTGCTATCTCTGTCGTTCTCTAACTTACCACATTTTGAAAGTATGTTAATTCAGGAGATAGTCTACATAAAACAGTCACTAGAGATCATCTTGCAAACAGCAGGACATTCATTAATAATTACAACTCCCTTCAATTTCTGTGGTTTTACAATCGCTATTACTATTACCTTGTATAGCTTTTCACCCAACACTTCCTTCTCAGAGCTGATTGCCTTCTTCCAATAAGTACCAAAGGCATGAAAACCAGAACCTTTGTATAAAATTACTATAAGCTTAGCAAACTTAAAGCATCTGCTTAATTCTTTGGCACACTCATTTTTAGAAAAGTATCTCGTACAAAAGAGATATCTTACCCTGAATCTTCTTCACATGAAGAACCCCCAAAAACTATATGCCCGCAATTGCTTCTCTTTTTTTTAAAGAATATAATCTAAATTTTATTTTCCTTTTTTTCCCCTCATTTAATTTTTTTTTAAAACAGTGAATACAAATCTCGTGTTTTTTCCTCCATTTTCCCCTCCTTCCTCAGACATGAAAATATGGAAGCAACCTGATCTCCTGTTTCTAAATGTTCAGTTTTAGCTAACCTCAAAAAGGAAGTGGGAAACGCACAAAATTATAGAGTTTCACGTGCAACAAAACAACTATTAGTTACTCAAGCCTCATGGGATCCATTTTTTATTTGCAATATCCACATACCTTTCAAAGTTCCAATTCTCAACAAATCTACCTACTCTATTTGCCTGCCAGACAGACCCGTATATATTACTAGAAGGCGTATGCAGCTGCATTTTTCCAAATCCTCCTTTTGTTTAATACATGCTATTTTCACAGCTTATAGTGATAAAAGGACAGTACTGTTACTCCTTTGTCTGGCTTCCAACTATTTAAGCATTAGTCCTTACACAACAGCTAATAGTACGTGCTCAACAAACGCTTACTGAATAACGAATAAATCAATTTCAGCTATGTTTACGAACTTCCACTGCAAACATATTCTTAACAATCAAGAAATAATTTCAGGCCATTTTGGGGCACCTGTATCCTAGAGGCATCAATAATCTTTCTCTTTTCCATGAAAAAAAAGTGTGTTTGTTACATTTGCACAATTAACACAAATAAGCCAACAAAACATATTCAAACCTCTGATTAAATTTAGCCACACATAATTTTATCAGATAATTCATTTAAAACACGTTGCTCAGTCAATTGGACAAAAAAGCACGCAATTTCTTTTCTAAGAAAGCATTTCTTCAAAAATGTCTGTTTAAAACAAAGGAAGACTACAGATAGCTGTACCCTCCAGTTTACAAAACAGATTAACACTCATTCTTCTAAAAGATTAAGATGAGTAAGAAAACAAGATGTGTGGCAGGTTTGTGGTATGGGCTGTCCCAGAATGAATAACTGTGTAACCACAGGACACTGACCAGATTCCTGGGAAGTCCAGCTAAGAAACTGAGTGTATGTATTTACATACACACATATGACACATGCATGTGCTTACCATGACCTGAAGACTTAAATTCTCTAATTTGTTCTGTTTGTTTTGGTTTTGTTTTGTTTGTTTGTTTGTTTTAAAGAATTCTTGCTGGGATATGTGGAAAGTTAAAATCCTTGCTTTTAAATCTTGAAACAAAGGGAAGACAAACACTAAGACACTCTTTTCAAAATTTTTGAGTGGAAAAAAAAGGTGATTCTTATTATTTAGGCCATGCTCCTATCCTTCGCATTTTAAAAGTCAAGTTCTGAAGTTAACACTGGAAACCACAGCCAAACTGTTCACTTAATAATGTGAAGATGATTAAATACTCTAACTACAATGCGTCCATACCAGTCCACCACACTCCACAGTTTAACAGTCTGATTGTAAATGGTCTATGCCCTCTTCAGCTATAAATTTCAATCAAGATTATTTTATGACTTTGGGATAGGTAGCACTCTAAAATGTATGACACGGGCCTGTGTCCCTAAATATCTATGTGGCTCTTGATATAGTACTTATTTGGAGTTTGGACTATTTTATTGGTTTTCAAAGTGTGGTCCCTAGAACATCAACATCAACGTCATCTGGAAACTTGTTAGAAATAAAAATCATGAGCTCATACTGAGACATACTAAATAAGAAACTACAAGGCCCAGCAATACCTGTTTTAACCTCCAGGTGATTCTGGTATGTAGGCAAGTTTAAAAACCTCTGGCTAGATAATCCTAAAGTCTTCTCAAACCATCAAAATCCATTATTATTAAATCAAATAGATCTTCTGAAACTAGCAATCAAATGCACTCAATTATTCCTAGTAATCTGAGTAAATCTTCTAATAAAAAATATCACATTCTATTAGTAGTTTTTAGACATTTGCTGCATTTTCACAAGGACATTTGTATTAGCAAGCTTTCCTAATTAAGTGGACAGTGTAACAAAAATTAGAGATCATTTTAACTTATACTGGTGATCTCTAAATTAAATCTTTGTTTCCTTTAGAAGTAGGTGGCTTATTCCAGCTATTGTGAAAAGTAAATATATACTTTTGGTGACATCTTGCCTCTGTCTCTCAAGGTTGGCTGCTATGAGCAGTGTTCTCTCACTTTCCCACCCTACCTGCGAGAAATACTGAACTTTGACTCAAGAGTTGCAATCACATGCTGGAGAAAACATTTATGAAACTACCACAACAGGCCAAAGAAAGGAGGCATTTTAGTATCCCCCCCACCTCCAAAAAAAAAGGTTAACTAGTCAGGAAACATGAAGCCGCATACTTTTCAATAATTCTAACCTCAAGCTGATCTGGTTCTAAAATGTGATTCAGGGAAGTCTATTTCTATAGTTAACAACCCAGCAATTGTTTTATTTAAGCCATAAATTCCAAACATGACAATGTTAGACTTCCAATGATGGTATCTTCCATTTTTCTAAGGTTCTTACTAAAGGACAAAAATAGACCTTTGAAATGACATAAAGCTTGGAGGACAGGGACCAAAAGGAAAAGCTGTTAAAAAACAGCAGGGGCCAAGTTTAAAAGTTGACTTTTGCTCTCCAAGATAAAGGTTCCTTTCCCACCCAGTTTCTGTTGGGGCAGGTGATTGCCTTATAGCAAACTCCCTTGCTTCCTTTAACACCCTCAAATCAACCCAACTTTTCCATGGAAACAAATGCTCCTATCTTTTCACACCATACTACTACAAAGGGGCTCTTACTGGCCAAAGAAGCGGACATATTCTTTAAAACAATGCCCTCAATCTCTCTCAGTTTTGTCAAGAAAATAATGGAGAAGGCTGCAAAACACAGAACTACTACATTTCTGCTCCAGGCACACAAACAAAATTGCTTTCATTGAGAACCCAGAAAGGATTTATTTCACAGTACTCAGTAAAAACATATTAAAATCTTCTGCCCTGGCATCTCAGACCTATAAAGTATTTAGTCATGCAAGTGAATAAATCCTCTGTGAAGATGATTAATGGACCCATCAGCTTAGTTTGTTTCCAATTTGCCTTTTCAAATGTTTTCAAACTCCTTTCAGGAGTATAGACATGTCTTAAGTTAGTTTGATATTTGGCAGCACTTTATGTCAAAAGGCTTCAAAAAAACAAAAACAAAAACAAAAAACAAAAAACAAAAAAAACAAAGCCGTAAGAAACAGTCACCAAATGCCTTTTTAAAAAATCCTTCACATAGTACTTGGTATTACCAAGTCTTCAGAATTTTCAACACTTAACATCTATTGAAAAACTAAATTTACTCAAATGCAAAACTTAATATTTGCAAAGACATAAACTTATTTCTCTTAATTTCTATATTTATCATACATACTGCCTTTCAACTGTGTGATTCTAAACTTACGTGAGCTCAAGAATGAGAAAAAATGGCCATAGGACCATCACAGGCCAATTCTCTATTCCTCCTCCATGCTGGAAGAGTGGCAGGTCACCTGGGCAAAGGACCCATTTTAAGGCAAGATGTTAATAGCTTTAAAGATGCCTGTGGCCTGTAACTTCTTTTGGCTTCCCCAACAGAAGACTTCACCTACACTTCACACAGCTGAGGTGTATCACATACACTCTTGATGTACAGTCATATACTTTCTTTTATTCTACAGAGATTATACTAGTAACGAGGCCCTTAACTGAAATAAAATAAGAAGTAGCAGCTCACACTGCCTCCTACTGTTAGAAGGAAAATTTCATGAGGTCAAAATGGTCCACAAATTGCAGCTTAATGGGAGTTAGGGGTTCATCTTCATTTTTTCTTTCTAGTGTGACTTCAGTACTGAAAATCATCTTCAAACCTATTTTTGACTTGATATACGATGTAATTAAACAGAACAAAACATGGGAGGGGGGAAAAAAGAAAGAAAAAAGAAAAGTTAAAAGCTCTTCCCTGCCTGGTCAGGAGATTGGCAACTTCACCAAATCTAAGGCAGTATTAGCAGTTGGTTTCTACCCTTCTCTACCCACAGTGAGGTAAACTGCTCCCTGTCAGCAGAACAGATTCAATACCCTTCGTATCTTGTAGTTAAGTGATAGTGGCCATACCCCCAGGGCTTCCTAGACCTTTATGATTTTTTTTTCCGCATTTAAGGAGTTGGAAGTAATGTCACCCCGCTTGTCACTGAGGTTTTTTTGTTGTGGGCATCAAGCACCTGCCCCCATCCACCTCAGCCATGATACTGTATTAAATCACTGAATATGAAACACAGAAACACAAACGATAGTTTTGGGTTTGTTTCTTTAAAAACGACATTTGTATTAAAAGTCTTAAAATGAAGAGACAATGATTAAACGCGTGTCTGGAATTAAAAATTACAGTTAGTTAGAATTCTCTTGGTACATCACAACAGTAAAATTTTGCTCTTTGCTTCTGGAGGAACACCCTAGAACAGATAACCAAAAATTTTTAAAAAAATAATATAAAAGGGGAGCTAAATACCTGAACATCTGAACAAAATGAAGCAAAATAAAAAAGAAAGAAAGAAGGGGGGGAAGCCCATTGCAAGACATGGAAATTACATTTTAAAGGCTGGAAATAATCAAGAAATTCACCAAACAACAGGCCCTATTGTCCTGGCTCCTTCAGGAAGATTACAGAAAGGAAACTAGGAAGTGGTTTGGGGAATAGCAGATTCTGGGATATGGTGGGAAGTTCACAGGTTGGCACCGGCTGAACAGCTGAGTTTTGAAGGCACTCTGCAGACACAGGGGTGCTGGGGGCCCTGAATCACATTTTTGAAGTCTTTGTACTGTATTTTAAAGAGCTAGTCATCAAAACCTGTCACTGCCAACCAAAAAGAACAAAAAGCTAAACTCAAAAAAAAAAAAGAAGAAAAAGAAAAGAAAAACCACACACACACAGGCACACAATAGTACACACAAAAATGTGCAGATCTGTAACATTTTTTTTTCACAGCTGATTAAAAAAAAAAATACTACCGTTCTCCCCCAGACTCCCCTTTGATACAGTAGGTAAACAAAATAGATTTTTTTTTTTTTCCCACAAATATCAGCAGACACTTTCTGGCACCCCACACTGTATTGGCATCAGTGTTTACAGTCCCAGTTCAGATGTGCATACTTCAGATTGGATACACTGTAACAAGAATCCAACTTTGCATAGACATCCTTAGAATCACAATCAGTCACAGGGCTGCCCTTCCAAGCTGGCAGAAAAGGAACCCCATCTTAATTTCCAGCTACTCCTGGAAAACAAGGAAAAAACCAAAAGTTTCTTCCTTCCTCCTGCTCCTTCATTTGGTTCTCCCGGACTTCCTTCCATGTATTTAAAACTTGCAACTAGAAAAGGGTTGTTGGGGGGGGGGGGAAATCCCCCCTCCCTTTCCACCTCCTCCTCGTACTCTTCCTCCCCACCCCATTTTTTTTTTTTTTTCCACGCTGAAACTTTCGCTTGCCGGTGTCAAGCTGCCAATACAGCGCCCTAACGGCATTTAAACGGGGAAATATGCGTCAACCAAAATCAATGAGAAACGTACATGCTTCCAAGAGCCACATTTCCACCGGGTGTCGGATGGTGAGGACGGGACACCCCTTCGGACACGGGGCGGAGGCAGGGGACGCCGGCCGCAGAGGCCAGCCGGGCTCCCGGGACACCCCGGCCAATGCAAAGTCGTCTCCAATCTCAAAGCAAGAAGAGAAATCACATTTAGAGAGTCGGGTGCGTTTGGCTTTTGTGCGCAGAGCGCGGCCGGCGCGCGGCAGCCGCGGGCGCCTCAGAGGATCACGCAGGCCGAGCAGCAGCCCTCGTCGCCGTTGGGCTGCGCCGCGTAGTTCATCTGCCGCACGATCTCTGCGAACAGCTCGTCCACCGAGGCTTTGTTTTTGGCCGACGTCTCCATGAAGGGGCAGCTCCACTCCTCGGCCAGGGCCTTGCCCTCGCCGTACGAGACCTCTCGCTCGCCCTCCAGGTCCACCTTGTTACCCACCAGGATCATGGGTACACGCTCGTACCGCTTCACGCGGATGATCTGGTCCCGCATGGGCTTGATGTCCTGGAAGCTCTGCTGGTTGACGAGGCTATAGACGAGGATGAAGCCCTGGCCGTTCTTGATGTACAGGTCCCGCATGGACGCGAACTGCTCGGTGCCCGCCGTGTCCAGGATCTCCAGCACCGACGGCGACGAGTCCACTTCAATCTCCTTGCGGTAGAAGTCCTCGATGGTGGGGTCGTACTTCTCGATGAAGGAGCCCGTCACGAACTGCACGGTGAGCGCGGACTTGCCCACGCCGCCCGAGCCCAGCACCACCACTTTGTACTCTCTCATGGCTCCGTCGGCGCTCTCGCCGCGCCTGCCGCGGCCCCGTCGGGGCTGCGCGCCGGAGGAAGCCTGGGTTTGGCGGCTGGGCGACTTCTCCTCTTCCTCAGCCTTGCGGGAAAAACCTAGGAGAGAGCGGCTAGGGAGCGCGGATCTCAGAATTCACCAAACGGGGGGCCAGGCACCGGGAGCCGGGGGCCGGGACGGTGGAGGCGGCGGCGCGTCCCTGGGGCGCGGGTCCGGGGCCCCGCAGCAGTCCGCGGCGGCAGCGGCAAGCTTGGCGGCGGACCGGGAGGACAATGCCGGCAGCCTGTGCGAGGCGACGGTTGCAGCTTTTCCCTGCGACCGCCCGGGAGGGCGAAGGGGTGGTGGCGGTGGGCTGCGGAGGTGGCTGCTAATTGCGCGCCGGACAGGGACGCGCGTGGCATGAGTCCCCGTAGAGCGTGCGCCCACCGCCGCGGCCCATCGCCCTCTCTCTCCCGCAGCCTCCGCGGGGCGAGGGCTTCCTACTCGCCGCGCGCAGCCCGGCCCTCCCCGCCCCGGCGAGCATGCCCAGTGCGCCGACGGCCGCGCCCGCCTGATCCGCCGCTCCTGGTTTTCCGGGGGACCAGGCGGGGGGGGGGGCGGGCCCGAGGGTGGGGCTAACAGTTTGAGTCTGGTGGAGCGGTTTGCGAGAGGCTCTAATCCAGGAGCTGGTTGAGAAAGGTACGGGGGTGTGTAGGTGATTGAGGGGTGCTGGAAAAGCTCAGGTGAGAGGATGAAGGTGTGGGAGGATGGTGTAGGGCGGTGTAGGGCGGTGGCTCTGCAAGCAGCGTGTGGGCGCGGAGGGCCGCTCCCGTAATGGGTTGGGCTGTGTTCTTGCGGACTCCCGTTATTATAAGCTTGTGGACTCCACTCTCCGAGCCCCCAGCGAGTGTGCGTCTCCGGGTCGGAGACCCCAAGGGCATTTGAGTGCGAGAGCAGCGGGTGGAGCATCTTTGCCCACCCACGGACCAGCTTTTTCTAAACCCTTCGCCTCGGAGACTCTACTGGGCCTTCTGCGGCCACTCTGCCTGCAGTTCAGCTCCTCGACAAAGAAAACAGGAACTCAAGGCTGAAGTCCTGTCCCGACAGGGGAAGGGGTAGCCTCTCGACCGGCGCTCTCTGGGGCTGGGACTTGGCGGGTCCCACCCACGTCCCTACTGGGCTGGGGCGGAAACCCGGCGGTCGGATTACGACCCGATCCAAAAGTCGTGGCGGCGCCCGCAGCTAGTCAGGGCATGCTCAGTGGGCAGAACAGGTTTTCGGGCTTAGAAATAGGAAGCTTTTGCACCACACACCCACACTCCAGCTCAAATTACCTCTCCCAGACTCGGGGCCCATTGGTTCCGGGGCGCAAATCTCACACCCCTAACTGTTGTTTCATTGGCTACCGCCAAGGTTTTACCAGTTTGGGTTGCTTCATTGGCTAAAAAGTAGCCTCGGCTCATGATTGGTTATTTATAGAGATTGAGTTGAGAGGCGGAGGCACAGCTGTTCTTTCTCTGCTGCTCCCTCCGCCCCCTTCCTCCCACTTCCCCAACCTAGTCGTTTTGAAGCTCAGAGTGAAGAAAATAAGAGGAATTTAGGCGGAGAGCTCAGAGCTAAATATAGTTCTTTGTTGGTGTTTTCAAGAGAGTCTGACTTCGCAGTGCCCAGTCACGACTGCCCCTTAACGGGAGCAGAAAGGTCTAGTTGCAGTTCTTGGTCCGCAAGCAGCAGCAAAATTTCCAAGTTGTTTTTGCAGGGAGGGAAGTGGGGGGACTAGGGTGTGGAGATGGTCCACTTTGAGTTCGTGCCACCCGGAGGGGTGGGAGAATGCCCAGGCTTGCCCTTATTAAACGTCTCTTCGTTTTGGGCGTGCAGTCTGCACATTTGGCTGGGCTCGCACTCACGGGAGGTGCGAGGGAGAAGTCTCGACTTGCCCTGAGTCTCCCTCCCTCCTCGCGGAGGAGAGATGTCAAGACCTGTCAGAAGACTCAGCGAAGTTTGCGTGAGCCCTAAAGTGAAGTGGGTAGGAGGGGACTGAGCTGCGTCAACCCGGGCTCCGAGTCTTGCCTTTTTTACCCGATGCTACTTCCCACTCCCCTTGCGCATCACACAGACGAACCAGGCTGTGTGCTAACGTTTGGTTTCAGTTCCTTATTCCCGCCGTGACTCACGGCCACGTTTGCGAATTAACCTTTCCCGAGCTCCTGGCTGTAGCTCAGAATCTGCCGGGCGAAGTCCCCCGTCATCCGACCCGGCGGGACATGGGCGGGATGTGGTGGTTGGTGCCCATCCCTGGCCCTGGCCTCACTATTTAGTGGAGAGAACGTTTTAACCTTGACTATCAGAGAGCCTGGATATAACTAGGCTTATATAATTCTCCAGAAAAGCCTCTCAGAGGCGCATTCACCTAATGCAGCTGAAGAGAACCCCCGCAACATTTAGTTACCCAGCATTTAATGCCTGCCAAACGTTTTACGTGTTCCATGTACTCCACATAATACTTATTACATGTATTTTAAAGATAAAGAAACTGAGGTCCTGGGATGTTGGTTAACTTGCTTGCCATTTCACAGCCAGTGAGTGGCCAACGTAGGATCCCAGCCCAGGTGTTTCGCTGCAGAACCTGGTTTGTGACTACTAAGCCATACTACCCTCTCACAAGAAAGCTCCCGGATTTTCCTCTTTCTTAGGTTTGGTCTTCAGGTAGTGTGATCAGACTGTCTCTTAAACCCAAGGGATCTCTGCTCTGTGGTTCTCCTTTTCATAATGCCCCCTGCCCATGCAGTCAAGGAACCTGAACCCTCTTCTAGACCATGCTCCAGGGAGTCAGAATTCTGGAATCCTCACCCAGAGAGTAACAAACCCTCCTCCAGGACTTGCATGGGCCTCTGAACTTAGTCTTGTGTCCAGGAATGGCTTTTTGTTGGAGTGTGGGCAGTGCTTGGACTTGTGGGCTGAGGTGCGCCCTCCCAGGCACTTTGGGCCCTACCAGGTGGGGGAAGAGGACTCAGTAGCATCAACTTCTCCTTCACTGCCCCTTTCCAGCCTCCTACTTGGAAGAGTCCCAGAATTCATGATTCTCACCTGGCCGTCCAGATTCTTGTAAAGGAGGTATTTGTCAGAGTGGGAGGATAGATCGATTATTTTGTTAACAGTTCATTCTCTTGATTTATAACTTAAATACTTAGATTACTGCTATGTGGGCCTCTCTTTGTCCTCTTACTAAGAGGGGCTCTCAGTATGACAGGGTAGAAAATTCTTTGTTTTTTACAGGTCTTGGTGCCTAATCTCAAGAGCTGGGATATCAGTTATTATCTACAGGTTTCTTGAGCTCTCCTGACTTTAGTTTCCTGGTCTATAAAATGGTGATAATAAAATTTGCTCTACCCACCTAGCTACATGAAGAACCTTGGAGAGCATCTAGTAACCAAACCCCTCATTTTGAATCAGAGAGAACTGAGCAGAATTAGAACCCTGGTGTCCTAGCTGCACTTTACATGGTGCCAGCCTGTCCTCGGGGATAATAATTAACACATAATGGATGGAAACATGCTTTTAAAGCTGCAGTACCCCATAAATGCATAGCAATTACTACCCTGCCCCAGGTAGCCCAACAGCCCCATCTAGAAGATTACTACCGTCAGGACTTCAGGTAGTCATGTGGATGGGTGTTATTGAATCTTGGTACGAGTACCAGAAAGATGCCACCTTGTGAATGCTTTCTATTAGGGATTCTTCTGTAGTGATTTTTATTACATTCAGGTAGTCTCCCACAGAAAGATTTGCACCAGGGCTTTGGACTTCAGAATGAAGTAAGGACATTGCTGATGCAGAAATTTTTAAGGTTGGTCACTTCCTCCTATGAAATCTGTTAGATGTCTTCGCCTCACTTATGGCATGAATCATTATCTAGCCTTTACCATAATTATTTACACATCTGTGTCTTGTCACCCAGCACTGTGTGAATGCCTTGAGGGTAGAGTCCATACCTAGCTTATCTTTGGAGCCACTCTTGTCCCTCATAACATTTAGTACAGTGCCTACATGGGAAGCCCTCCATCAGTATTTACTGATGAATATATGAATCACATTTTATTCCTTTTCCAAGTTCCACTTGTAGTAGAAGATTATATTAATCCTTGGTGAGACATAACACTTCCTGGATCCTTAGAAAAATGTATACTAATGTTTCAGTCTCCCTGAGTCATAAAAATGACTTTTAAGATCAGCAGAGTCTACCCTTATTTGGGTGAAAGCACAGAATCAGTGCAGTCTTGAAGAAAAGTACCAAAGTATCCACTGGATAAACCTTTTCTCTAAAGATGACTTAATTTTGCACATAACATGAAAAGGCATTTCTAGAAAACAATCTAATGTAAAAGTTACCAGGTAAGGACTGCTTAACCATTGACAATGTATGTTGCATAAACAAATGTACCATCCCTTGGCCTTTGCTCACACAGTGGGACTGCTCATCTTCTGTGACACTGAAGTTGGGTCTTCGAACAGTTAGATGGTACCTGTCCTTTATGTTTATAGAAAGTAGAGGTTTATTTCATCATGTTTGTAGTTTTAGCCGATGCCTCCTCTGGGTAGATATTTTAACTAGTGTTTTCCTGGAGCACTTTTAAGGTTTCATTTTTTATGCTCTCATTTCACTTTGCTTTTCATTTGAAAGGAGGGCATCAGTAAAGATGGAGAGATTGAAATCCAAGCAATAAGATGTCAACTGAATGGAAGTTTCTGAGGAGAGGATGGAGGAGGAATCTGAGGACTCTAGTGGGGTTGCCAAAGACACATCCTTTCTCTCCAACAGTCAAGAAAAGCCAAAAGAACTGAACTGGAGCTGAGAGGGTGAGACGCCGAGAAAGTTCAAGCTACAAGCAACCTTCTCTCCATAAACAGAAATGGCAAGACACCTGCGGAAGGTTGGGAGGGCAGGTGTGGTCTTGGGAATCAGAGTAGAAATGAAACTGTTTTTAATAGCGACTGTGTGGTTCGCAGCGTGAAGTTGCTAAGCTGCTAAATTTGGTTTCCATGAATCTGTGAAGATGCCAATTCTGTGAAGATGCCAATTCAATTTTTTTTTTTTTTTTTTTGAAGGGTCTTGATAAATCTTCTGGTCAGATTCTGTTAAAATTCCTGAGAGCTATCTTGGAACACTGAAAAAATAAAATAAAATTTAAAAAAATTCCTGAGGGCTTTGTATCAACACATACAAATAAATAATTATAAAATTAACTCTGTATCTCCCATATGCCAACCGTAGTGAAAAATACACACAAACCACTGACTTATGTGATGAAAAGTCTCATTACTCATGGGAAATTAAATGAACTCCATGAAATGGTCTTACCTATGTGGTCTCTTGAGTGTTTCTTTCGTTGCATGCTAAATTAAAATAAAACCTTGAGTACTTAATCTCAGAAAATGAGTCATTTTGAGTAGTGGAATATTGGTCTAGAAAATGTTGACCTTGTGTAGGGGGTTCTCTCACAATAAGAAAAAGTTATATTATTTTCATTAGATAAGTAGTATATGTTTACTGTAAGGAATTAATGTATAAAAAAAGCAGAAAGAATAAAGTGAAAATAACAAATGACCCCCCCCAAAACTCCCTAACTTTTTAAATAGTTTTCTATTTTATTGTCTTTAATTTACATATTTATTTTATAGTTTGCTACTTTACACCTTTTATTATAGAATTACTTAAAATGTAGAGACCAGTTCTAGTTTTCTCGTGGCTGTTTTAACTTCCAGCTTCACATAGTCTACAGCCAAGAAATTAAAAGTCAAATAAGACAAATATCTTAAGCACTTATCAAAGAATTTTCCTCTTTTATGTAATGGGTTTTGATGGGAGTATTTGTCTCTCGTATGTTCAAGTAGCCCAGGAAGTTGTTTTCGTCACGTAGTCCCTGAGGACAGCCTGGTTTGGGGTAGTCTGCCTGTTTGTCCAGAAGGTGTGATGAAGCATGTTCAGGTTCATGACCTCTGGGCCACAGAACACAGCAGCCTGTCTGCTCAATTGACCAGTGAATCAAGGGCTTCAGCTGCATTCTCCCCACTGGTTTTGTCTCTCTCCAGAAATGATCTTCCTCTCTGTGGAAAACAGTGCCCTTTGATGTGTCAGCACCATTCAGAGCCTCTCAGTGACTTCAGCATCATTAACACATTTGTGCTTTCTTTGTCACTGTGCACCCAGGCTTCCAACTCTTTTGCCCTAAGTTTTCCCTGGGGCTTATAAGAAATCTGCCCCTCACTCCTTCTGTGTGTCCTACCGTGTTTGGGAACGGAATTATTCTCAAGTCGCAAATTCTTGATCAGAAAAGAGGAAAAAAAAATACTTTTGCTAACATGGTTTAAAGGCTGAAATTTTCTCTCAACCGTTCTCTGTTTGATTTGAATAGAATACCAGGCATAAGCAACATTTAAAATTGTATATTCATTGTAATAATGGAATGGAAATTTCTGAAAATTACATGTCTGATAAATCTACTTTCTCATAGAGCCTCATATGTAGTAACATTTCCTATCTTGAATAACACGTTTTCTATAGGGTGACCCAGGCAGTTAATATTTGGTGGCTGGAAGATAGAAATAACATTCACAGACACCACTGTATTTCCTCTGGGTGAGCTGAACAATTTTGTAAAAACAGAATGGTTTTGTTATCTTTGGGAAGCCTATGGTTCTGAGAAGATCCTTCATTAAATGTAAAAGAAAATGCTGGGAAAAGGTTGGTTGGACAAGCAAGACTATCTTTGACTCTCCAAGCATTATTTCTACTCTAAGCAACAGGTAACCACTAGGATGCTTTGGGACTGTGCCATGTAACTTCCCAAATATGAAGCAGTCTATTTTTATTCTGTTTTATTCAGATACATTTTTTTAGTGATAAAGCTACGAGTTAATTTAGGCCAACTTCATAAGACTTTTACGTTTCAAGAATTACAGCTTGAGCCTAAGATGGTTTCATTCTAAGAGGTGGGCAAGCCAGGGGAGAAAGGTCCCAGGCAGCAAATCAGGACAGCAAAAGCATGCTGTTGTAAGAGACTGAGGTACCACTGGAGAAGAAAGGGAAGAGATTGTTGAGGCTCATAAATGTGATGCAAGGAGAGCAGGAATAATCAGAGAGAAAGATCTGTTCAATGTAGCGCTCACCTCTCGGGTTACCCCTTGGGGCTGCCCTGTTGAGACTCCCTAATGGAAAGAAAAGCAAGTGCAATGGAGTAGCAAGGTCTTCAGACCACTGCGATGCCAACAGCGTTTGGCCCACAGCTTCTGCAACATTTGTTGTTGGGGCCTGCAGTTTTGGCAGCTGCAGCCACTACAGAGGGTCCTGGGTGGACTTCTATAGCAGCGCATATCTCTTCAGTGGATAGCCACAGAAAAAATAGTCACTTTCGGCATTGTCACGGCAGTTGCGGCAAAGACCTCAATATAATGAGCTGACACAGGAGCAAAGGGAATAGTTCAAACCATAGAGCAGTCAGGGAGGCTGGTCAGGGAAAGGTCAGAAGAGACGCCCATAGAAGGTTCCAGCACTATTTGCAAAAAATTAGCTTCCCACACTGTTGTTAGAATCTAAGGAAAAATAATAATTATAATACACATCACTGTGGCTGTCATATCCCTCAGTTGGCATAATGTAGGAATTTAGGTTACGTGGCAAATTGTTTAGATAAGTTTTCTTAGCAAGCCACAAAACTTTTCTAACACCCCCTCTTTCCCTTAGGATTTGCTGATCTTATTTTTAACATCTCCTAAAGTTGCCTCACACTGAAAGAATTAGAAGTACTTATGGCTGCACTTAACTGGAAACCCAACTAAGGGATGGAGAGGCCAAAGAAATAAAAGGTTCTTTCTCACATAACAAGAAGTCTGGAATTGGAGTTCTTCTGGATGTAGTTCAACAGCTCAGTGAAGAGAAATGAGACCCAGAGATCAATCTGCTTTTGTGGCAGGAAGAAGGTGGGGCTGGGAGGGAGGAGCCAAGGATGCAGAAGAAGGACCTTCTGCTTTACCATGAAGCAAAAGCACCAAGAGACTTCCCTTTAAATTTCCCTGACCAGTTCTGCACTGCATGCTCTTCTAGTTGCAAAGGAGCCTGGGAAAATTCCCATTTAACTTTTCCACCTTTTACAGTGAAGGAAGACAAGAGAGAAATAAATAAAGAATGGTCTTGTGTAAGTCAACCTACAGTGTTTAAGCCAAACATCAGATCACTCTTCTGAAACTTCAGATTTTTCAGGCAATTGAATTTACACATTATTCTTTCATGCCTGTTCAATCAATATTGGGTGAGAGGTAAATACAATCCCTTATTTGTTCATTGAAAAATATCACATTTAAAAATCCTTATTTGTTTTCAAGTCTGGTTGTGTATATGGTATCATGCTTTGGGTAACCTAACTTGGGTTTACACAAAAATCTGCAAACAAAATAGAACAAAAAAAGCTTTTAACAAAATTAAATCTTTCATGTCCAGCAAATCCTATGCAGTAGAAGGAGCATTGGAATTTTAGACTGACAGGCATACTTTCAAATTTTGGCTCAGTCACTTCCTAGATGTAAAACTGGATGACCTATTTACCTTCTGTGGTAGGCAGTCTCCAAGATGGCTTCCACTGTTCCCACCTCCTGGCATTCATACCCCTGAATAGTTCCCTCTTACACTCAGTGTTGAACTGTGTTACCAATGGACCATAATACAAGTGGTGGTGTAAGTCTTCTAAGATTAAGTTATAAAAGACTGCACAGCTTCTGCCTTGGGTTTGCTCTCTTTGCCTCGTCTTCAGGACACCCAGGCAACATTGTGGAGAGGCCCATGTGACTAGGACCTGAGGTTCTTAGGCCAGCTGCTGTGAGTAACTGAGGCCTGCCAGTCGCCCAGAAAGTGAACCTGGAAGGTAGTATGCTCCAGCATTCAGATGACTGCTAGGCCAGCTACCAGCTTGAGGACAGCCTCATCAAAGAATCCAGAGCCAGAACCAGTCCACTCACCTGCTCCCGGAGTCCTGACCCTCAGAAATTGTGAGATAATAAGCCTTCCTTATTTTAAGTTGTTAAATTTGGGGGTAAGCTGTTGTACAGCAAAAGGTAACTAATTGAACTTCTTTAAACTTCAGTTCTTCATCTGTATAGTGCGGATATAAATGGTTGTTAAGAGGACAGTATGGTGTCCTATGTAAAACTGCCCAATGCAGTCCCTTCAACATAATAAGGGCATAGAAAAAAATTAATATGACAAATATTATTTGTTTGTAATCATTTTTCACAATGTTTACCCTTTTCAGAACTCCTTTTTATTTTAGATTAGCGGTGTTTTTTAAAAACGCTTCTGCCTTTTGCTTTTCCTTAGTGCTAGCACGGAATGCATGCTGTGGAACAAGACTGGCTCCATGGTGTTGCCTTAGCACTCTACCGCACCGGGGATGGTTTTGCTAGTTAAGGTCACTTGTGTTTAAAAAAAAAAAACAAAGTCATGTGTGTTTAATGACTGTCTCTCCCAGAATGCTAACCTGTAGTGTGTCTGATAGACCTTCAGTGGGTTACCAACCAAATAAAACACTGCTGTAAATAGATCCTGTCTTCTACTAGAATACTTCTGGTTATTTTATTTTGTTTTTTAAAAGATTTTATTTATTTAGAGCGAGCGCATGCACATGTGCTTGGAAACGCTTGCGCGGGGCGGGGCGGGGCGGGGCGGGGCGGGCGGAGCCGGGGGAGCGAGGGTGGGGGAGCGGGGGCGGAGGGAGAGGGAGGGAGAGAATCCCCAAGTAGATGGGCTGCTGAGCAGGCGCCGGAGGCAGAGGTGGAACTTAAGACCGGGAGATCCTGACCTGGGCCGGAAAGCAGAGGTAGATGCTTACAGCTGAGATACCCAGGAAGCCCCTAGACTAACGGTGAATTTAATAATCACTCAGAAAATGCAGCGCCAATCACGGATATACGGAGTACATGGTAAAAGTGACTGCCCATCACCCACTCCGCAGAGTATCTAGTTTTTCTCCGCTTTGTCCCCAGTCCTCGCTCCTTGGCACTGTCCCATCCGTGTCTAATCACAGACGCCAGGATCCCAGCTCAGCTGCCACCGACTTTGCCGTGCAGCCTCAGGTCGTCTCTGCTATTTTTCCTTTTCAAAAATTACTTTCTTATTTCTTGTCTATACTACTTCCATTTTAAAATAATCACACTCATTTCTAGTCTATGCTACTATTACACTTGAGTTCATGCGCACCGTAAGAAGTATATGTGAGCAATGTAAAAATGTATAAATCACACATATGTGTGCATATCCATATAAATGTGTGTGTGTATAATTAGAATACTTTTTTCCCTTGGCCAACATGGCATGCTGGGGATAACTTTTGGTTTCTTGAACAAACTTTACTGTCATCTCTTGCTAGATGCTCAGGGCCCGCTTCTTTGCCCCGAAGCAGGGTTTGTTGTTGTTGCTGTTGTTTTAGCGTAGGTCTGTTATGCCCTGCAGTATTTCTGAAAGTCTGAGAGTTCTGAAATACTGGTTTCTAGAGAGCAGAGATTTTCCTGTGGTATTATTTATAGGTCCCAAGCTCCCGCATTGTAGTTGCCAATAAGTTCGACTTCTCCCTTCCTGGCCCCTTTGCTCCCAGTCTTGCTTTTCCCTTATCAATCAATCCTGAGTAATGTAGTAAGTAGATAGAGCTCATCGCAAATGTAACTGAGAAAATGAATGAATCACAATATGAGGATTCTTTCCTTCAAAATGTTGAGTGAAAAAAGCCAGACACAACCAAATACATACTGTATAATTCTATTTATCTAATGTTCATAAAAAACAAAATTAAACAATTTTTTTTGTTCTTGTGCAATTAGGAAATAAACTGTATAAAGAAAATAAAAAATAATGGTTAGCACTCGGGAAGGATACTGCATGTTTGAATGTGTTAGAAAATGAGGGTTGGGGACAAGAAAGGCTGCATAATTTGTGGAACCTAATATAAAGGTAGGATCCCTTATTCAAAATTATCAAGAATTTCAAGATGCAGCAGTAGAACACTAAGGCTAGAGAGGGAGGCTTGGACCCCCACGAAGCCAGCTCTGACTCAGGAACTTGTGGGATTCTGCGCTAATGCTTTATTTTGCTTTTCCCTTGGTAGGAGGAGAGTCACACCTATAGGAATTTGTTTCACAAAAAAGGAAGATATCAAACATTTATAAGGTATGTGCTTTTCTGTACATTTATTCCATTTTACAACGTTTAAAAACTGTGAAAAATAAAAACAAATTGGAACTGCTCAGAGCACTTCCTGCTCCCAAACCTATAAGATGGTTTCCCATGGATGAGAAAGCCTGTGGCCGGATGCTTTCCCCTATATCCTCATTGTTACAGGCTCAGCTCACATGCCAGCTCATCTATGAAACATCCCCAGTTTCTTCCTTCAGGATTAACCATTTCCTTCCCTCTGCTCCCTTCACATTTTCCCCATTTATTATGGCATTTAACTTCTCGGCTTCAAGTTTGAGTTCTTTAAGACTGTTTGTTTTGGATGGACATGAAATCTTGGGGAAATATTTCAATCTTATTCATTTTCATATATAGGACCCTATAAGGGGGTAAGGTAAGTGATTGTTGAATTTAATTAAAATTATGTCCAAAGATTGTCACAACCCATTATAAAACCTGAAACCCTCAAATTCCTACACTATGCCATATCCTTAAGTTTAAGGATGTGCAGTGCATACAGGTTAACAAGGGTCAAAGTTCTGTGAACTAAGATACATTTATTCATCTGGTGAAAATTTGAAATAGGCACCAAATGGTGTAATGATATCATCCACAATTTTTCTATTTCACATCTGAGATGAATCTCCTAGCCATCTTTTTTTAAACACTGTGTTAACATCATAAATTTAATCTTGTGAGGTACTTTGTCTGTAACAGATACCCTGGATACCATTTTCACCAGAAACACATTTTAAAGTCCTACTGCCCACTATTTCCTTTGATATTTGTTGTTGTTATTCTTGGCATATTTTAGCTCTAACACTTTGGGTTCTCTTGATAAACATGTGACTTGGACATTTTCTTATAACAGACAGATGGGTGTGTTCTCTGGGTATTATTTCTAACATGAAGAAAATGTTCCCCTTTACCAGCATCTGGGTAAGATTTGGAGTTCTGTCATGGCTTTAAAATATAGAGAGAAATAATCATCTCTCTTCCACATAAGGTGTCTCTGCAAGTAATTTTTTTTTTTTCCTGTGCCAGCTTTGAAATCACAAATGAAGTATGGGTTCAGAAAAAAAAAAAAAAAACAACACTATATAAAACAGTATTTGGACATTTCTTTTCATCATTCACTTTTATGGATGTCCTCCAGTTGTACTATCCAGATGGCCAGGTTACAAGTCTGCGGTGACATAAAAGCCTTTTATATACAATAAGTAAGACACTGATGAGTAGACTTCTGAATGAATATACGACTAAGTATATTTTATTCATCTTTGCACATAATCTCATTGTACAAAGCCTACCCGAGTGAATGATAACATTTGGCCAGCAAACGTATGGTTACGTGCTCAATGACATAGACATACAGTAGAAACAGTCAATGAGAAATGTCTACCATTTCTACAGGATAATTCACTTTAATTGACATGGAGATTTTAAATGATTCGTCTTTTACTCTGCCCAGTAATCCTACACAGAGGGAAAAAAAAAGCAGCCTACCCTTCAGTCAATGCTGAGATAATAACAGAGCATGTGAAATTTCATTAAAGGATTATTTATGCCATGTTTATTCCATCCCTTTTATAACGTTTATCAACTAATGACTGGAGATCAATACCCACAGATGCAATAAGACATCTAGTTTTATAGGTTTTTTGCTTCAGTTTTCATTCTTTAATAAACCCCAAGGTACATCATGGGGATTTTAGGCTTACACTGCTTGGAATTTTTCATTGACTATTTGTCCTGCCCAGGGTACTTTCCTTCTAACTCTCTACCCACGGCTGATTTCTTCTCATCTACTGAGATGTCACCTTTTCAGAGAAGTTGTACTAAGCTCCACTTAAATTAACTGTGTCCCACTCTCCGTGTATCACGTAGCCAGGAGTCAAGGCAAAGGGCATGTCAGTTCATTTAGCCTGCTATAGCAAGATGGGACAGACTGGGTAGTTTCTAAACAACAGGAATTTCTCTCTCACCATCTGGAGGTTAGAAAGTCCAAGATCAGGAGTGCCAGCGTCAGCCTTTGGATTTCTCTCTGTGTCCTTGCAGAGAAGCATCAGCTAGGGAGCTCCGTGGGGGTCTCTTTAACAATACACTAAGCCGATTCATGAGGGCTTCACCCTCATAACCTAAGCACTTCCGAATGGTCACACACTTTCTGATACCATCATGTTGGGCATTAGGACGTTAACACATGAATTTTGGGTGGAAACAAACATTCAGACCTTAGCAAGGCATGTCTGCAGTCCAAATCTGACCCTCCACTTCAGGGTCCCTTTTGTATAACTCACCAAGCTAACCTTTTTTGAAAATAGTTTAAATAAATAAATGCTATTTCATGATAGATGAAAATCACAAGAAATTCACATTTTAGAGTTGATAAAGTTTTATTGGAACACAGCCAATGTGTGTGTGTGTGTGTGTGTGAGAGAGAGAGATAGATAGATAAATATGGCATATGGTTATGTTTAGGCTGCAAGGGCAGAGTGGACTAGGTGCCACAGAGACCATATAACCTACCCACAGCCTGTGTTGCTCTTCAGAGGAAAAGTTTGTCACCTCTTGATGTAGGCTGTTTGAACACCCAGCTTGTTTCACTCTACTTAGTCAATCTCTAATTATGTTTTATTTATTAATTCACTTGTTTACTTAGAAGCCTAATGAGGATAGAGACATTGTCTGTCTCCATTATACTCAGATCAGTAACCAAGTAGATAAAGAGAAGTGTAATAAATATTTGTTAAATGACTATAAAATAAATCAATGAGACCATAGCCTCTAGGATAAAGCACCTTGCCTTATTTCTTATTTCTTATTGCTCTGTATAGGTGAAGCCAGAACAACAGGACCCATTTCTTCTTATAATCAAGAGCAGCCATTGATATTTTAAACCAACACAAACACATTTCATAGAATGGGAACAGCAGTATTTATGGACATTAAGTTTTACTTTGAGTTCTCTAATTTCTGAGTGGCCTCGAAAGTATGATATTCCAGAGTGATTTCACTCGTGGATCGGATGTAAGCTCCGAGAGAAAAGCAGAGACCTTCTCAGGTTCCATGCAAGAAAATTCCTTCCCCTCTAGAAATGCCTTGCACTGAATATACCCTTTTGCTTACTTAGATGCCCAACTCCTACACCTTCTTTATTATTTGGAGCTGGTCTGTTTCCTAGCAATGTCAGAGGTCTTGAGTTGTTACCCATTAGCAATTTAACCTTAGCAATTAACTAGTCAGTAGTACAGATATGTGTCTTTTAACCTGGATTCCGAGTCAAGAGATTTCCTACATAGATCTAAGTTTCCAGAGCCCTTTCTTTCCTATTTTAGTTGAAGGATAGACTGTCCCATGTGCTAATGAGAGTGTGCCTAGGTGCCTTTCCATTACCCACACTCAGGCTGCACACAGCCCTGTCCTCTATTAAGTTATAGAATCTGGGCTGTAGAGTGACCTTGAGGCTGAGAAAACCTGTTATTCAGGAATTGCAGAATAGAGTCTCAGCATCACAGTTGGGAGTCACTATTTTGGGCAGTAACTCCGTGAAGAGCAAAAGCTATACTCTTGCTTAAATAATGGCATGAATACGGAGCAGATCCTGCTGCTGTGAAATCTGGCTAATGGGTTATACTCTGGTTTGGAGCTGTTAGGGAGCAGGTCATGTTAAAGGTAAGCTAGAGCCTAATAAACCTAAGTAAATTTTTTTATATCCACTTAAAGTTCTGGAATATTAGCTGGTCTGCCTCATGCTGTTAGGTGACTCATTAGCCATGGTTTAATAAAATATATCTCTGCATCCATTGTTTTGTCTGTGCATAGCAACATTTTAATGCAAAGAGCATATCTATCTCTAGAGTTCAGTGGGGAAGCAATGGAAGAAGGTTCACCAATGTCCTCTTCAAGAAGGCTACTGGCTATAAATTAGAATAATACTTAGGACCCCGAAAGTGGATTTCATGTATGTATATAATAGAAATCAGACCATCTCAAATATATTCTCCCAAGTTCATATAATAAATCTGTCCAGTCATCTTTGAAAGATGGGCCACTGAGAAAAATCTTTGATTCGTTATACATATTCCATGGCCTTAGAAATTTATAACCTAAAACCCCTAAGAAAGATATGTTATGTGCACTCATGAGTGGGGTGATTTCTGTACTCTTACTTCAGATGTTCATACTTCAGCTAAGTGTACAATTTGTGAGATGTACGGTACTGAGAGGTCTGGGTTTGATTTTTGGGAGAGGTGGAGGGTGACGATGTTGTATAACTTCCCCTTGAGCAGTGGTACCTTTTCTCCTTGTGGACAGTGTGAGTCATGCCCCCCCCTCCTTTTTTTCACCTCAAGGAAATAAATTCAAACCTCAACTTCAATGCTGAATTTTTAAATTGTTTAAAACTTGAGAGGCTGTCACTCTGTGCTCTAACTTTTCTGCTTGAATATTCTGAAGAGCAAGCATATTGCTCTGCCTTACTAGGCCTCCACATTCTCCTTGTGTAAAATGACAACATCAGGAAACATGGGGGTTTTCACATCATTTTGGAGCAATGTTCCAATGGCCTCCTCCAAAGGGAGAAGCTTTGGGACTGAGGAGGGACCTCAGCCTCTTCCTCTCCGATTCAAAAGCAAGAACATGGCCTCTTTAACTAGTTTATACTCTAAGAGAAGATTTTCTTGAACAAAACACTAGTAGAATTTGAGAACTCTTGTGCCCCATAATCTTCGAGGCCCCTTTCAGCTTTTAAAACTTTTAGACTGCGATTGGTAAGCAAAAGACTGGAATTCTAATTCAGGATTTTCCACGAACTTCCTGTGTCATTTAGGCAAGTCACTCTTCCTCTTTCGGCATTCACATTTCTCTTCCAGAAACTGAGGGAATTGAATGCAGTGATTTTGAGTTGCTTCTGCTTTCAAATGCTTTATCTATTCTCCCTTATCTGATGTCCCTGCATGGCTGCTCCTGTAGAAAGTGGTCTAGGGTAGAGGGACGAGTGGGCCAGGAACAGAGGGAGACTGACAGTTCCTTCCTTGTTTCCTTTCACTTTGTATCATGACCGGATCCATTTCAAGAGACATAAATAAAGGAGAGGATAAGTAGAGGATTAGATGAGCAGAGACATAATAACACTTAAATATGGCATCATTGTGAAACTGTTTTATTTGCTCAACGGAAGATTCATGAAAATGACCTGTGAGTTTCTGATAGGGGACTGAGTCAGACAAAGATTACCTCATAACATAGCAATCTTACTTGTTTATAGCCAAACTGACTGCTGACCTGACAGAACACGTTGGGGGTTTTCCTCTCTGCCAGCTTCCGCCTTGGTAATGCTTGGTCATGCTTTCCCTAACCATCCTGGGGTTTCTGTCACACACCGTGCTGTGTGTCATAGGGAGTGGGCAGAGCAGTTTCACCTGAGGTCCTGCAAGCATTTCCTTTAATGAGCTTCATGCAGTTAATCCTTGGGGCAACATTCTCCTAAGTTATGACTTGGTATCAAAAGGTTATACCATCCTGCCCTCACTTGCCCCTCCATCAGCACAGGAAGGGGGGGACATTTTGGCACCGAATGTAGAACTTACATAGGAAAAGCTGCTGCTTCAAGGGATCTCAGGAGAGCTCTAGAAATGCCCAGTAAGTCCTGGTTCAGGGAAGGAAGAAAGGCCTTCAACAGCTGCTTTTGATTGGTTGTCACCTGTCAGCTCCCATGCCCACACCCACTGGCTTTGGAAGTTAGATTTCAGAGCCCCTGAGGCCCTTTCCAAAGGCGTCTAACCCCAACTTTCTCAATCAGTTCCTGTTTGCATTAGGATCTGTCCCTAGAAGATTTTTCTTTTAAGAAGACTTAGTTTTATGTACATTCATCTCTCCTTTAGTACCTTTAGTACATTTTGCTTATGACTTTGACTTCCGTTTCCTTGCCACCTAGGTCATATCAGATCTCACCACTCTTCTGTTAGTTCTGTGATCATACAAGAGAATCCCTTCACGGTATTGATGAAAGTTAGACTACTAGAGTCAGATTCATCCTATGGCAAACGGGAAGGGGGTGCTTTTCATAAATGTCACGTATTTACAGGTTAAACAGTAATTACAGAGGCAACCACTGGAAGAGAATCACAAGTTCAACAGAGCTTGTAAACATTAATCACCAAGTCAAAGAAATAGAATAATTTCTTCTCCTTCTACACATGTACAGGCTCTGGATGATCATGGTAAGCCTTTGTGACATTTTCTTTCCTTCCAGATTGTTCTTGAAGATGTTAATTCAACCTCATTGTTCAACTAAGTTCAGCCTAGTTATTTAAGATGTTTATTGAACCTAGCTTTACTTTAAACAAAAGAGGAAATTATCAAATTGGTTTACTTGCAGATACTTACTTCATTAAGATTAGCTTGGGATAGTCATGGCTTATTAAAAAACCTAGATATAGATATTACCTCCACTTTATGGCATCAATTTAACTTGTAATATTTCTAGATCATCCTAAGAATAAATCTGGAAGTTAAAGAGTTTTACTGTGTAAAACAATTATGAAGAATCAAGTCTGATTTAATTTGGCCTTAATTGAGGGTCAGGTTTCTTATTGAAAAAGTAAAATTTGGGACGCCTGGGTGGCTCAGTGGGTTAAGCCGCTGCCTTCGGCTCAGGTCATGATCTCAGGGTCCTGGGATCGAGTCCCGCATCGGGCTCTCTGCTCAGCAGGGAGCCTGCTTCCTCCTCTCTCTCTCTGCCTGCCTCTCTGCCTACCTGTGATCTCTCTCTGTCAAATAAATAAATAAAATCTTTAAAAAAAAAAAAAGAAAAAGTAAAATTTAAGGGAAATGTTAACATTGTAAAGAAGAAGCAGTACAGAGGAAAGCCTGATCCAAAAGTATACTTAGTCCTTTTATTTACAAAATATTTACTATAACTGTTTATACAAAGATGCTAATAGTCTGCTTCAGTAGTCTAATCCATGTATATTCAATATGAAAATCATTTAAGCCATTATTTTGAAATGCTAGTGATTGTATTTTTCTATTAGCTTACGAGAAATGTGCCATTAACCTTCCTTAGTAGGATATCTTTCTCCATAGTATACCAATTGGCATTAAGGGAGCCTGCTTTAGCTGGTAGATTAGCCAGAGAACAGTATCTAGCAATACTTCCAAATAGTATGTTCCAGATTGAAAGGCAAAGCTTGCTTAGATAACAAACATGGAAGACAGTTCTGAGAGGACAAGATGCTACATGGCTCCTCACACTGATGTAATATGACGGCACTTAATCAATCCTATGATGCACTCGATAAACATTTATTAATCAGGTATTGACCAATGTATGCATTGGCTCATTGAGACTGGTGAACTCTATGGATCTTTGAATCATTAAATTCTGCCCACAACAATTCCCTTTTTAGTAATTTGTTTGTCCAGTAGATCTTCAACTCCTCTTCCTCCCCAATCCGTGCTATCATCAACTGCTTTCCTAAATAATCTTCTCCCCCACATTTCTCTCAATGGCTCTTGATTTTCATCCCTCTCTAGATTTGCCCATCAGGTCTAATTCCTCCCTCCTGAGATTTTATTAGACTACAAGGTAAGGAGGTGGGGAGGCAGGTAAGTGGGCATCAAAACCAGGGAAAGACACAACACGAAAAAGTTAGGGAATTTTTAAACATACTCATTTTTTTTCTACTTTGGTAGAATCCACATGGTCTGGTCAGGGTTATCTTTCATAGGAAAATTCCCCTAAATTAATTTTTTCTACACTAAAATTAGGATTCAAATGAGATTAAAGCACTCTTCTAGATGAGTTCAAGACAAGCCAACTAAAACATGATCATCTCAACCATGGAAACAGAGTTCAGGATAGAAGTTCCGTTCAGGGAATGGAATTGCCTGATAGAGGCTTGACATTTTCTGCGGGCTGGATGTGCACTATGTCTTGATCTGGGTGACAGTTACATGGGCATATACATATGTAAAATTCACTAAGCCTTACATTTAGGACCAGGTGCTTTGCCATAAAAGAGCTCTATCACAATGAAAAGAAAAATAAACAAACAAACACCAAGAACATAATTGATGTAAAATGAGCTTTGAAACAGAATCCTAACCAGTTGTGACAGTCTTTTGAAAGATCAGTGATTGGTATAGTAATAACACCAATAGCAGAAGTATACACTTGGAATCTTGGAAAAGCAGCCTGAGGCACATAATGTGGTAACATGTCCCAGGCAATTTCTAAGATGGAGTGATGTTCTCTGAGGGTCCCTGATAGCTGGAAGTAGAAAAGAGAGAGGCAGTCAGCTGATCCCTGTTTAGAAAACTTTTTTTTTTAATTGCACACTCAACATTTTACCCCTTTATTCTAGACCAATAAGTTACTTTTGTAGTAGATATGTCTCTTTTGAATCTGAGTGGCTTCATGCTCACATTTTTCTGGGTCTGCTTCTCACTTTATGAAGCACACTTCTAGGATAATTATATTTCCTGGACCCATAATGGCCCTACCCAGCTGAGGGTTCCATTGTCCTATTAGTCTTTCTACCTTAAATGCTATGGGTAGAAATCCTCTAGCTGAGGACTTGGGAAGAATTGAGAGAGGAAGTAGATTATAGGGAACGGCATGTTGAGGGGCAGAAAAGGACAAAACTAATTAAATTGGTGGTAAAAATGCAACTATCTAAATTCATCATTTTCCTTTGTAAAGCAATATTGCTAAAGACATTAAATATGTTTCCAAACACTTACTGTACAACAGTTGGTAGGTTGGTGTTGCCCATTAAAAGGGACATAAAGAAAAGCATCTGGAAACATGTAAAGATGGACTTCATTTCAATATGTTTAAAATGAAATGGTTACCAGATGTCAGTTTTAAGGGAATTTGGAAAATAGTATCTTTTACATGACTGTGAGTTCAGTGTTTTCTTTTCTAAAATTTCTTCTGACCGATTTTCTCTAATTATTTCATTGTAGTTAAGGAAGAAATACATTTTAAACAAATATCTAATGCCAAAAATAATACAAAACTTTCTACAGCAAAACAAAGCAAAAAAAAAAAAAAAAAAAAAGTAAATAAGCCTCCAATAGGAGGTCTGAGGAAATGATTTTTTTTTTTAAGATTTTATTTATTTATTTGAGAGACAGAGAGTGAAAGAGAGCCTGAGAGGGGAGAAGGTCAGAGGGAAAAGCAGACTCCCTGTGGAGCTGGGAGCACAATGCAGGGCTCCATCCCAGGACTCCTGGATCATGACCCATCCCAAGACAATCGCTTAAGCAACTGAGCCACCCAGGCGTCCCTCAGGAAATGATTTAAAGTAGGGATTTACATTTCCTCCAAATCCCAGCGGATCAGATCTCAATAGAAAGAGAGCTGAAAGTACCCACGATCCTTCTGCTGAAACATCCCTACACTGTATCTATTCAATGTGGTAAGATCAATGCAAAATTGCATTCTCTCCTGCTGACATGTTTTGTTTATTGCCAGACATGCTTTTTATTAGTAATGACAATATTTTAGACCTCTTCTGTCTGTGTCTTGTAAAATTGCCCCAATTTCATTCATTTTGTTGACCAGTACTGACCTGTAACATTTTTAAGAAAATGTCAAGAGCAAAGTGTTCTAGTCATTTACTTCCTGGGAAAGAGTTTATGTATAGACACTCCTTACACATTTACTGACTGGCTGAAAGGGAAATTCATTTCTGGATGATATGCTGACATGCCCAGGAAATGGAAAACACTCAGCCATACGTGGTCTAGGCAGTCATTTATGTGTAAGGAGGTGATAGAGATTAGAGAGAATAATTCTCTCAAATTTCAGAGCCTCGAGAGAAGACCATATGCCACAATGGTGAAAAACAGATACTTGTCATTTAAACTGTCTTCTTTGCTATTCTCTTTTGGGAAAAAATAATTCTGAAAAACATATGAGAAGCTAATAAAAGCTGGGCAAAAGAAAATAAATTTTATAACTTGCCTCTCAAATGTAAAAAGGAAACAAAAGTTATCATAAAATATTCTTTCTGGTACATTTCAATAACTTTGCTAAATTGTAATAATGCAGATATCTTTGCCATCATGCAATAGCAGGAAATTATAGATGAGAGAGAAAAAGAGTGAAGAGAACTCTTCAGTGCTGTCTTCAATCACAGAAAAACCAGAGCTCGGGTAAAACTGGAATAAAAGGGTCTGCTCCTTTTCAACTATGTTACAGCTTTATGTCTCCTAAAAGTCATCAATGATGTCACAGGGCAAACACAGGCTAGTCTGGTGTGGAGACTTTCTCTATTTCTGGACGTGTGATTTGGGCCTTGGGGTCTCTGTTAGCTCCCTCTCTCATCAGTCTAGGGAACTGACTGAATTTTGCAAGCATTTATTAAACTGCGGTTTTGTGAACGACAGGACCATGTAATGGGAACTACTAAAAAGGAAGTCAAAACAATTTGAGCCACAACCATAAGAAGCTTACAGACAAGGCACAGAGCCCAGGTGCAGAACTGGAAACTTGCTTCTTGTAACTTCCTCGTCATTGAGGTTTGGTGGGAGCCTCCAAAATATTTGGTGGGTACTCAGTTGGAGGTGTGTAGTTGTTTCTTATCAAAGAGGCAGAAGATACCACACACCTATTTACAGCATACTCCCACTGAAGTTACTAATAGAGAACTATGTCGAAAGAAGGTTGTGAAATCATGGACTAACACTCCTGGACTGACCAGATGAGAGCAAATCTTGCCATTTCCAGTGCTTTTTTTTTTTTAAACAGAACAACAGCATTTTTGCATGTGTTCAAACAGTACGGATTTTTTTCAGGGGGAAAGAAAAGATCTAGAGGTATTCCGAATGAATTTACCATATTTCAGCTGGGCCTAAGGAGGTACTGATTTTAAGACTTTAAGGACAGGCAAGTGTGGTAGAGTTGTTTCCACCCAAACTTTCCAGTGGGATATTAAAACCCAGTCAACACCTTCTTATAAACAGGCATTTAACTTTATATAAATGTTTTAAAGGAAATTTACTACCTAAAATAAATTTTTAGTCAAGACATTTCAGTAACTTGTTTAAAAACTTTCCATCCTTCAGCAACATTTCAATCCTTGACACAGGATCCTCAAAAGAATACTGTGTTGCTGGCAGGTTTCATTGTTCTTATGCAAACATATGTATATTTATGTTTGACTTATACATGATATAATAAACATTACATTTACATGATATTTACATAAAATATATTTAATATATAATATCAACATGTATAACCTACATAGCTATAATTTTTTTCAAAACAATGCCGCCAGAGTTCTAAAGAGACTGGAGCTGAAAACTCAGAGGTCGAAGTAACTTGGTAAAGCTTTTTGATTAAAAAGTTTCTTAGATTCTCCTTTGGAACTAAACATACTGTCTCCTAGCTAGCAGGATATTTCAGCTAGAATCTTCTTTACCATATTTCTAAGGTCAGAAAGGAAGCTGTCTGGTTTATAGGAGTTGAAGACCATACCTAGTAAATACTGTGAAAACGGGAATGATATTCTGATTCAGAAAATAAAAATGATAATAATGCATTCGTTGGCAAAACACAGAGTCATAGGGCTTCACCTCCTGTGCTTGTGGTTTGTTACTCTGAACCAGGGTGTGGCCAGATAATCTTGCCAATGAAAAGTCAATATTTGGCCAGCGTTTTGGCTCAATGCCTCAAGTATATTAGCATGAGTACCACGCCAGGGAAGGAGCCTGGCAGAAGAGAAGCTGCTGAGAACATTTCCTCCAACTCCTTTCCTTTATCTGCTTCAGTCTTCATTCTGTTGCAGTCCTTAATTATCAATTCAGGCTCAGCAACTACATGCCCTTTATTTCCTGTAGACATGTTTTCTAGTCATTGATTTTCAAATGGGGCTACTGATTAAAATAGTAAAGAAGCTAATCCCTTTAATGTAAAAACCTGGCTGAAACTGGAAACGATCCACAGCAAAGGAAGAAAGCTGATGAACTGAGTAATTACTCACATCCTGTGGTTAAAAAGTTCTGCACAGCTCGTGGAAAGGACAGCGTGGTATCCATATATATTACAACATCCCAGTGTGTCATGAGGGAGTCAAGGTGCACAGGAAGCTGACCTTCTCGGGTTGGTGTGGACAGATGAGATGTAACACACATCCTATCACCCATTGGTTTGGATCTGAACCACCCATATTATGTGCACAATGTCTGTGGTCTTTGCTGGGCACTTCTTTAACTGCTTTTCATGTTTCTTAGGCTAAAGTACAATAGATTAAACACTAAAATAGGCCGTGATGCAGGGAGAAAAGACCCTGAAGGTGATGACCCTAAGAGCCAGAGTCCTGTAGTTTTGACTTCGCAACTGACGACCTCGGGCAAGTTCCAACCTCTCAGTATCTCATTTCCTTCATCAGTCAAATGAGGGTAATATTGCTGACCCTGCCCACTTGCCTCACAGGGTGATGATGAAAATCAAGAGAGATAATAGATATGAAAAGATTCTGAAGTTAAAAGTGCTGTATAAATGCAAGTGATTATTAAGAAAAAAAAGGCTGCTGTAGGCAACTCAGTTGGAAAAACTAGGTTGGTAAAGCTACAAGGAACCTGAGAAATTGAGTCCAACCCCCTAATTTTGCAAATGGAAAAAGTTTGACCCAAAGAGTAGTGAAATACACAGATAATTTCCATAATTCTGTATGATAAAAATAATAATTAGAGCCCTTACTCTGGACCAGACAGTATGCTAAGTGCTTTATATACGTTATCTCATTTAATTTTTTCAGTGTCCACATTAGGTAAGTGAGAAGCTTAGGTAGCAAATGACCTCTTCAAAGTCACGTAATTAGTAGCTGGAAGGGTCGTGATTCCAAGTTTCTGATGCCAAAGCCAATGCTCTCAACCAGCTTGCCGCCCTGTCTTACAGTTGTGAGCTTTTTCTTCCAGGGTGGCTAACAAGTATTAAAAAGGAACTTCTCTTAAGAGGCTCCTCAGCCAGCAGATAGAAAGCTAGCAGAACAGCAAGTCCATGTCTGGTATACTACATGTATAGGACAAAGGAAATATTTATTAAGCATTGGATATCCTTCCCTTTGGTATTCTAAAACTACTGTCATTATCAGTATCATTAACAGATGCTGTATACACAAGCAACACTTGTTTACTTACTTATAATCTATAAGCCCCTTAACATAAAGCATATGCAATTGAAAATGGGAAGCTTTCATAACATAAGAGTTTCCTACGCTTTGCCATTTGCAGAGGTAGTAGCCAGCATCTCCCACCAAATAGGTCTAACTTCTGTAACCAATAGGATATTGCAGAAATAGCGGAGTATTCAATGTATATGGACATTTCAAATTAAATACATAATGGAAATTTCCAGTTCCAGCGCTAGCCTCTTTTTAGAACTGTGGTGGACCAGTGACCCCTTTTATACCTCCTGTTTTGCCCCTTTTCCAAGGGGAGTGTTCTTTATTCTACGATGGTTTGCTAGGTATGGGGAGAGTGGGCAGATAGCTTGTCTCTGGGCCTTCAAATCATGGAGGAAGTGTACTCAGTGGGCTGTATTCAAGGGTCTACACCCATAAGGCTACATCAGCACCTGGACTTGACTTAGTAAGATGACATTCTGGACTCTGAGCTAACACTATACTAGGATGAGACTTTTGGGGGTCTTGGGAAGGAGGAAATGTGTTTTGTTTATTTGAGGGATATGAATCCCTGGGGACCAGGGAGACCTGGGGTAGCCAGTCTCTATGTTCATTGTGTCAAAAATTCTCACTTCCTGTTATTCATGCCTTTCTGTAGTCTGCATCTACAATGAATAACACCGCTAAAGTCAGTAGCTTATTGTGCAAATGGTAGACTTCAACTTTAGAAACTAGATCATAAAAGTCATTATAGTTTCCACTTTGCTTTCTATTGGATTACTTGCTTGGAGGGAAGCCAGCAACTATGTCAGGAGGACGCTTAATCAACCCTAGGTATGTAGAGGTCCATATGAGGAGGAGCTAAGGCTTCCCACCGAGAATGAACTGCCAATTTGTCAGTGAGCCATCTTTGAAAAAGATAACTCCAGGCCCAGGCAAACCTTCAGGTGAGCAAAGCCTTGCCCAACATCTTATTGCAAACTTCTGAGAGACTCTGAGCCAGAACCACGCAGTTAAGCCATTCCTGAATTCCTGACTCTCTTTGAGATAATTTTTTTAAAGATTTTATTTATTTATTTGACAGACAGAAATCACAAGTAGGCAGATAGGCAGAGAGAGAGAGAGAGAGGAGGAGGAAGCAGGCTCCCTGCTGAGCAGAGAGCCTGATGGGGCACTCGATCCCAGGACTCTGGGATCATGACCTGAGCCGAAGGCAGAGGCTTTAACCCACTGAGCCACCCAGGTGCCCCATATGAGATAATTTTTTTATTGTTGTTTTAAGCAGTTGACTTTTGGAGGTAATTTGTTATAGAGAAACAGTAGAATATTGAAAAATGCTTATCTCAACAATTTAACTGATCTTAGAGATTATTTTTCAGCCACAATTTTTGGACCGAGGAAGTTAAAATGGTAGGCTGGCATCTTCATTTCAAATGAAGTTGTGTGTGTGTGTGTGTACTATTATAAATCATTATGGACCTAGATGTCTTAGGTTTGCCTTTATTTTTTTCCTACCAGTTTTTCCTATGGTGGCCTTGAGGATGACCAGTTGCCTAACTATTCCAAATTCACCCATTGTAATGGTAACAAATAAGAACATACCAGTGATGAGATGAAATGTAATTTCTGTAACCAAATTCATTCAGGGATTTAATTACCACTTTTTACTATTCTTGATGGAGGCAATTAAAGGAATGCTATCCTTCCCTCGAATTTTTAGAGGCAAAATTAAATGTGCTAAGGTATAGCCAATAATTAAAAAGTAGCATGGGCTTTTTATTAGTGCTTGCCTCTCTCCCATCCCTCCATTTTGCAAAACTTTGGAGCATTATCCTCTCCCTAGAATCACGCATTTTAAAAATCTCAGGTTTTTGTGTGTTTTTTTTTTTTTTCTTATTCCTTTTAAAAAGGCTTTATTGTCTCTGTGATCAAGATTCTAAAATCTTTCAGGGAAAGATTGTTGACATTGGCATAGCAGGATTCATTTTGTTTTGTGGTAAAAGATCATTCAATTCATAAAATGCTCAACACATTTCAGAAATTATAAATTCCCCAAATCCATGTGGAAAAGAACAAGGTCTATGAATCAAAACAGAAGGAGATTATGAGAATTTTTTTAAGCAACCAGAAACATTAAAGGAGATTCATGATGATTTTTTCCCCAGACATATCCAAAAATTTCCCATAGGTGATAATTTTTTCCCTACTTGATGGCTAGTTTACTTTTCACCTTAAAAAAAAAAAAAAAAGGAAAAATAAAACAAATGCACATAACTTAGATTGTCCTAATATTCCTAGCTCAGAAAAGAACAAGTTAGAGTCCTACAGCTTTTGCACGGCAAGCCAGCTTTAGCTTTGTCCTTTTTAAAGAATGGGCAAATGGCTGCCCTTACTAAGAAAAGAGCTTTTCTGTTGCTGAAGAGTGAATGTGGTCAAAATGGGTGTTGAAGAGGCTATCGAAGAGGCTAAGAAGAAGAGGCTAAGCTGTAATATTGTACAGAATTAATGTCTAATTGTTTCCAAAATGAGAGTTGAACAAAAAAAGTTGATTTCATTTTAAGAGATATTATTTTACTATTGCTGAATAAATTTCTATCAAACATAACAGAGGCTTTCTGTCAAATATTATTTGTTGGTATCAAGAAAGAATTGAATAGTGAATCAGAATATTATGTCCCTATAATGCAATTGTGTCTGATTCTCACCAAAGCCTAAAGCTTTTTTGGTTCATCATACATCATGGTTTACACACACACACACACACACACACACACACCCCTACACACATACACACAAAGGCTTAAGCAAAACACTAGGCTGTTACTGAGTTTTTTATTTTTAACTTTTCTCTTCCCTAGGAATAACACAAAACGGACCTCTTTTGGAAATGTGATAAGGATATATCTGGTGCATTTTTCTTCTGCAATATTCAAAATAGATCTCCTGCCTCAGCAATGACAGTATTCTCTCAACCAAGCAATTATATATCCAAAGTGTGTGTGTGTGTGTGTGTGTGTGTGTATGGGATATATATAGCATTAGCCCTGAATGTATAGGATTCTTTCCATGCAACCACCACCCTGAGTAAGGTAAGGAAAATCTCCCTCAGCATCTTTCTGGCCAGCAAATACCACCTTCTCCCCCAGGTAATAACTATCCTTGCTATTCTCACCAATGATTAGGTTTATATGGCTACTTTTTGAGATAAAATAAATATCAAAAGCTCATAAATAATTTATTTGTTGTTTTACAGCTTATGTGAACCAGAAGTGATCACTACAAAGCTTGTGAGGGAACATTTACTATGAAATCTCCTTGTAGGATGTTGCTTCCTTGTCATTCCGAGGATACAAGGAGAGCAAAGGAGAACCTTAAGAATCCATACTTGTCTATAGGGTGGAATGAAAATGCACAAAAAAAAAAAAAGAAAGAAAATGCACATTTTGTATGGTGTAAAAGAAAGTTGTCCTTTGTCCTATGGGTGGTACTTGAACCTTGCAAGTAGGTATTACCTTGTTGTTCAAAGTGATGATGGATAAAAGTAAAAGTGTACTGCACAGTACCACGTGGTCACACATTATTCTTTTAACAAGAACAAGAAATCCAAACCAAGACACGTAAACTTTCCAGACAGAAACAGAGAGAGACCAAGCATTTTTTTTTTTTAAATCTAAACACCATTAAGAATTTGTTGTTGTTTTGAAATCACCTCACTTAGCTTAACCTTCATATGTTGAGGTGGATTAACCCTGTGTACTTGATGTTCAGAATGTACTTTGGCTGATACTTGCTTGGTTGAGAGAATACTGTCATTGCTGAGAATACTGTCATTGCTGAGGCAGGAGATCTATTTTGAATATTGCAGAAGAAAAATGCACCAGATATATCCTTATCACATTTCCAAAAGAGGTCCGTTTTGTGTTATTCCTAGGGAAGAGAAAAGTTAAAAATAACATACCCAGTAAAAGCTTAGTGTTTCACCTAAGCTTTTGTAAATAGCCTGAAATTTAGAGACAGTGAATTAAGAATTCCATGTTGAATTAGAAATTAAAAATAGATGCAGTAGTGAGAAATGTATTTAAGGCCCTGCCTACACTGCAGCAAAAATCGGGTTTGCAAAAATTAGGATGATTCTTGCTAGCATGCTGTTAACACAATTTCTCTGGCCAGGGAAGATAAAAATATATGAGACTTTTTTTTGGCATATTTTTTAAGAGATATTGATTTCCTTACTGTTAAAAATGCTAATGCATGTTTTTTTCTTTCAGCATGTATTTATCCTTTTGTCTGTTTTATAATGAATTAGCATGAAGGGAGTAAGAATTAGAGATATTTAAAATATATATGATATTTTCATAGAGTATAACCTTATATCAATGTGTTTGAGCTCAATTTTCATGATCAGTTTTACATGTAGTGTCCTGAAGTGCGATTTCAGTGAAATCATTAATAGGGGCTGGTTGAAATTATGATATTGTTATCCAGAAAGAGCATGACGTGACCCTTCTGCTTATACACATACATGCACACACGCATATAAGCAGGTGTAAACTTTAGAATATATTATCAAATAAAAAAGGGGACTACTTCTATAAGAACACATAACTGAGAATTATATAACTTCTATTATCCTATTTCATAAGAATGAACACTGCTTACAAATTAAAGCATGACAGTGTTTTGCCAATAGATCTCAGGAAACTATCACTTGCTAGAATATATGTAGTTAATATCTCAATGTATTCTAGAGTAGTAGATTCCTTGACACCATTGAAATAAATTTAAGTGAACACATGTATAATTTTTGTTCTCTAAACTTTCAAAAATAATCTTTTACTTTTCATTAGCTCTAAGATTGGCCAATCTCTTGTAATCCACTAGTTAATTCATAGTGTAAGGTTTGTCTAAATGAACAACCCTCTTTTCTAAACCCACCATTTATATATTTTATTGCATGGGTCTTTGCCTCTCATCTCCAGAGCTGTGAGGCGCTCATCATCCAATTATTTAAAAAGTTTTTTTTTTTTTCACATTGATTATTTCTTCCCGTTGAGATGGGCCATGAACAAGCTGTGGTCTTATACTTTCCTATCTCCCACCTTACATAGTTTAGTTAGCTCCACTGATGTTTGTTATGTACCCAACATCCTCTTTTGTTCCATTCTTCCCTCAGCTTTATTCCAACTCTTTCTCTTTTACCTCAGGAAAAACTTTTATTTGTCTCTCTCTCATGTTCCACCTCTCTCTTTGTAATCTCCAAGAGAATGTTCATCATGGAGGATGTACCCCACGCTCCTACAGTGGAGACCCGTGAGTTTTAAAGTAAGAATAAATATAACAAAGAACTTTTCCCCTTTACCTTCTAAAGCTCTTGAAAATATTTAGAAGTTCCCAACAGCCAGCCTATAAATCTCTACCTAACTCCAAATCTTTTCATAAAGGTAGCTTTTAATAAGAGGTCTTACTAAGTGGCATGGGTTTTCTGTTTTATTTCATCACTGTTACAGAAATAGTACTTCTTTGTTTTTCACTGTAAGCTTAACAACCCCAGTCATATCATGGGTGAAATAGGCATTAGCTGGCTAGCCTTGGCTCTTACTGTGTGTTCGTTCCTAATATTTTACCTGGAAGTGTGCAAGTGTGCAACACAGCTGTTCTCCCTACTTCTGCCTTTCCCTTTCCTGTTCTCTAGTTTTCACCCAGCAGTCAGAGTGATTATTTAGAAGGGCCAACAGCACTTGCCGCTCAAACCTCCCAAAATACCATATTTAGAATAAAATCCAAAGGCTTCATAAAATTGATAGCCCATCAGATGCCCAATAACATATGTAGCCCTCTACTATTGCTCCAATGTTATGTCCTTCCATTCTTCTCTCTCACCACACTTCAGACAGACTGAACTGTTTGTTCTTCTTCCAAAACACCAATTTTGTATACTTTCTATAGAAATCTTCCTCCGGACTGGCTCAGATCTGGGCTCATTTGTCACTTGAGGATGGCTAAAATTTTAGGTACTACTTGAATAGCCAGGAGGTGAAGGACAGAATTATGTGATAGGGACCTGATCAAAGAAAGACTCATTTGGAAATAACTAACATACAGATAACACCAAGACAGAGTTTGGCTGACTGTCTACGAGAAATCATGTGAGAGAGTGCAACCGGGGGAACTGCTATTGGAATGGTTCACAGATAAGGGACTTGTAAGAGGAGCCAGTGAAGGAAAGAGGGTTGCAGAAGTAAGAGAATCCAAAAGTACAATGTCATTGAATATCTGTGATGCACGAATTGAAAAAAAAAAAAAAAGAATAGTAGATAATAATCAAGTCAAATATAACAAAGATTAGGAAGTGTGAGGATCAAGGAAAAAGCCTTTGGCTTTACTGATTTATTGCATTGTTTGAGTTTGGAAAATATCTTTTGTACTTCAAATATCTGTCTTGACTAATGAATTTTTGGGGGCAACTTTTTGAAATAGCCTGTATATTTATGTAACAGACTTTCTATGTGCCCAACACCAATCTCATTTTTAAAAACATTTTTAAAATTTAAATTCAGTTAATTACACATAATGTATTATTAGTTTCAGAGGTACAGGCCTATGATTCATCAGTCTTTATAATACCCAATGCTCATTACATCACATGCCCTCCCTAATGTCCATCACGCAGTTACCCCATCCCTCCACCCTCCCTCCCCTCCAGCAGCCCTATTTGTTTCCTATGATTAAGATTCTCTTATGTTTTGTCTCCCTTTCTGGTTTCATTTGTTTCATTTTTTCTTCTCTTCCCTTATGATCCTCTGTTTTGTTTCTAAATTTCATATATCAGTGAGATCATATAATTGTTTTTCTCTGATTGACTTATTTTGCTTAGCCTAATACTCTCTAGTTCCATCCATGTTGTTGCAAATGGCAAGATTTCAATTATTTGATGGCTGTATAGTATTCCATTGTATATATATATATATATATATATATATATATATATATATACCACATCTTCTTTATCCATCCATCGATGGACGTCTGGGCTCTTTCCATAGATTGGCTGTTGTGGACATTGCTGCTATAAACACTGGGGTGCATGTGCCCCTTTGGATCACTATATTCGTATCTTTGGGATAAATACCCAAAGTACATAGTGTAATTGCTGGGTCTTAGGGTAGCTCTCTTTTCAACTTTTTGAGGAACCTGCATGCTGTTTTCCAGAGTGGCTGCACCAGCTTGCATTCCTACCACCAACACCAATCTCATTTTGATTATTCTTATTTGTTCTTGATCATATGGACAGTAGTAAGAAAGTCCCATCTATAATCCCATTGCCCCTTGAAGGTTTCTATGAAATTGTTGCTTGTTAAACATAGAAGCTAAGATATGTAAGGGATTTTGAGTAATCCAGAGATATTCACAGAATGAGACTCAAATCAGAAAGAAAATACATTTGTTTGCTTTAAGTTAAAACTGTTTTATTACTCTTTGTATGTTTTCATTGACAAGTCTATAGAGCTAGGTTAATATCATCTAAAACATTACCAGAAAACCCCTCCTGGAATGTCAGAGACTAAATCAGCATACCTATTAGTAAAAGAACTGCTTTTTATCTACTGTCAGTATTATGGAAGTCCTATACTCAAGCAAAGTTATAATTATATGTAATTACCTTTTCCATTTTCAACTAATTAAATTAAAAAAAGACCTGAAAACCCATCACCCCTGTATAACAGAGTGTACTGAAGCTTGAATGTTTGAACATTTAATCAAAAAAAGCATATCAATTTTGGCTTCTTCTTATCCCTCTTGTTAACAAAAATAGTCCCCTGGCTCTAGAATAGAAATGCCAAGCTTTGAAATTAGGTGGTGTTAGGTTGAGTATAAATTTGCTGTCGTACTTTTGACGTGCATTTTTAAATTCAGATCTCAAAAGATCTAAAGAAGTATGATTTGTCATTGAAAACAACATAATTAATACAAAATGATCCAAAGAATCAAAACAAAATAGCAGATAAATCCTCTGAATAACATCTAAACAAAGATGAGAAGTATGATGTCCTCACTAATTGACAAAATGTACTCTCATGTATATACTCATTTAATTTGCTCTTGTTAATGTCTGCTAAGAACCAGATTGCTTTTCAAACGTTACTAATGTTAGAATTATAGATGACAAATTCTGTCTTGTAGACAGGGAAACATGAGAATACTTTACATTTTGACATGATACATTCCAGGATATATATAGCAAGCACAATATGAGAAAGCACTTTCCCATCCACATGAACTTTATTTATAAAATGTAAATTAAAATTAATCATGGAAGAATACCTAATATTGTTGAAGGGAAGAATTATTGTTGTAGAGAAGTCCATTTTCATATGGAAAAATTTTAAGTGAAAAAGTACAAAAATAATAATGATATTTTGTGTGTATGTATGCAAAAAAGGGTATATGTTTATTAAAGACCTAAGAGACATATACCAAAATGTAGTATCTTGGAATTTCAGATTAATTTTTTTTCTTATTTGCATTTTCTGCACATTCTGCAATTTACTTGTATTACTTTGGCATTCATTTTGTAATCATTTATGAAACTACATGGCTGACAATATGTAAAGCAGTGTATTGAGAAGTAAACCAAATAGACAGGAATCCCTGCCTACATAATGCTGATATTTACAACAAACAGTTTACTTGAACATGTTTATTTCCTATGGTTAAGAGCATAGACTTTGGAGCCATATTTGTGTTCAAATCCCAGCCTTGCTACTTATGAGGTGTGACTTTGGACAAGTTATTTATCCTGTTCCATGCTTCAGAGACCTCATAAATCATAGAAGGTTAATAATAATACCTACCTCAGAGAATGTGTTGAGAAATAAGTGAGTTAATACTTGCAAAGCACTTAAATCAGTGCTCGCATCTGGTAAACCTTTTCTACCTGTAAGCTGCTATTATTATTATTATTACTATGATTATTATTTATTGTACTTTTAAATCCCTGATAATACCTGGATGAAGAGTTTCATTGCCCCTTTATTTAAAAGGAGGTAGCTGAGCAGGCAAAACCAAAGCATTCACTCTATGAGAATCTACAAAGTGCAATGGAATCTATGGAGTGGTAGTTATATTGAGAAACGAGAACTTTAATCAAAACCTTATTATGAGGAATGTATTAAAGTTTTACTGTTAAACATACCATTGCAGATACATTAGTGCATTGATGTTCCATTTCTGTGTTTACACAACAGTCCACACACGTCTGACCTATCAGAAAATAAGGAAAATTTTTCCTTCCCATCTTTAATATAGGAAGAATAATTTTACTTAATGGACTTGATATAAATTGAAGTTATAAGATGTGAGGAAGAAAGGATGCTTTGAAGATACAGTGTAATTATTATTTTTAAAATAGGTATAATTTATTCGTCCCTACTTATCAGGTTTAATTAATTACTGTGCTTACCATGCGCTCTGATATGGAGTTCATACTAAGTACGATGGCTGTGAAAACTGCTGATTACTTTTTTTTCAAATTGCTTTTTGAAGTTTTCAAATTTTTATCCCAGGGTTGGGATAATGGTGTTGGGAAAAAACAGGGTTGGTAGAATGGTGTGAGGGGTGGGATAATAACCATAGTGAGTGGTTTGCCTTCAAAGTTAATATCGCTATTTTGCAAATTAAAAAGGAAGGAAAGAAAAGAAAAAAGGGGGCACCTGGGTGGCTCAGTGGTTTAAGCCTCTGCCTTCAGCTCAGGTCGTGATCTCAGGGTCCTGAGATCGAGCCCCATATCGGGCTCTCTGCTCTGCAGGGAGACTGCTTCCTGCACACACACACACACACACCCCGCCTGCTTCTCTACTTGTGATCTCTCTCTGTTCAATAAATAAATCTTTTAAAAAATATATTAAAAAAGAAAAGCAAAGAAAAAAGGACAATTTCTCCATCATGTTTTTGCAAATGAAAACTAACCAGAAAATCTGTGCCCGAGGGTTATATATTATTTCCTGCACTTATTTATTATTCAGCTATCTATGATTAACTGCTAACGTTAGCGTCTTAGTCAGTGCTTCTTGCAGTTGCTCTTACCAAGACCCTCTCTGTGTGCCAAGCACTGTACTAAAGCTAGCTTCTCAGTCAACAAAGATGAATAATGTCTGGTCCTTGCCCTCAGGAAGTTTGCCATCTAGAAGGAAAGCAGACTTATAAATAAGCCATTCCTGTTCAATACATTATTACTAGAGAAGAGTTTAAAAGAAGCCATGCATTTCTTCCTGGCAATGAGTATGCGCAAGATGTTCATGGCATCATTGGTTATCATAAAACTTGGGGAGAACCTCCATATTTCTATGCATATTAGCACTATTTCTATAACATTTGTGTGATGCAGACAAGTAATCAAGATCTAACACAAGAATTGAATAGGATGGTTGTATCATGGGGTCTGCAGAAAGACATTTATGCCTAGGGAGGGCATTTGTTTAGTAAGTACTGAGGCTCATGTCTTCATGTGCTTTCTTGATGGATTTTTAAAGCCTTCTCCCCCTCTTCCATTATTCTGTGACCCCCCTTACCAAAGGGTGTAAACTTTATGTTTCTGCAAATGAATCAGTCATAACAGAAACATTAATTTTTTTGAGCAAAACTATGTCAATAAAGCTTTAAAGAGAAGTTGTTGGAGCTCCCAAACAGTGTATAGACCTCCACAAAAGAGGGCCATTGTGAATAGGGGAATGATCTCTCTTGAAGCTGGTATATGACTTCCTAATTATTACCTGGATCAAAGTTTTACCTACTAAAAATTTGATAAACGTAGACTTTCATTGTTCACAGTCTAAATAACCTCTTCTATACTTAAAAACTGGATGTTAGCTTTGTGATAAAATATTTCATATAAACTGACACATGCACAAAGCAATGATCTTTTTTTTTTTTCTTTTTTTAAGATTTATTTATTTATTTATTTAACAGACAGGGATCACAAGTAGGCAGAAAGGCAGGCAGAGAGACAAAGAGAGGAAGAGAAGCAGGCTTCCCACTGAGCGGAGAGCCTGATGCGGGGCTCAATCCCAGGACCCTGGGATCATGACCTGAGCTGAAGGCAGAGGCTTTAACCCACTGAGCCACCCAGGTGCCCCGCAATGATCTTTTTATATCCAAATTATCTCACTCAGAAAAATCCCACCAAAGTACGTAAAAGAACAATCTATGATAATTTTATTTTGAGCTCATTGTCAATTCTCATTCTTGGTTTAAAGAGAAGCAAAAGGGTCTATAGTTTGATCTGTATTTTGATGTTGACTTGGCCATTTCTCTTACTTTATGCGTGTTTAAAGATAAAATACTTTTTAATTGGCAAAATCACAAATAAAATGAATATGGAAGAACAAAGGGATCACCCAGATTCAGCGTAGATGTCTCACAGTCTCTTTTCGTCAGAGGAATTAGAAATTGTTAGGAGTTCAATACAGAAATATATACGCAAAATGAAAATGCATGCTTTTGATAAAGAATTCTGCTTTATGGTTTTATTACATGAAATATGAGTTTCAAGAGTTTTTAAGTGTTTCTAATAATTGTAGAGTGAAGATTGCTCAAAAATAAATTGGAATAAGGGGCACCTGGGTGGCTCAGTGGGTTAAAGCCTCTGCTTTCGGCTCAGGTCATGGTCTCAGGGTCCTGGGATCGAGCCCCGCATCGGACTCTCTGCTAAGCAGGGAGCCTGCTTCCTCCTCTCTCTCTCTCTGCCTGCCTCTCTGCTTACTTCTGATCTCTGTCTGTCAAATAAATAAAATAAAATCTTTAAAAAAAAAGGAAATTGGAATAAAATCCTTTCATTGTAATGGAGGGAAGAAATATCTAATAATCTCTCCAAAAATGACCATATTACCACTCTTTCTCCATCATACCCTATACACTTCCCACTTGTAGAATTGGATAATTCCTGGTTGTATGGGCACAGTTAGTGGGTTTCTAGGTAGAAAAGTTACATTGGACAAAATGTTCAAATCAGTGTGGTCAGATCAGTCCTGAAAAACATTATGATGTTTGTTATGAAGGAGGACATCTTTTTTTCCCACAGTATTTTGAATAGAACATGATTGTTTTTTACTTTTGTTCCTGTTGTGGTGGTCAGTTTTATGTGTCAACTTGGTCGGGCTATGGTACACAGATATGTGCTCAGACATTCTAGGTGTTTCTGTGAGGGTGTTTTTGAATGAAATGAGCATTCACATGGGTGGACTTTGAGTAGAGCACATTACCCTTCATAATATAGGTAGGCCTCATTCAATCTGTTAAAGGCCTAAATAGAACAAAGGACTGACCTTTCCTGCACAAAAGAGAATTCTGCCATCAGATGGTCTTCCAACCTTCATGGCCCATCCTGAAGCACTTGGACTTGTCAGTCACCATAACCCTGTGAGTCAATTTCTGAAAATAAAATCTCTCTCTGTATATGTACACATCCTATTGAACATATCCCAGTCTGTTTCTCTGGAGAATCTTAATACATTATATAAAGCTCTAAAGTCAAATTCTGGAAAATGATAGTAATGACATATGTAGTGGTACTGGAGTGAGATAGGGTTAGAAATTCTTTTGGAAACTACTGGAGAAGTGGGTGAACAAATTAATGTAGGTCTGTTCCCTCATGTTACGGAGTATAGTTAGTGTGGATGCTGGGAGACACAGATGCCTTCAGGTAGCATTGCCAGCTTGTAGCAGATAAAAGGTCCTCACTTAAAACAATAGCATGGCCTGTGGTGTGTGGTAAACAACAATTATTGGATAGAGTCTAGTTTCCCTCTTCTTCCTCCTCCTCATTCTCATTTTTGTTCTCTTTTTTAGTTTTCATAAGTTAATATTATACTGGTCAAAGACAAAAAAACCACTTGTAAACCATGTTAGGTCATTATATTTGTGAGCCCAAATACATTTGACCTTGAAATTTCAAAGAAGCTTGATCTCACAGATATTGACATAGGACTAACAGAGGACATATAAGGGTGTACCTAGTTAAGAAGTAACAAATCTAACAGAGGGCAGGGAGAGTAGCATTGTAGGTTGGGTCTGTGAGGGCAGAGGTATTAGACCACAGCAAGTGAGGGAGAGACACAAAAAAAGGTTACACAGAGGTGATATTATTACAACTCAGTGCTTGAGTTGGAAAGTTCCATAGATTTGCAAACAAAATCCCCCAAAGATGGTGACTTTCCCAAGTTCACAGTTAGGCAACAGGAGAGTCAACCAGGACAGATGCAGAATTTAGATTCCACTAAGGAAAAAGTTAGATAAAAGTGCAACCCGTTAAACCGTAAGTGCCTGGAGAGCTTATTTATGTACATCTAACAACTTTATCACAGTGCCTTGTACAAAGTAGATGCTTGATAAATATTAGTGATTTAAAATAGAACTTAGTAATAAATAAGTAGTCAGCTTGCTGTCACAAGGCCTTTCTCAGTCTGAAAGTACAGGAAGGGAAGTGCCTTTATATATTTTTAATTTTTTTTTTTTTAAGATTTTAGTTATTTATTTGAGAGAGAGAAAGAGAAAGAGAGCACAAGCTGGGCCGGGTTGGGGAGGGAAGGAGAAGCAACCCCCTGCTGAGCAAGGAGCCAGACATAAGGCAGGATTCCAGGACCCTGAGACCATGACCCAAATCGAAGGCAGTTGCTTGACTGACTGAGCCACCCAGGTGCCCCAGAGAAGTACCTTTAAGACACAGGGACAACCTTGGAGCAGTGAGCCCCGAGGCACACCTCTGTGCCTGGCTCTATGGAAGGACTTGTCTTAAAAATTATCTGTCCCTCAGCACTCCGTGTGAACTTTTTGGTTTTTATCTTTTATAACATTCCAGATTCTCCAACCTGGACCCTCCATTTGGTTAGGGCAGCCCTCCACCCTTTAAAAATCAATCTACATTTTTAGGATTAGTGTGACATTAGATGATAAAGCAATTAAAATTGAGTAGTTTTCGTCTACTCATTAGCTGAAGTCAGCTTTATTTGTGAAAATGGGGGATTTTTTGTTAGTTGGGGTATAGGAAATATTTTAAGAGGAGAGACAGCAGGATGTCACAGTAAATTAGGACAGTCAACAAGGGGGATTGGGTAGAGGGATTGCAAGTACAGACATCTTATGGCTAGTTAAAGTAATCTAAGATCTTGTTATTCAAAATGTGGTCTGAAGACCCCACTATGGTATCAACCAGAAGCTTGTTAGAAATGCAAAATCGAAATGCAGAGACCTAAAAGAGTGTTTATGATTATGAAAGTCAAGAAATGCTTCTAATCTTCCTTCTTCTATTCCAAATGACTTCCTACTTCCTGGAGCCAGGACTTAAGGCCTGTGCTGTTACTAATGGATTTGAATTACCTATGCATTAAGTAGGTTTTAAAACTGGCCTAAGAGTCTAACTAAAGCATGCAATACAGTGCCCATTAGAGGAATGTCTTCTGATTTGGACAACTACACTTGAGTTGCCTTCGGTCACCCACTGGAAAGTCTTATTCTTTTTTTTTTTTTGGAAAGTCTTATTCTTAGTTCAGAAACAAAACTGAATTTTCACACATCAATCTATAAATAGCCGAGGTAATAATATTAGAATTTCCATATTCAGATGTAAGTGACAGTGAGAGAAAATCAAATATCTAAGCAGAAAAAAAATTCCTCAATATCATAAATTTATTTATGATAAGTCATGCTAAGAAAGCTTAAAATATTCCACTGAATGAAGAAATTTAAAAAAATTAAAAACAACAACCAATGAATGGGAAGTTAAGATTTCTTTCTGGACTCCTTGTGGCTTAAAGACGGAGCCAAATTTCCTCTACCCCTAATATCCAGAAGTGTGCCTGGAACAAAGGAGACTAATTAGTTGTGAATGAATTGATGAACGAGGAAATCAATACCTAGTATGATGCCTCATTTAAACTGGATTCTAAAAAAATGTCTGTCAAATCAACAAAAAGGTACAAGAACATACTAAATCAAAAGAATTATCTACTAAAGAGAAGAAGGTGAGTCAGGGTGATTAGCAAATAAATGTTAAAGTGGCATGTCTTATGTCACTGAGGATAGAAATTGGAAAAAAGATTTTTTAAAAAACTATACATTTTTCTTTAGATATAATGAAGTAGTCTTTCAAGCAACAGAGGTTAAATTCATAAAGATTTACCAAAATGAATTAATTTTCTTTGAAAACCTTCAAATTCAGGTAATCTCTCCTATGGAGTCAGGTTGCCATCCATGTCCATTGTCAAATTTTTAACATCTAAAAATGTAAGAGAATAAAAACCAACTTGCTGATTAATGAACATTTTGCATATTTTTTAAATTTATTTTTTATTTTCAGCATAACAGTATTCATTATTTTTGTACCACACCCAGTGTTCCATGCAATCCGTGCCCTCTATAATACCCACCACCTGGTACCCCAACCTCTCACCCCCACCCCTTCAAAATCCTCAGATTGTTTTTCAGAGTCCATAGTCTCTCATGGTTTACCTCCCCTTCCAATTTCCCCCAACTCCCTTCTCTCTTGTTTTAGGTCATATTTTCTAAGGTGTAAGTATGAAATCCATTTGTTAGGACAAAGTTAACCCAAGAGTTCTAGATCCTAGCCTAAGTCTTTTAAAGACTTCTAGCACATTAGTCTCCCATGGCAAATCAATTAAATACCTGAAATGTGAAGCTTTCATAAACTTCTACTTTTAACCCAATTCCAGATCAACTCAGAAATCTGACAAGCTAGTCAGTGTCACGAATGGAGTGAAAACTTTAATGGACAATAACTGTAAGCAGTAGCTCAGGACAAAGGTGTTTTATTTTGATTTTTTCCTGAAACTGAATTCGGGATTGGAGTTTGTTTCTCATGGATCCGTGTATAGTTAGCATTTCTTTCCAAAGGAAAATCCAACACCTAAGCCATTCCAGGGTCTACCCTCTACAGCCGAGCTACATCTCCAAGAAATGAACTGCCTGAGTCTCCATGCTCAGACTGTCTTCTGAGCAAATGTAGTCATCGTTTTTTTACCTTTCCAGAGTAGATTGCCACACCTTCGTGAGTCTGCCTAGTCTTTATTCTATATCAATACTATAATTAGAAGATGTTGACTGAGTGCCAGCTGTGAGGGGGCACTTTGGGAGCTGGGATGTAGCCAGGACCAAGGTGGGCTGGGTCATGGTTCTCAGGGAACCTACATCCTAGAGGGGAAGGGAGTGGGCAGACAGGAGACAAAAGAAAACCAAGCAAATAAAACCTAAACCTAACCAAGCCAAACCAAACCAAATGCAAATAAGGAAATGCCAGTTAGTAAGAAGGGCTGTGATAACAATAACATAATCTGATATGTGGTACATGGTAGGTAACTTTAGATTGTGTTCTCAGAGGAAGTCCGTCTCAGGAGATTACATTTAAGCTGAACCGCAGAGAAGATGTCAGGCATGCAGGCATCTGGGGTAAGGACATTCCAGTCAGAGGGAGGACAGTTAATGAGAAAGCTTTACAATGAATGGGGAGAAGCTGGGCTGGCTTACAAAACACAAAGAAGTGGGCGTGGAAGACAGCTGTTGGAAATGAGGTCAGAGGGGTAGGCAGGAGTGAGATCACATAGAGTTTTACAGGCAACGGTAAAGAACCTGACATTTTTTTCCAATTGAAAATAGGAAATCTTTGATATATTTTAAACACAGGAATAATATGATCAGATTTAGGACTTAAAAAGATCACCCCACTGTTCTGTGAAGGGTGGATTGCAGAGCGGTAGGGTCATCTAGACAGGAGGGAATAGAGCTTTGGACAGTGTGGTAGAGGGAGACAGGAGTGAAGTGAGTGTTTTTTGTTTGTTTGTTTGTTTTTTAAATTCTTTTAGAGAGAGAGAAAGCACAAGCCAAAAGGCAGAGGGAGAAGGAGAGAGAAGCTGAAGCAGACGGTGCTGAGCACAGAGCCCAACAGGGGCGTGCCCTGGCAGGGGAGGTCATGACCTGAGCCAGAACCAAGAGTCAGGTTTGCTATACTGACAGCACCATTCAGGCAACATGAAGTGGATGTATTATTATTTTTTTTAAGATTTTATTTATTTACTTGACAGAGACAGAGTTCACAGTAGGCAGAGAGGCAGGCAGAGAGAGAGGAGGAAGCAGGCTCCCTGCCCAGCAGAGAGCCCGATGCGGGGCTTGATCCCAGTACCCTGAGATCATGCCCTGAGCCGAAGGCAGAGGCTTTAACCCACTGAGCCACCCAGGCACCCCAAGTGGATGTATTTTTAAAAATGATTTGGAGGTAGAGACAATAGAAGCACCTACAAAATCCAAAGATTTTATAGCTTCTTAATGAGGTATGTTGTCCTGTTGTATTTCTCATACCACAATCAATATTATTAAGAATTCTGTTGACATTTGTGAACCAAACTAATTTGTAGATCAATGTCTTCACAGAAAAGTCTGTGTAGACTTTTAAGGTTCCTTCCTCTTATGCCTCTGGGAAATGAGAAAACTCCTAAGTTATCACCTTTTTGAGTAGTTTGGGATATTGTTACAAAAATGCATGATTTAGCAAGGACTTTTTGTTCATCACCCAGGCTCAGCACTGAATGCACGATAGGTCCCTCATAAAGGCATATGCTGGAAGTGAATAAATGCTGACATTTAAAATTTCATTTCATTTCTACTCATATAAACTTGACATGGGCTCCTTAAAATGTCTCTCATTTGCTATTCTGCTACTCAGAGAAGATTCCTTTTTTCGGGATAATTCATGCTAACATCTACTTTGGAGTTATTTGATAATGGAAGATTTTATTTTTAAAATATTTAATTAAATTGTTGTTCAATGCATGGATAATTGTGTTTACATTTTGTGTTATTTTGCTAGAGCTGCCATCACAAATAATTACACTGAGTGGCTGAAACAACAGAAATGTATTTTCTTACAGTTCTAGAGGCTGGACATCCAAGACTGGGGACAGCAGGTTTGGTTTCTTCTGTGATCTCTCTTTGACTTGCAGATGGCCACTTCCTCACTGTGGCCTCCCATGGCCTTTCCTCTGTGCGCACACATGGCCCTGGTATCCCTCTATGTGTCCACATTTCCTCTTTGTCTGAGGACCCCAGTCAGACTGCATTAGGACCCATCCCAAAGACCTCCCCTTAATTCAGGCCCTGTCTTTAAAGGCCCTGTCTCTTTAAAGGCCCTGTCTCTAAATCTAGTCACCTTCTGGGGTACTGGGGGTTAGAGCCTTGACACAATTTGGGAGGAACACAACTTAACCTGTGTTTGTCTGTTACAAATGCTAATTCATTATCAGTAAGAAAATAGACCTATTTTTTAGTGATGACAATACACCAGTCATTAAAACACACACACACATATGTGCACTAGCCCCATAAGGTAAATAGTATTATTTGCTGATGCACGAACTGAAGCTGAGAGAAGACAAATTGGCCCAGATCCGAGAGCTAGAAGGTCAGGGCTAGGATTTAAACCCAGATCTTCATGACTTCAAGGCCTGTTCTTTTAACAACTACACAGTGCTGCCACCCCTATTAGAACGATCGTGAATGCATCTAATAAAATAGTGCATGTAAAGTACTTGGCAGAGTGCCCGACACGGAATGACTCGACAAATGTCAGGTTACTTTGCCTAACACTACAGGCGTAAAGGACAATAGCATTTGAATCACCTCTTTCTGGCCCTCCTGGCTTTTCTGGAATGCCAGTTAGGAATACGTTTCTTGAAAAGACTGGCCATAATGGTTATTTCTCTCAACTCTGTGTCAAAGCCTGTTCGCTATTTCAGTAGATGCCTCTGTGTACATATGAATTCATAGGAGCTAGATAATGAAAATGCTTTTAAATATAAAAATAGTTTTCACAATTCTAATGCTTAGCAACTAGCATTAAAAAGGGAAAGAAAAGCACAGTAACATTCCTTTTCCTTTAAAGACCATTCTGTTTATAAAACCATCTCTAGCTGTGAGTGCTTTAAATCAGTAGGAATTAAGGCAAAATAAAATAAACTCCAAGTTTAACATAGTAGTAAATTAACTATTCAAGATCCTGGCCATAATACATTTACCAATTTATAGAGGTAAACGTGGATGGTAAAATGAAATGTCTATCGTGAAATGAAAATTTACTCTGAACAGAGAAAATACCCAGCAGGTTTAGACATGGAATCAAAGAGAATTCGAGACAGAATTTCTCCTCGTGTGATTTCACTGCTTCCTGCTACACATGCTGTCTCCAAGTGTCCAGTAATAATAATAGTTGAGGCTTATTTAATGAAATCTGTAACCTATTTTAAAAGGTTCTGGTTTAGATGGTATAATAGCACAAACATGTCTGTTGGTTTCGGCTTTAACCCAAGGGGCAGGCAGTTGCCTTAAGAGAGATTCCAGAGATGGGAGGCAGGCACTTTATCAGAAAACACCACTTTTCCGAGGTAGCTGGTACAAGTGCCTCAGCTATCTGCCTCTGTACGCCTGAGACTTGGCTAATTAGCATACTAAATGTCAGAAGTGGTTTTATCTGGGAAATTCATGGTTTATTTATAGGCATGATGAATGTTAGAAATGGGCCATCATTGGTGACATTAAAGGTATTCATGGATTGCTAAGGAATTTCAGAGACAATTTCCACCTTTGTCGGAATCTGGTGAATCCTGAAACTGGTGCCAGCAGGGAGGGGACCCAAGGCTGGACTCCAGAGGATCTTGGGTCCATTCGTGGTTCTTCAGTCGATTGGCTGTCCAAGGCAGAGTGGAAAGGACAGAATCCTGCCTGCGGATTTTTGTTTTGAATAAATTTTCATGCAGAATACCTAAAGAACGCTGGCACATCTTCAAGCTTTTGAACCTGCTTGTTAATAAGTGTTTGTGAAGTGAATATCTATTTGTATGGCAAAATTGGGCCCGAGATTTATTTTTCATTATAAGGTGGTAGCCAGTTTATTGGGGAGGGGTCAACCCTTTCCTACTCGAGGTCTTTGGGGGTCAGATAGAATTCAGTATATACATGTGTATAGTCAAAGTGGCTTAGGTCCATCAGAGCAGCATTTTAGGGGATGCTTTTCCTTTAATTCCAACCTTTAATTTTCTGTGAGAATGTTGACTCGACTCATAAAAAATAAAATATTTTAATATTATTAATCATGCGATTCTAAGTAGACCCTTAATAATACTAAAAATGAGACCACTTGAATGAATATTTTCCTTATTTCTTAGTTTTCAATTAACATTCTTTTTTATCTTTCCAGAAAACAGGAAAAACAACAAAAAGTTGCCTTGAGAATTTATAAATTAAGAAAAGTGTTGTCCTCAAGGCAAAGAATTCAGAGAGGAAAAAAGCAGGAACTAGTGCTTTAGCCTTAGTTAAGTTTCATAAACCATTTTGTTCTGGATTTGGCAGAACACAGAATGCTTTTGCCAAATTTTCCCCTCATTATTTAAAGCCACATGTTCTATGAAGGAGATTTAATGCATATGTTACAAATGTTTTTATAAATATGTTTTACTAGTGGAGAATACTAAGCTAAGGTAACCAGGCCTAAACATTAGCCCATTATAACACAAGCCATGGGATTGTTTTAATCAGTCACTTTCCTACAGTATGATGGAATGGAATTTACCTACAGAGGAAATGGAATTTAGTTGAACCATGAGGAATTGAGGTTGAATATATTTATCACCAGTAAGATTTATTAAGCCTTACAATATATGGAAAGCTTAGGAATGTAGATTCATCAGACAAATAAAAATTCAGAGTTGGAAGGGGATTTTGGCAAGTTGTAACCTCATTTGGCCTCAGTTTCTGCTTCTGTAAAATTTAAGAGTCGGTGTCTGTTGTCGAATCCCAGCCTATTAATATTAAGGACCATCTTTCTTATTCACTCACTCACTAGGCCCTAAATTTCAAAAATTTTGCTAACCAAATTGCATCTGATGACTAATAAATCCTTTCTCAGATTTTTATTAATGAATCATATTAATCACTGGTTGTGATCAGTAGAAGATACCCAGGATTACCACACTGGGTGGATATATTGTTGGCCAAAACAAAGATATTTGATATTTTAGTTAAGCTCTGCAGGTTGCTTGTGGTAAAATTTACTATTTCCATCAATCATTTTAAAATATAGGCAGTGCTGATTATATGAGGATAATTGATTCCAGAAAAGAGCCATTTACTGTGAGTCCATGTAAAACAGAGTTCATTCTACCTTGAGAGTTGAAGTTTATAATTATAAAAATGAGTATATTTTATTTCAGTTATACTTGTAGTTAAGGAGATATGTGTACCTGAGTATATTTAATCAAATTATAATATCTTAGAGTTTAAAGACAAGGCATGATTTAAATATATTCTAGAATAATAGAGTGATAAGGTTGTTTTATTTTGATGTAATTTTTTTCCTAAAAAGACCTCACCTCACATTTAACTTTGAAGTTTGCAAGAAGGGTCCTTTTGGTTGGGGGAGAGGGAGGTGTGGGGCATAGTGAGTGCAAAATAGTCAAGGCCCAAAGACTTCCTTAATCCTTTGACCCTTAATCAAATTGTTCTCTTGTGCACCCTGATCATCTTTGTGCCCAATCTCAGACTTCAGTTTGCGTTGTACCGGCATTGTGTGGTTGAAGGATTACAAACATCGAGTAACTGTCATAGAGAACAGAGATATGGAAGCTAAAGGCAAGGCTAGATCTAGTGGTAGCATGGGGATAAAAGGGGGCTATTTTTTTTATAAGTGTTTCATTTCTGAGTGATTTTTTTTTTCATGCTACATCTACTTTCTTTCCTTTGCAACTGGTACCATTGTCTGCCATCCATTGAAAAGCATCATTCACTTGGCTGGCCTAGGAACCCCAGACTGGGAATCAAATTGCTTGATCTGTGTTATATTCTCTGTCTCTAATAGTCTATATACACTTGGTTGTATGCTCTTCTGATGTGGAAATTGAGACACTAAAGAGTTATTATTTGCTATAGGTCACATGGCTACTACTTGCCAAAGCAGGTCTAGAATCTGGATTCCTGGCTTTTTTTTGGGGGGGGGCTCTTGAACATAATATTTGTGATTGTAAATGTTTATGATTTTTATTAATTCAAATCATGCCTTGTCTTTAAACTCTAAGATATTATAATTTGATTAAATAGAAAAGCTAAATGTTAAAAACAATAACTGTCCCTTCCTCAGGAAACCTCAGGGGCTTTAAAAAGATATTTTTAAGAAATATATTCTGTTCATTTTAATCACATTTTTCTAGTCTGGAAATCAAAATTAAGCTGCAATTTCAGACACTGGCACTCCGGAACAGCACAGTTTGCTACAACTCAGCCAAGGGAATTTCCTTTGTTAAGATGTGTCAAAGAGGTGGCATCGTGTGGTCTAAGTGGTAACAATACCCTCCATGTGGAACCTTCAAGATGGTACCTGGAGGGTGCGGGAGGGAGAGTCTTCAGGTTCCCACACTGGAACCAGGGAAGAAGGGATGAGTTTGAGTATTAGAATCTGGGGGTGGAATTTAGTTTTATTGGTCTCTAACCTTTTAAAACTTACCCAGAGTTTAGATTCCCCTTAAACTAAATTATGGAACATTTCCTGTATAAATTGATTGACGAGACACTTTTTTTCATGGATATCTTCAGTGGGAACTCCAAAATAGCAGACATGCTATTGTTATTCTTACTAATCTTCCTCTCTGAGGAGCTATTTTTTTTTTTTTTTAAGGAAAATGGAAGAAAACAACCTTATTCTGCCTTGAGTCATATCTGAATAATGTCACAGGAGAGTCATATGCATGCTCTAATTAGCCCTTCCATGATCAAGTTTTGATAATCTCTCCTGAAGAGTATCAGGACTTTTTTCCTTCCTTTTGTTCTCTAAAATTCATGGAGAGCTTATCTTTCTACTAGCCATTAAACCATTTGTCATATGATAAACTAGAAAAGAGAGCCCTTCTTGATTTATACTGGTAAAATGGGTTGTCAGGAAAAGTTAGGAGATTTAAGAATATTTGAGTTACTTCTTGCTTCCTGGTGAGACCGTTTAAATTTAAGATATGCACATAGTATAATTGTGAAAAATATTGTGGAAATTCAGAAAGGTTTTAAAATTTCAAAAAAAGAAAACAATCACCAATCATACTAAGAGCTTTAACCTTTCCCAGGTCATAGCAGGATAGAGAGTGGTTGGGTGCCTGGATTTGAAGCTGCACTGCCTGGGATCTGCTGTTCCCCAGCTGGCAGAGGCAAGCTCCTTAACCTCAGTGGGCCTCAGTTTTGATCCTTATAGAATGGGGAGGAGAATAATACCTACTTCATTGGGCTGTTGAGAGGATATAAATGAGTTAGCATACATGAATTTCTTAGAACTATGAAAACATGACCCATGTCAACTTCCATGGTCATGTTAGTGTCATTATTATAAGTTTATTCTTCTGAATCCATGATAGACATGTAGATGAATAACATCACAGGTCTTAGTCTATAATTAGAGAGACTCAGAAATCACCAATACTGTGTAAAAGATCAGGGTGAATCTGTAGCTTCCTATCTGTAGAATCTGGTGCCATTTAGAAATAAAGAAAAAAAAAATATTTGTTTCTCTAAATATAGGAGGAGCATCAAATGTGAAAAAAGGAATTGGTGAGGTTAGGGGAAAGTTCAGAGTTGATTTAGTGGTTAAGACATGAGTATCTCAGTAATTTGGGAGAGTTCGTAACATGAAGCCCCTTTCTCGATAGTCTCATGGACTATCAGTGGTTCTCAAAGCTGGATCCCCAGACCAGCAGCATCTGCATGACCGGGAGCTGGTTGGGAATGTAGATCCTTAGGCCTCACCCCAAACCAGACTTACTGAATCAGAAACTCTGAGGGTGGGCCCAACCATCTACCTTTTTGCAGAGACAGTGCACTAAAGTTTGCGAGCACTGGAATAGTGAGGTCACATGACGATTGAAAAACCACCTCCTGTTTTTCTAATTCTGACATTCACATGGACCTCCCCAAAAAGTCAAGAACCACCGCATGGATGGAAATCACCCACAATTAAAGAAAAACAAAATAACTTTTGAAAAGAAATTTTGTCAGGGAGGTAAGAGGTTTTAACGTTATTTATGTATGTATTTATTTATGAACGAAAGGCCCTTACTGTAGTAATAAAATAAAATCTGAATTCAAAGTCATCCAATTCTGCCTTAGAAGAAACCAAAGTGGTTGAAAAACAAAGCACTGTTCTCTGAGGGGCTTTTGTGTCTCTATAGTTCTACGTTCTGACCTGAAGTGGAAGTGTTTGCTTACCTAATAGCCTGCAAGCTTCAGAGCAGTTTCCATGTCTTGGACATCTCAATATTTTTGACGCTGACTTAATGGAAGTGCTGTACATGTTTCTGCAAATCACTAATTAACTGAGCCAAATGCTTATTACTTAAAGATTAGTGGCTGAATTAATAAAAAGATGGCAGAACTAGAATTTTGATTTTCCTATACAACTTAAAAAGTAATTGTATAAAGTTGCCAAAGGAATTGCATTTTTTAGTAGGCACACAGTTTTGAAATAAAGGAAATTAAAGGGTCTGATTAAAGCAATATTATCAGATTTTTATTTTTAAAGAGACAGTGAAAATTAAGGGCTTTCCAAGTATATATTTCATAATTCTTAGCAGAATTTATTTAGATTTCCATGATTTGTCATAGCAAATGACATAGAAAAAATATATATATATGCACACACACACACGCACACATTTTATCTTCAATCTGATGGTAAGAAAAATTGAAGCTATTTCCTTTAATTAAAAAAGAAACTTGTTGTTTTTATTATGATAGGCATGAACTATTATTTTTAAAAGCTAGGAGAAAGAAGAGTGGGGGAAAAAACAAGTTTAGATTCACTTGAGTCACTGGGCAAGAATCTGGGAGAAACGCTGAGCTCCCAGCCTTCCAGGGAAAAGATTGGCATTCTCATGCGTGGGTTCTCAGAAGTGCACAGCCAATGGCCAGATGGTGACAGTTTGGGGAGAAGAAGGGCTGTCAGCACCGAGAACATTCAGGTTGCATACAGATGTTCTACGTGGGTTGGGACAGAGGGAAGCCTCGCCTGAACAAAGATAGAACTTTGCTTAGGAATTATTTAGAAGCAAGCCATTCACCTTAATAATGGAGAAAATAGGAAAAAAAGGTTCTATAATATTTAATATATTGGTAACTATAATATACCGGAAATCATGTCTGAGATCTTTGAGGTCATCATTCTTGAATTCAAGTAAATGCACTAAGGAGCATGTTGCTTTAGTCAGCCGACTGGAATGTAGTAGAGTGCCTTGGGTTTCATACAGGTCAAAACAAAACAAAACAAAACACCCGATCTATTTGTGTCCCCAGCCTGTAAGTCTGCCAATAGGGTCTTCGTGCCGCAGCTGATGATGTAATCACTCAGGGACAAGTACACCTGGTACAGTGGCGGTTTCTAGAGTCCAGAGTACCCTGTTTGGTGCTGCACGCTTCGCCTTACTGTTGCCCTTAAACCTTGCTCTTTGCCAGAACGTCTATCATTCAAGTTGAAGTATGCTGAAGAAGGGAAGGGAGCGGAGCTGAGTAAGAGAAAGAGGGCATTGAGAGCAAACGGCAGGGTAGTGCTAATCAAATCCTGAAAAAAGACAGCTAGAAGGAATCAAAGGCTGGAAGAAAACTCCAGGAAGATCTCTGTGAAGTTGGTTTGTCTTGGCTCATTTGAATGAGGTTCCCTTTACAGAGTTAAATTAGTAGAAACTCTGTGGGCCTAACATGGTCTTCAGTTTCATTATGATGTGTATGTGTGGATATCAGTTTTAACTGACAATAAGGTCTGTACCCTCTAGACTATGCTGGGGGCTTTGACTCTACCCACTGAGCTTCAGAAAAGAGGGTTACTCCCAGTCTTCTTTTGAGGTAGCTTGGGAGATCTGGTCTTTGAGGTTCTGCAGCCATTGACAACACGTCTTCATTCATTGGACCAACCTTGAAAGTGCTCTCTCTCTTAACTTCAAAGGGCTATGGGATTGGCGAGATTGTGGGGCATGCACTGCAGCTAGCAGCCCCCCTTTCCTCCCTGTCATGCCTGAGGATGGTGAGAGGAAAACCTATTTACCTGAAACTATGTCCACATGCTCCTTGTTTTTGGACACAACCTATAGGTAATGAGCCTTATACAGACCTTATACAAAACTGTATGTATAGTTTTGTTGACTCCTGGCCACCAGTGAAAAAGAAACCTGGGACCTATATGGGAAAACTGAGGCTAAGCAGCTGTTGAAGGGCAGACTTCAAGAGGTTCTGTTTGTAGTGTTTCTTGAGGCTAGGCATTCCCAGGGTTCTGGAGTTTGGAAGGTATGTTGGGCTTTGACTTTAGCTCTCCATTACTTTTCATCCAGAACAGGTGGATAACCAGCTTTCAGTATGCCCGTGCATGGAGGCAGGAGTGGGACTATTCCTACCTTCCTAAACCACAGAAAGACTAAGAGTGAAGGAAAGAAACAGAGGTGCTCTTTATCCAAGGAAGAGAAATGACTGATGAGTGATGAAGCAGGCCACTACAGATGTTAGCTGGTTTCCTCCAGCACAGTTCTGGATTTGCAAGTCTTCAGCAATTCTACTTTTTCTTTTGGACGCTTCAATTTTTTAAAACCTTTTCTCATATATTTTCTCATTTTAACCTCACTGTTAGCTCTCTGTTTGAAGAGGCTGTGTAGAGCACTGATTAAGAGCACAGATGCTGCAGCCAGTGTTCAAAGCCCATCACGCCGTATGATCTTTGGTGAATTATTTAGCCTATTGGTACCATGATTTTCTCATATGTAAAATGAGGATATGTTAGCAAGCTCTTCATAGGTTGGTTGTGAGGGTTCTATAAATTAATACGTGTAAAACACATAACGGGACCTAGCTCACACTAAACCAGCAGTCCGTGTGAGCTCTTACGAGGACACTAGAGCCCCTGAGAAGTGGAATGATTTAGAGGCTACATTCCACCAGAATCTCAAGGTCACAAGACTGAGAAGTGATGGTGCCTGGACTTGAGTCCTAGTTTCATTATGTCAGCTCTGGCTCTCCTTTTCAACCATAGAAAAACACACGAAGATTTAAATGCACCCATGGGGACAGAGAGAAGAGCGAGAGGCCCACTGCATTTGTAGAAAATCATAATGTATGTCATTGTCTCACAATTATGTACAAGCATTTCATCTGTGATCACGAGCGTTTTTGTGGACAGGATCTCTGTCATTCTCTTTCCTTTTACTGGTACCAGGTACGTGAAGTGCCTGGCTATACGTATAGATGTTCTCGAATGAAAGAATGGAAGAAAAATGGAGTGAATACATGAATGGATGAATATGCATGATTAGTAAACAACACTGTGAGTCTCATCAACTAGAGCAAATAGTTGGGAGAGGTTGGGGTAACAATAACCCCAAACTGTGTCACCGTGCTGCTAGTAGGAAAGGGCTTGATGCAAGAACTGTTTCTCATCGACACAGCCTCATGTGGTTTCCTAAGAGCATTTTTTCTTAGAAAATGATAATGAAGGGGACTGAAATGATCAGGTGCCTCAGAACATTGGAATTCACTGTTTCTTTAGCGGAACACCTTCCCCCACCCCCCAACTCATAGGTATGTGGGGTCAGAATTTCTTTTCTCAGCTAAGATTTTCCTTTTAATCTTGAGTCCTTAGTGGGAGGACGAAGGGCTTTTAACGGCCAGGCTTTAGTGGTCATCAAGTTTTTATGTCCAGTTTTCTGTGTCCTCGGTCACTCAGATCCCTGGTGCGGCCTGCTAACACACCATAAATGCTTCTATGGTCTACCCTCCCAACCCCTCCTCAAATGGACCCACTCTTTCCTGTCTTTCCATGACTGGCTACTTGGTGAGCAAATCACTAGCAGCAAATAAAGATTTGAACGCTGTAAATGAACAATCTAAAAATTAAAGTCTCTCTGCACCCTATGGAATTCTCTAGGCCATCCATCATCCCTTTAATTCAGCGTTTTGTGGAAATTATACCCTATCCTAAATGGCATTTCAGTACCAAAGCAGTGGGGGGCATGGAGCTCTGCCACATCCCACTTATTAAAATGTATGTTACTTTGTTGTGATTTGTGGATCTGCTTGATTTCTCCTAATTCTACATTTCCAAATTAATTGAATTAGTTCTTCCTATAAAACCATGATAACTAAATTTCTGCAGCACTCTCCCTCAGAGTTGCATAGTAAATTTCCCCTCCCTTCTCTCTTCCTTCCCCAACTTCTCTGGGGCTTAATTTTTGCCCCCTGCTTCAGCACTTAACACTTGAGAAAGTCAGACATTAAGGACCTTCATTTCACTCCCATATGTAAATAGCTTAATCTATAGGTTAGATTTGCAAGATTTATAGGAAGAAGCGTGTGAGTGAACTTTTTCATGCTAACTCTAAGAATTTGGGTCAAACTATGCCACCAACAGTCTGGAGTTAATATTTATTACAGGTACGACAAGCTATTTGTTACAGGACAACTCCAGAATGGCCCTACTGAAGATCTTAGGATTTCCTCTGCTTTACAATAATTCAGTAATTCAGTGTTTCTTTTTTTTAATTGTGATTATCATTTAGGAGGGTGCATGAATTAGTCTGATAGCAAGAGCTCAGAATAAAGAGTTAGAAGATATGACTTTAATTTCTGGTCTTTTTGTTCACTCATGTGTTGGCCTGAGGGAACAAGGTCATCACTGTTTGCCAGGAGAGGGTGGACACTTAATGAAGTGTAATGGGGGTGTGGGGTACTAGTACTGTTTCCATAAAGTGCCAAAGGGCCTGTTGTTCTCTTTTTAAAGGTCAGTGTATTTGTGTTAAGTCCTTCTTTCTCTCTCTTTTTAAAGATTTTATTTATTTATTTGAGAGACCGAGAGAGGACGCATGGGCAGAGGGAGAGAGGGAAGCCAGTTCCCGGCTGAGGAGGGACACACTCCCCACCCCACTCGCCGAGCCCCCTGGGGCTCCATCCCAGGTCCTGGAGATCATGGTCTGAGCCCAGCTGAAGGCAGATGCTTAACCAATTGAGCCACCCAGGCGCTCCTCTTCTTTCTCTTTGAAAGAGCAAAAGGAAGTAATGCGTTAATGCATTAAGGCCCTAATAACATGCTATGACTTAATGTACGATACACTGTATTACTGCGCTCTTAGCCAAATGACGTCAGTGTGTGTATCTATGTGTTCATGGGGGAGGGGCTGTTGGGGCTCAGGGTGTAAGTGAGAGGGCAAAAGAACAGAAAGGGTTGTTTCACAACACTGAGGACAAAGCAACTTTTTCAGTTTCTTAAACTATAAAGCAGGAGAAAAGCCTTGAATCTATACAGTCATTTGAACCTTTGTCAGCTAATGGTTATTAACGTGTTGAGGAATGAATGGGAGACACATACAAAGTATCAGTCATCCAACTGAGAATATCTGACGTTCCCAGGGGTCACTCCTTTCACCCCTGAGAGTGAAAAGAGCCATTAGTGCTGTCAGGAAGCTCACAGGTGCATGTGCCCACATGCACACGGACACACACATGCATACCCCTAATGTGTTCTATAATATCTTTCATATCGAGCCATCTAAGCTACCAAGTAATCATAGCAGTTAAAATAACACATTAAAAGAAAAAAGGAAGTTATTTCTCCTCCTTCGATGTATAGTTTTGATAAAATGCTATTTTGTTTTTTCAGTCCTTCCAGTACAACTTGTAGAAGGTAATGACAGGTTGCAATTTTGAATCCACTTAGTTTTCTTTCCTCTGAATAATCCTATTTGACAGGTTCCCCTCCACCCCTTTTTTCTTGTCATTAAGAACAGCCTCAGTCTGGTCTGAGTAAAGAGTAGATTAATTGCATGGCTGTAGGAACACAACTACTATGTTCTGAGAGATAAAGAAGGGAATTTCAGAACGGGATCTGTCTTTATCAGGAATCAATAGCCTTAACACCTCTGAGCTATAAGGTAATAGTCACCCATTTGTATTATATGAGTTGAATATTATACCATATGACTTCATTTATAGTTTGAAATAGAGAGAGGATGTTCAAATCTTTTGGTCAGGATCTCGGTGTTCCCAGAATTCTGTTTTGCCTTATCTTTTGGAAAGCGATCAGAGCAGTGAATACTTAACCTCTTGAAAAGTTGCCATTTTTAACGAAGTGTTTCATTTGGAATTGACAAATATTTTTAAACTTTGGTGTGTCCATGCTCAAAAGTTATCAAAGAAGACCATTTCTCATCGTAAAGTTACATTTTTTCCATTTCAAAAGAAAATTAAGAGAATAATTTTGAGATGAATTAGTCGATGACAGTAGGTGCATGCATTCTAACTATTTTCCCCAAAAAGCTCCATTTGAGCTTACTCTGCATTTCATAGAGTATTACTCCTGGTGCAGAAAGCTATTACGGCATCCAGACGTTGAGTGGCCTGCCAAGATCACTAAGTCAGGCACTGGGATCAAGGATAAAACTAGAAGTTTCCTGCCTTCCAGATGGTGGCAGAACAAGCTGAGACCCGTGTATCAGGTGTTTCTGAACAGTAGGAGGGTAGAGACCGTCCTTCAAGAGCAAGGGCCTCACCCTCTTTCCAGAAGGCAGCTGCAGTCTGAAGTTCTTAGACCTGGGTCTTACCTAAGTCAGACCAGGGCTTCCCTAGCCTCTGTAGATTGACAGCCAGCGGCAGTCTGAAGTTCTTGTTTGGGTCCAAGAATGACAGGGAATTTGTGAATTAAATAGTAAGACTACCTGACAGAATAGGTTGGGATTTCCGTCTCAACCAAGTGCTGTCCTCAGCAGCTTCTCCTGCCTCTTCAGAGCTGTCTGCACAGCTTTAGTGTCTAAGTGGCAGGTGGAGAAAATTGAGACCTTTTTTGCTGTTCCCTCCCTCTTCCTGGAGAACTGAATACTAACACACAGGAACATCTCACCAACTTTTTTTTTTTTTTTTTTTTTTTTTTTGAAGGCAGCAGGTAGTGGTGCCTTGTGCTGCAATAAAGTTTATCACAAATGCACCAAATGAGTCAGTTTTCCCTAGTTGGCCCTGGAGGGGTGGAGCAGGGAGTGGTCACAGTGATCCTCTGCTGGCCTGGTTCTCAGTCACTCCCTGAGTCGGGAGCCCTGCAGGTAGGTCACCATCTCTCTGAAACCAATGGTAATGGACCACCTGGGGAAAGTGGTTGTTTCACAAGAGAAAGAGACTCCAGGAGGATGAGGAGGGAGGGAAAGACCCGAAAGGGACAAGCAACGGAACCCCAGTGCTGGAGTAGCTAAGCCCATTTTCCTATACCAGAGACTGCCTATCTACCTAGAAATGCAAAGGCTAAATTCCATTTGACCACACCTAGTTTCTAAAGATTACAGAGGTAGTTTAGGAGATAGGAAGTATCTGTCCAAGGTTTGCTAGAAAATCCAATTCTGGTTAAGCAACTTTCATTCAGTAGCTTCTGAGTTGTTCATGCAGTGAGACTTTGTCTACAGGGAAGAAGCAAGTACAAAGCCTTTACCATGATTTATAAAGTCCATCCCCTTCCCTGCTTAGGTATTACTGTAATCACCTCTCTGCCACTCCCGCGTACTCACACTTTGCACTCCAGATTATTTGCCGTTTCCCAAACCTACCAGGCTCCCTTATTACAACCCTCCTTCCTGGGGTTACCTTCCCTGTCCGTGTCCCCTGTCCTTGTTCCCTTGCAAATACCAACCAGTTTGTCTTTCAAGATTTAGCTCAAGCTTCAGCTCCTCTATGAAGCCTAAACTGGTCACTACCACACCAAGTAAAACCCACCATTTCACTTTTAGGCCCCCATATGGCTCACTTGATTATGTGTGTTTGTTTACGAGTCTGTCTTCCCTGGCTGGACTCTGAGTGGCCTTGAGGTGGAGCCCGTGTCTTATCTTAAAGTCTCTTGACACTAACAGTAGTGTCTCAGTAGCTAAATATGTTTGTTGAATGAATGATGGTCAGTATTCTCTGCTCTGTTCTGTTATCTTAGATAGAGCAATCCACAGCTGCAGATTTTTAAGCAATGAGGAATTTGGAAGAATGATATGGAAGGATTTTGGAAACTCAAAGTCCAACTCTGGTTTTCTGGTAAGTTTTTGTCATGGTGGGACAGATTCAGTGCATGAGAAAATTCCGTAGACACATTCTCTCTGCTGATTATAACGAACTACATTTAAGTCAGGTCCTGGGTGTGCTGAATACAAACTGTTTGGAAGCAATTTATTCCTTTTTTTGGACTGCATTCAACCCAGATAAATATAATCCAGGGAATTTTTTATTAAAGGGTTTTATTTACTTGAGGGAGAGAGAGAGAGAGAGAGAGCACGCACACAGAAAGGTGGAGAGGCAGAGGGAGAAGCAGACTCCCTGCTGAGCAAGGAGCCTGATGTGGGGCTCAATCCTAGGACCCAGCGTTCATGATGTGAGCTGAAGGCAGATTCTTAACCGACTGAGCCACCCAGGCACCCATCTAGGGAATTTTTAAAACAATACTGATGCCTGGACCCTACCCTGGATATGTCTGGTTAAATTGGCCTAAGTAGGGCTTAGACTTGGGATTTTTAAGTTTACCAGGGGATTCTAATGTGCAGCCAGGCTTGAGAATCACTGCTCTAAGAGAACTCATCCAGGACCAGGGCTTACCTAGCCTCTGTAGACTGATAGTCACCAACTTTACAGGACCAACTTAAACCCAATGGGCATCTTCACCTCTACATGTCTAAAACGATCACACCCCATGCACCCAAATAACTGGCATCTCCATCCTTTCAATAGATCACACCAAAATCCTTGCAGCTGAGGAGATGAAAGAGTACATTAACCGGTGGGGGATGAAGCCAGATATATTTTAATGAGGGCAAGAAAATTACTACAGTAGGAGAATAAGGTAAGGGCCATGAGAATTATACAAAGACCTAAAAGTATTCAAAGAATGAGAATTTTTCATGTGTGGGAGGCCACTGGAGATAGGAATCAGTAAAGACTTCAAGAAAGAGGGGATGTTTGAGATTAGTCCTGAAGAACTAGAAGCATCCTTATAGTGGGACTGAGGAGAGCATGCCAGGTGGAAAAACTATCTTAACAATAGCACAGAACTGTGATGGGGCCAGGAATGTTTGCCTAACTAGCATTGTAGTCTCATGGTAAAATAGGCTATGTATACCCCAGTGGTCAGAATAAACCTGCAAAGACTGGACTTGGCAGTTAGGCAGGCCTGAGTTTGGACACTGGTGCTACCACTTGATAACTCCGGGATAAGTTATGTGACCACCCTTAGCCTTGGTTTCCTCATTTCTAAAATTAATCTGGTCATAAGGGCACCTAGGTGGCACAGTTCATTAAGCCACTCTTGGTTTCCATGTGGGTCATGATCTCAGGGTGGTGAGATCGAGCACCACATTGGGCTCTACACTCAGTGTAGAGTCTGCTTTCAGATTCTCTCTCCCTCCCCTTCTGCCCCTCTCCCTCATGCTCTCTCTCTCTTTCTCTTAGGTAGATAAATAAATCTTGGGACTCCTGGGAGGCTCAGTCGGTTAAGTGTCTGCCTTCTGCTCAGGTCATGATCTCAGGGTCCTGAGATGGAGCCCTGTATTGGGCTCCCTGCTCAGCCGGAAGCCTGCTTCTCTCTCTCCCTCTGCCCTTCCCCCTGCTCATGCTCACTCTCTCGAGCACTGTCTCTCAAATAAATAAATAAATAAATAAATAAATAAATAAATAAAATCTTTAAAAAATAAATAAATCTTTAATAAAATAAAATAAAACTGATCCAGTCATGCATTTCCTGGGATTATTTTGAGATATCTGTTCTGTAGTAGTTATTTAGTAAATTGTAGGTATTATTTTGTGGAGATGTTGAATATCAGTATGAAAAGTTTATTTATTTATTTGCCAGCTAAAGGAAGATTTGCACAAGGTAACTACAGTTGGAATAATCTGCGAGCAATGTGAAGGAGGGAGGGATTTGGGGGGAGGGTGGAGGTAGGAGAGAAGTTGGGAGAATGTTTGTAGTCAGCTGGTTGATCAATAATCCTCAGGGTGATGCTGCTTCATGGTCAATCAATGATGTCACTGTTTTATTTTTGAGTTTTCAGAATATATGGATCCTGTTTATTTTCTTCTTGTTGGATTTTTCTGGCAGTGGGTAAAAGGAAAATCAGTGGAAGCTCAATCAACCAATGTTACCAAAAAAAAAAAAAAAGATAGAGAGAGAGAGAAAGAGAGAGGAACTTAAATATCTGGGGTTAGTATGTGGATGTAAACATCTTTGATGATTTGGAGGGGGCAGGCTAACATTAGCCACTTGAATTAATATTTTACAAGGAGTATGTGTTCCAATAGATCTTACCTTCCTTTTTGTTCCAGTGATACAGCTGAGGCACGATAGTGTTCTAGAACGTCTAGGTAAGTTTTTTCTGTGAGTTAATTAAAAAAGGCAGGAGGGCAGGGTTCATTCAGAGTCAGAAGGTTTGTCACTGACCTACCACATAGGACCTTGGACAAGTCATTGAATTTTCTTGACCCACAGATTCTATATCTGTAATTTTGGAAAGATAATTTATTTCCTGCCTTTTTCTCAGGGTTATTGTTGGGATCAAAGGGAGTGACTGATAGAAAAATGCTTGTGTTTTATAAGCCACAAATGCACAGCATTATTATCTAGACCAATCTACATCGCATCAGTTAGGCACAAGCATTATAAACTTTATTTGGAACGTTCCCACTTCATTTTCTTCCCTGTCCTTTGACGGTCTGCTAGATTTATCTTTCTTTCGGGTGGCGATCATTTTACTTCCATAAGCTGATCATGGTTAAGCTCCCATTTCTGGGGAGATTTCCAAAGTACAATTTCGAACTAAATAGCCATTTCATCATTTTGAATTTGTGTTGTTTGCCTTCCCCTGTGTTTTGGGATAAGTATGGGAGGGTTTGGTTTCAGACTTCAGTTATTTCATTAAGGGCAATTCTGGAGGAGGAAAAGTTCTTTTTTGGTCATTTAATGAAACAACTTCTTGTACAGCAGATTCTCTCTCATTAAGGGCTATGCTGTAGACTCCAGGGATGATTTAAGAGACTGAGTCAGCATCTTTATCTTGTGATGTATTAGAAGATGTGTTAGTTCCCATCGGGAGAAAGAAGAGAAACGGAAAACAAAATCTTATTGCCCCCTTTTTGGTTAATTTCCTGTTTTCGCCAACAAAATGAAGCAGTTACTTCTGAAATACAGACACACAGATGAGAAAATGTGTGTAATTACTTAATAAGAGGGGAGTCTTGCATAATTAAACTGAAATTCAATGCATTTTAAGGAAAGAGAAAGCATTCCAACTAAGTTTCTGGCAGATAATAATGAGGGAAAAAATTGAAAACATTTGAGTCTCTGAAGTCACACTTCTGTTGATACATATGGTGTTAATGGATTTTGAGCTCCTCTGCCTCCTGGTAAGCAGATGGTTTTATACTTGTTCTAAAACTAGGGGTTAGATGGCTTGATGGCACATAGCAATGACCTTTCATGGCAAGTTTAGTTTTGGACCTAATGATCTGTGGATTTAACTCTGTCAAAGGATGAAGACAACAGACTTTACAAACACATATTCTCATGCATGCTACTCTTTATGATACTTGAACACTGACTGGCCTTGGTAAATAAATCACCGTTGATTCTCAGGGTGATATGTCTATGTCTGTGTCTATATTTATATCTATATGTCTGTATTTTCCCCTTTCTAGGATGAAGCTAAGTTTTATGACTGTTGCTTTCTCTTATCCTGGGCAAAGGGTTAAATCAGGGAATTGTTATCTCTCATTGGATTGCCTGCTCAAGTATGCAAGTTGCAAACAATAATAGGATACTAAAAATATATACTAGTTCCTGATAGGCTAACTAGAAAGTAATATTCCTGTAAGTAATTATGTTGCCATGAAACTATAGTAATAAGCTTCCCCTGAGCCTCCCACCGCACACACATATTTTATTACAAAAATACTGGGCTCATTCCAAATCCTAACTAACTTAATTTAAAACTGTATGTTCTATACAGCAAGTACATATTTTTTTTAAGTTAACTAACCATTGTACCATCAGCTCATACATTTTATGAATGAAAATAACACTTCTTAAATTGATAAGCCTGGCATGTTTCTCAAAGAAGCTTTAACAACAGTGACACTCAGGGAAACAAATATAACTATTTTACTACTTCCCAGAAGTAGCCTGTTTAAAAAAAGTCCAAGAAAATGACAGATCTCTGCATTCAAGACTCATGGCTGGAAGCTGAAATGTACAGGAAAGTCAAGAAGGAGGAGCTGATCCTTTCCTTTTGGTGGTCAGAGGTGCTAGGAGCGAACCAAGGGGAGGGGACTGGCTAGATAGAACCTAGAGAATTACATTAATAAACACATTCTCACTGGGTCCTGGGATGCCAGGACTCTTTCTTTCAACACAGCAATTATTGAGAGAGAATTGCATCTAAAGAAGGAATTCTCACCTTCTTTAGTTTTGTGTTTATAAAACACCCTGGAGAGAATGTATATTAGCATGTAATACCCTGATTGATTAAAGTTATTTGAATCAAGAGATGATTGGGTGGATATGATATCTTAAGAGGAAAGAGCATGTGCATTTTTTTGTGTGAAAAATAGTTCTCTAAATGTACGTAAGAAAGACTACAATGAGGCATTCTAACAGACAGTGAGGTGGAGGAAATACAGATGCTTTTCATTTTCTTCTGACTTAATCTGTGTTTTCAAACAATCATGTATTTTAGAATAAGAAAAAAGTTCTTAAAAATGACTTATGGGAAGAAAACTTTAACTTATGAGAGCATGGGGCAATAATTATTACTTAGACTATAAATCTGTAGACTTAAGGGACTAGAAAGCAATTAAAATATAGACATAAAGAAATGGTATTTATATTTCCTTTCATATGCTGGAAGAGTGCATTTTTGAGAAGTGAATCATTTAGCTGAGTTAGGCTATATGTATTCAAAGAATCCTATAATACAGAGTTATTAACTGAGGAGTATTGTACTAAGCAAAATCCCAATTCATTTGACTATCTTATAAGAATAACTTAGCTTTAAAAATTAAAAACTGCTCCTTGTCTCTCTGGAATAAGTCAGAATTTGAACTGAGAAATATTGCCATTAATAGCTATAATAGACTGAGGCCAGAAACCATCAGAAACCATAAAGATTAAGGAATATTTGTAATGTGCAGTGATGGAGAAGATGCTGGGAAACAGGCTCTCTCCCATGTTACTGTTGGAAATATATTTTCGCCATTTTCCAGGGCTATCTGGTAATGCTCATCAAAAGTCTTAATATTGTGGCTAGCTTTACAACCAGCATTTCCATTTCTAGGAACTTACCTTACAGATTATACGAGAATATGAACAGTCCAATAGGGATGCTCACAGCAACACCGCCTATGACAGTGAGAAATTAGAAATAGCTTCAATGTCTCATAGAAGACCATAGTTTTGCTTTTGTGCTTGATTCAATCACAGCAAGCCATTCAGTAGTATACTGTGTAGCCATTAATAAGTTTGTGCATGGGAGTATCTAATAAACACAGTGCTGGACAAAAGAAGCCAGGCACAGAAGACTATATATGTCATTTATATGTAGCACAAAATGAGGCGAAAACAATTAGTGGTGAACTTTGAGAGTGCCTTATGACTTCAGGTAGGCACAGGGGCTTCCAGTATTCTAGCATTGCTGTTTCCTGGCTCTCAGACTGATAGATAAGGATGTTCATCTTGTGAATGTTCATCAGACTGTACCTGATGATTGTTTCTTTTCTGCATGTCTGTCATTCTTCAGTAACATTTATCAGAAGAAAAGCTGTAAGCAGTATTAATAGCATAGAAGGAAGTTCAGCAGGGGTGCCTGAAAGTTAAGCCTCTGACTCTCAGTCTTGGCTCGGTCCAGATCTCAGGGTCATGAGATCGAGCCCTGCATTGAGCTCCACACTCAGCGTGGAGTCTGCTAAATTTTCTCTCTCCCTCTCCTTCTGCTCCTCCCCCACTCAGTCCTACAATAAATAAATAAATCTTTAAAAACAAAAAAAGAAGAAAGTAGTTTGGCATATATTACTAATGTAAAACATAAAAATCCTTTTCTGTCTTAAAGAATTCTATAGAAAAATAAATGGATGATGTTCACGAAGTGGCCTTGGTGTATATCTCTGGGTGATGGGATTAAGAGGTGATTTTATTTTTAGTGTTTTAAGTTTTAATGTATTCTTAAATTGTTGTGATATATACATATTATTTTTGTAAGAAGAAGAAAGTCATTATAGTATCGTTATAGAAATGAGGAAAGTATTGAGGTTTGTTAAAACAGAGAGCAGAGTTAACAAGAGCATGTGAACAGTAGGAGCTAGAGAAAGAGTTGATAGAGGTCCTTACAATTCAGTCACCCAGCATTTTACAAAGCAGTATTAAAGAAGAGAAGATCTTCATTCTGAAAGGGCATGACATATGGCTTCAAAATGAAGGCAGGATGCAAAAATTCTAAAATGAGTCTGTAATAACTGACTCTGCCCCACTAATTTGCTAGGTGATACAAAGCAGTCTGAACATCAGTTGTTCTGTTTGTAGAATGGGTTTAATAATACCTTGTCTGCATCTTCCCAGAGGTGTTTTGAGAATAAGAGATATAAAGATATAGAAAGAGCTTTGAACTTCTCAGCGATGTTGTCCAAGGCATTATTACAAGAGTAGTTTCTGAAAAAATATGGGATTCGATGCTCTGGAAAATTTTGTGAACCTTGGGAAACTATACCTTTAAGAAGCACCTATATGTTAGAAAGATTTTAGAATACCATGTTGAGACTTTTATATAAGAGCATTTTTATAAAGAAAAAAAATGAACAGAAATGAGTCTTCTTTTTCAGCTTGAGAAAAGTGGAACAGTTTTCTCGATCCAAATTCTTTTAAAATTGGATGATAACACTAATTCTGTAATTCTCATAATCAACTGGGTATTTCCTACTAGGGAGAGATAAAGATGAGTCCTTAACCCCAGAAAACACATTTTCCTCAGCTCCTTTTAGAATGTTGTTTATATGCTTATTGTCAGTTCTCTTTAATTTTAGAAGCATGGTTTTCTAGGACTGGCTAGGAAAATTCTAAAGAGGTGACAGATGGGGTGCCTGAGTGGCTTAGTTGGTTGGGCCACTGCCTTCGGCTTGGGTCACGGTCCCTGAGTCGTGGGATTGAGTCCCATATCAGGCTGCCCCTGCTCTGCAGGGAGCCCACTTCTCCCTCTCCCTCTGCCTGCCACTCCCCCTGCTTGTGCTCACTCTCTCTCTGTCAAATAAATAAATAAAATCTTTAAAAAAAAAAAAAAGAGCTGATAGATACAACGGTCTGAAGCCTAGAAGTTTTCCTCTCCACCCTGACTCCTAACCTACCTGCATTCTGTGGTCTTCTCTTATTACCTTAGGGGCATGGTATTGATATGCATTTAATATTTTATAATGAAATCCATTTTGAGCCACTACTTTTATTTGCCAAATAGTCTATCTAGGCATTGTTTTTGTTCATATCCTCTTTGTCCAGAGGACAAAGCTGTGTCTATGGCATTCATTCCCTCTAGTGGCCCATTGAAATGGATTTCATCGAATGGTAGTGATAAACCAAGCAAATAGATCTCTGTGGCATTCTCTAGAGCAGTGACTCCGAAGTGTGGTCCTTGGACAAGCAGCATCAGCATCCTCTGGGAACTTGGTAGAAATGTAAATTATTGGGCCCACTCCAGACCTACTGAATCACAAACTCTAGAGGTGCTGTCCAGCTTGATATAAAGATATATCTTTATATCAAGATAATTTTGATGCACGAAAAGTTTGAGAACTGCTGCCCTAGGGGAATTATAGGTGCCTATAATTATATATAATTGTATAATTATAATATAGGTGCCTAGAGGCTCAGTATGCTGCCTGGAGGGAGCCGATGAAAATTACCAGTGTACGCAAACAAACTTTGAAAACAACATTGAAATCCCAAGATAGGTATTTATCATAAAAACCTGATAGCCCTAGAAGCTTCACTCTGCAGTCCTTTGACCATTTTTCTGCTCACCACGACGGTAGATCAGAAATGTTCCTAATTTATAGACAAAATAAAATCAGGGGAAAGGAAAGCCTCTTAGAAGTTGGGTGCAGCTTTAGCATCATCTGTATTTCTCTGTTAATTGTAAAAGAGAAGGCTACACTGCTTTTCCAAACCTTTCTCCATGGCCAGACTGAGCATGAAAATCTGAGTGCTAGTCTTATTTTCGCCAGTAAGTCATCCCAGTCTTTGAAGTAAGGTTCAGATATGTGAAATCCCCCAAGAGTAGAAAGATCTGTACTATGAAATTGTCAGCTCCCTGTTCAGTTTCTCAACCTAACCACAGCCATCTGTATAAAAGAGATTTGGTCCTGCCTAGAAACTTCCTTGATACCAGGTGCAGAAAAAGAAGGCCTCTTCTCTTCAAGTAAACTCAGTTTACGCATTACACAATTGTTCCTTTCCTTGCAAAGGACGTAGAAGGTGAAACCAGAAAAGACATAACGTGAACAACAGTAGTATTACTACTGAATTTTTTTTTTTTTATATTAAAAGCATACTGGGGGCGCCTGGGTGGCTCAGTGGGTTAAGCTTCTGCCTTTGGCTCAGGTCATGATCTCAGGGTCCTGGGATCCACGCATCGGGCTCTCTGCTTGGAAGGGAGCCTGCTTCCCACCCCCACGCCGCCTTCTCTCTGCCTACTTGTGATCTCTCTCTCTCTGTCAAATAAATAATAAATAAAATCTTAAAAAGAATAATACAAGCATACTAACTAACCTCTCCACTAACTAACTTACTATTTCATTTCATGTAAAGATTTCGATGCACTAGAGGATCCCTACTCAGTTTATTGGATTTGATTTTCTAACTTGTATTTAAATATCCTTCTGTAAGGGAGCCTCTAAAAGGTTTAATCTATTGCTAGGAGTTTGAAAACAACTCATAAACAAAATCTCTATCTCGACTCTCATTAAGAATCAGAATGGTAACTGTTTTCCTGACAGAGATATACATAGATAATAGTTTCAAAGTTTTAATAGTGAATGAATTCCAGAATGTTGTAATATAGTGGTAAGGCTTTGCAACAGTCAATTGTCTGAGCCTCAGTTTTTCTCATCTTAAAAAGGAATAACAGATGGTTTTGAGGATAAATGAGATAATTCATATAAATTGCTTAGGACAGTGCCTTTCACTTAGTAAGCATTCAGAATGTTAGCTGTAATAGTTATTTTTGAAATTTTAAATGCTATTCTGATTTCTGATGAACTACAGAATGCTGAGGTCAGTACAAACACATCAACTGAAGTTGAATAGTTTAGTAATTGAAAAATTTTCATGATGATGGACAGGGTTGCCTTATCCAAAGGTACTACCATTTACATAAAGAATTCAGATAATAAAATACTTTATCCCTTAATAATCATACTTTGAAAACATCTAACCTAGCTAATTTTCTGATATGTAATATCCTATTGGAATTTGATTTATCTTATTATAAAAACAAAAACCATTTTTTAAAAGATTTTATTTTATTTTACATATAAAGAGTCCATGAGTGGGAGTAGGGGCAGAGGGAGAGGGAGAGAATCTCAAGCAGTTTCCCTCCCAAGCTCAGAGCCCAATGCGGGCTTGATCTTAGAACCCTGAGATCATGACCTGAGCTGAAATCAAGAGTCGGACACTTGACTGACTGAGGCAGCTAGGTGCCCCTGGAATACTAACTTTTATTTTGTAGACACATGTAGGTCATATTTAAAACCAAACAACTGGGAAAGTGTTCGTCTACAGGGTATTTGGCATTTATCCATTTGGTCCCTGATGTAAAGAACTCTTATTTTGTCTGAAAGATATGCAGCAGGAGAGTAATGGTCCTAGGGCAGAGTAGGGTCAAATTCTGTTTTTTCCTAATTCAGTATAATTCCATATTAATGTCCCTGTTACCAAAATAATGCATAAATACAATTTAGTTTAAATAGTCTTAAAATGCACACATGAGAAAGGAAAACAAAAGGAAGAAAAGAGGCTCCTTTTTATAGCTTGTCTCAGTTAATCCAGATAAGAACATTGAAATGTACTTTGTGTGTGGGTAGGCACATGTGTGTGAGCACGCTTGTACAGTTTTATAGAGAAGAACGCGGGAGCACTGAGAGATTAAAACAGGGGGGGAGCAGAAACCACACTGAGAACTCACTAGAAGTCTCAGAAACAAGATCATGCCCTATAGAATGAGTCATGCTCTGTGCTTGGAATTAATTGCACATTTCAAGGCAAGGAAAAGCTCTTTTCCCCTTCCTTCCTTCCTTCCCTCCTTCCCCTACTCATCCCTTCCTCCCTCCATTCTTTCCTTTCTTTTTCCTTCTTTCCTCCCTTCCTACCTCCCTCCTTCTTTCTCTCTTTTTCTTTTTTTCTTCTACCCATACCCCCCCCCACACCTCTCTCTTTCCTTTTTCAATAGATGATTAGTAAAACTTTAAAACCTACTATTCAGAGCTCCTTGCCAGCATAACACACACTGGTCTCCAGGCTTTACTGATTTTGATTCTAGAAAGGATTTAAGGCAATTTACACTTCTGACCTTTGAAGACTGAGGATAAACAGCTTGACTCGGACATATTCTAATTTGGCACTCGGACTCCACATTCATGGATCCAACTCTTGGCTTTTCTCTCTTCCTGACTGGTCCCTGTAATACCTGTGCTTATCTTAAAGTATTAATATAAGATGCACATAATTGGGAGGGTGGGAAAACACGCTAAATTAGAACATACTACATAAATGTCAATTCTTGTTATATTTTACAACCTGAAAATCTTCGTAAGTAATACCAGTTGATCTCTGAAAGAGGGACCTTGGAAAGATGTTATGATGCCAACCTTTGGTACATCAGATGTTATGTAATTTCAGTTCTATTTATCGGACGTAAACATTCAGTAAGAATACCACATGACGGCCGTACATCCTACAGTCTAATTACCAAACAAATATGTACTCAGCCAGTCAGAAGCCTAATACAGAGTCTCAGCCTTAGTTATGGACGAAAATTAATGGTGGTAATTATAAACAGTGACAGATTGGATGGCAGTCCCTCTACAGTCTCAGTTTGCAATTTTATTTTTGGCAGAACTCATAAGTTTTATGACCAACAGTATATTGCAATCCAAGGGGAAAAAATATGGAAGCATTATGAGCCATTTTCAGAGGCTGCCTCACAAAATGCACATTGTCCTCACTGAGCTGAAGAGAACAATTCCTTCCTGATATTACATGGTAGGGGCTGTTGTTTATATTGTTGTGATTATTAGTTTAAAGACAGGGAATATATACAGTACTACATCTTCCTAAAGGGATCAGCATGAAAGCTGCATGTTTGTGTGTAGCCAAAAGTTTGCCTAATACCTTTCAGAATTAATAATTAGAGAACTGAAAAAAGAAATTCTGTTTGGGGAGTGGCTCAAACACCAAATGTTTAACAATGGTGTAGTTTTGATTCATAAACATGGTTTGAGAAAATATATAAAACAAGTGAAGATAAGAAAAATCATGGCAGATTTATTTTCACCTTTTCAAGTTTAAACTCTGGGATAGATAATTTAAAATTTTAAGTTGAGCTATGGAAATGTGCAAATTTACTCTCCCATATTTTAATCATATAAGCTGTAAAATTGTGAGTTATTAAAACGAGACACCCCTAGTTTCATTTCGTTTTCTGTTTTCTGGTAGGATTACAGTGATATTTAAGGATTAGCTCAGATCTGTAAATAAAATTAAGCAATGTCTACACACAGATCTCCATTCTCTTGTTTTACCTCACCTAACTATTCTTAGGTCCCCAGTTAGAGTGGCCACGTGGGAAATACTACTGTTCAGAAACATTTTCATGAAAAATTCACCAACTAATAGAAAATATCTCAGAGCTAAATTTTGCACAAGTTGCAAGTCTGATTGCATTCAGAGGGGGAAAAATGGTCTGATTGACATTTTTGTATGACAAGTATAGAATATGAAAAACAGCAAGGATTTTAATGGTTGATGAAAAATTAGTTTCAGGTAAAACTTAAGGACAACACAGTAGGTGAGATATGCTTTCTTTGTAATCAAACTATTAACTAATCTCTACTCCAAATGGTTCTTTTCACATCTCACTTTTTTATTTTTTACTGTCTATCAAAGCACCTTGTTTTATTTTCTTCTCAGAACTTATCACCATCTAAAATTATCTTTGTGATATCTTTCCTTATTAATGAGCAATTGACCTTGTCAGCTTTGTTCACAAGTGAATCTCCAACACCCAGTACAGTCACTGGTACATAGGTCCTCAAAAAACACCATAATTTTGGGACGCCTGGGTGGCTCAGTCAGTTGAGCATCTGGCTCGATTTCTGCTCAAGTCATGATCTCAGGGTCGTGAGATCGAGTCCCATGTGGAGCCCCTCACTGGGCTGCACACTCAACAGAGTCAGCTTGAGATTCTCTCCCTCTGCCCCTCCCCCCTGCTCTCTCTCTCTCTTTCAAATAAAAAAAAAATAAAATCTTTAAGAAATGTACTATAACATTAAAATGATAATTAAAAGAAACATGAGGGGCACCTGGGTGGCTCAGTGGGTTAAAGCCTCTGCCTTCGGCTCAGGTCATGATCTCAGGGTCCTGGGATCGAGCCCCGCATCGGGCTCTCTGCTCAGCCTGGAGCCTGCTTCCCCCCCTCTCTCTGCCTGCCTCTCTGCCTACTTGTGATCTCTGTCTGTTGAATGAATAAATAAAATCTTAAAAAAATAAATAAAAAAATAAAAGAAACATGAGTGGAGGCATTCTCTTCAGATGTGTATTCTCCAAAAGTTCTGCAGATGGCTTTCTTAACCTTTTTTTTTTTTTTTAAACTTGTGTCTTTCTTTTTCTTGCTGTCTTTTTCTAGTTGGGAAGAAGGGAAAACATTTTGTCATGAATGATGAATGAAAAATGTTCCTTGATCTGAGAACTTGAGAATAAGCTACAGAAACATGGGCTTTTATTTAGAGAGCTTAGAGCTCTCTAAAGATACACATTGTTAAGTTCTCTCTGGAAAAACAAAAAACAAAAAACAAAAGCAAAACAAAAACAAACAAACAAACAAACAAACATTAGTCAGACTTCTAGTTAAGTAAGCCACAGAAAAGTTTGATTTCTCCTTCAAAAATCTGAAATCCACCTGCAGGTACGGATTCTGATTAAAAAGCATTTTTCTAGAATTAGCAACATTGTAACCTCACTTCTGTCTTTTGAACAGCAATCTAAGAGAATGGCTAAAACATGGGTTCCGCAGCAAGTGTGCCAGAATTTGGCTTCTGGCTCTTCTGTTTAGTAGCTGTGTAATTTTCGGGAACTTAAACAACCTTTTTGTATTTTAGGTTTCCTCATCTGAAAAATGGAGTAATGATGCGAGCTTCTTTTTAGGGTTGTAAAGAATAAAGGAGTTTATACATCTCAGGTCTTTGGAAAAGTATGTGGCTTACAGAGGGGGCTTGAAGAGTTTTCTGTTCTCTATTCCAAAGTAAAGTGTCCAAAGTGATATCAGTAGTGCAAAATTATCTACCCTCACAGATATCAAATTGTCTCCTTAGAGAAAGGTCAGACCAAGTGTGGCTAGGCACATTGATTTTGAACACACATGACCTGTTCCCCATTTTACAGACCTGTTTGATGTTTTACAGACTGAGACTCACTTAGGGAATAGCTAATACTAAAGAACTAATGTTCATTGGGTGAAAGACTACAGTATTTCTAACTTCCTATGATGCTAGAAGGTTGTAGTAGCATCTTCCAAAGCAAAGTCATCGAGAGATCATAAAAAGGAAAGAGTTTGAACACCAAACCGAGATTTGTTTCATCTCCCTTTCTGGCTACTGTCTTCTCAGGTGGGCCTGAGCAAACAAACAAACAAACAAAAATTCCATCTACACCAGCAAGTCTCCATATCGAGTTATCACATGTCCTTCCAAGAAAAGAATCTGGGGTGATCTGAATATATGAACATGTGGATCCTGAATACTTTCTTAGTCAACAAAGGCTTGTCAAGTGGCTACTTAACGTGCCAGCTTCAGTCCCAACTCTAGATCCAGGACTGGAAACAAAGCAAACCCAAAACATCATGCCTCCCTACTGCTGTTTAACAGCTTAGAATGTAGTCAGATGGAGATGGACCATGGACATACATTAGAGAAAAGGAATCCACCTCTGGGAGAAGGAGAGAATTTTGATTTCAGGACCAAGGAGAGGTAGGCTTAGCATCATAAAAAGGTAGAAGGGGGAAAGCTAGTGTAAGCAGAAGGAAGAACACAGAAAAAGCTGAGACTAGATGCAGCAGGGTGGGTTCTGGAACCACAAATAATTCAGTACTGACTCCAGTAGAGACTTCTGACTCCTTATGCAGCTAAATCTCCAGAGGAGTTGGGTTTTTTCCACTCCTGTCTATCCTTCTGTCTTTTCTTCTTTCCTTTTTCCTTTCTTCCTTCTTTTCTCCCTCTGTCTCTCCTTTCCTCCCTCCCTTCCTTCCTTTCTTCCCTCTTTCCCCTCAGAGATTTTTAAAGTAACAGGTCAAGGGGTGGTGACCATGCCTTGGTATTGTCAAGTGCATCCTAAGTGATACTGCAGCTCCAGGTAACGAAAACAACCAAAGGTGGTATAAAACAGAAGACCTGACCTTGACTATTACAGAGAGCAACTTCAATACCATGCCTAGAGCAGTAGGATGACCTTGGAGAGTTTCATGTTTGGGGTGGGAGGATATACTCAGAAATTCACTCTGACTGTATTACTCCTGCCAACTTGAGGGCTGGAGGGGAGCGAGACCAGAGGCAGAGACCACTTAAGATGCTCATGTGGTAGTCCGATGACTGCCTATAGATTTCCTGGTTGTTTCTTAACTCTGACCTCTTAAGTGGAGCAGCTTCCCCTGAAAAAACACCTAGGCCATCCTTAACTGCTAAAACTCAAGGGGAAGCCACTGAACTACGAACCCTCACGAGTCACAAGGGCAGTCACTCAAATAGGGGTTCTTAGTTCTAATGGATTTCAACAGACTATAGGCACCTAAAATTGTCTGTAAAATTTTTCTGGGCATGCACTATTTTTCTTGAGTGCTGGTCAGCAGTTCTCATCACCTCAGCAAAGTGTTAGATGATCCCCACAAGTGAACAGTACATGAGAAAGGAGCACAATGTTCTGCTGTGGGTGAGGTGGGCATGTTTAGAAATTTAGTTATTCCTTGGGGCACCTGGGTGGCTCAGTGGGTTAAAGCCTCTGCCTTTGGCTCAGGTCATGATCTCAGGGTCCTGGGATTGAGGCCCGGGCTCTCTGCTCAGCAGGGAGCCTGCTTCCTCCTCTCTCTCTGCCTGCCTCTTTGACTACCATGATCTCTCTGTCTCTGTCAAGTAAATAAATAAAATCTTAAAAAAAAAAAAAAGAAATTTAGTTTTCCAGATGTAGCTCTGATATAATATGTGGGTGTTTTAAAAACTGTTCCTTAACTTGAATTCTCCTGTGGTTTCTAAACTACAAAAGCATAAAATCATCTAGGGGATTATGAGGAGTACAGAATTGCAAACCTCATCTCAGAATTATTGAATAAGGACCTACAGGGGAGGACCAAAGTGATTTTAATAGCCAGTCAGGTTCAGGAACCACTGAGATACTCCTTTACTTATAGGAGTATTTACTTATAGTCTTTACTGTCTTGCTTTTATTGTTATAAATCTTAATTATTAATGCATAAAAACCAAAATAGGATGTTTCTTTTAAAGTAATACAGCAAATTAATAATAATAATAGTAATAATAATAATAATAAATGAAAATACTATAACATCACCAATTCTATAACTCTTTAAATATGAGAGCATATAGATAATTTATTTTATAATTCTGGAGAATTTTTTGAGTTGGAAGGTTTTTATTGTATTTTGTCTGCATCTCCATTCCCTCTCTCTTTACCAAGAACTGTTCTTCAATCTTCTTCTAATAGTACTGTTTCTACTTAAGATTTTTGTGCCAAGGTGAAAATCCTTCTAAATTGCCTTATCTCAGCACTTGAAATAAATAGATACTCTTTTTAAGAAAGAGGCTTCCTGGTTTGGGGAAGTTATTTTCACTCTCATATGAATCTGGCCCTCCCATGAATAGCCTTCTTATTTTCCTCTCCTTATGCTATCTGCTCCACATCTGGTATCCAATACAAGGCAGACACAGCAATGTTATCAACCACAAGAAGAAAGAAACATAAGGCCCTTAGAAATCTTGGATCTCATTTATGGTACTATTGAAGGCATACTCTGGAGTATCAGAAAAGCTTTAGATAATTAAAAATGAAATGTAAGAATGTGTTGTCCTAGACAATTATGAAGGCAGAAAGGAGACCTTTTGTATGTTGCTGGGCTACTGCTGTCTCCAAGGACAGCTTGAAATAGCAGCAGGAACATTATGATATTCAGAAGGACTGATTATATAGGATTGATACAGTATTTGATATGATTTCTTATTCTAACAGATTTAATAATATATATTTGACATAGTTTAATATTTTAAATGACAGCAACACAGTTGTTTTTTTGATGTACACCTTTCAAAAGGAAATATTTTAAATAAGTTCCACAGAAATAATCCAATCTAGAAAAATCTAGTTAAAAATAAGATTTTTAAGTTTTTTTTTAAGATTTTATTTATTTATTTGATAGAAAGAGATCACAAGTAGGCAGAGAGGCAGGCAGAGAGAGAGGAGAAAGCAGGCTCCCTGCCAAGCAGAGAGCCCAATGTGGGACTTGATCCCAGGATCCTGAGATCATGACCTGAGCCAAAGGCAGAGGCTTAACCCACTGAGCCACCCAGGCACCCAAGATTTTCAAAGCTTTTAAGTAATCTCTACACCCAATGTGGGGCTCAAATTTACAACCCTGAGGTCAAGGGTCACTCACTCTTTTGACTGAGCCAGCCAGGTGCTCCTAAAAATGGTTTTATTAAGACTGGGGCTAGCAACCTCTGGCATGGTTTGCTTTGTACCTACTCCCTATTTGGCTTTTTTGTTTTCTTTTTTCTCCTGCTTCCTTTTGGGAAGCTTTTTTCCACTTTTATATATCTCACTGTTATCCTTCGGCTCTTCTGTGGTTTATCCCAGCTTCTGTCTCAGAGTTCTGTACCCACCGCTCTGTGGAGCTTTGCACAGGCTGTCAGGAGAAAAACACCGTGTGCTCCCGTTATAAGGACACCCGAGAGAAAGGAAGGACCAGGAATTTGAAGAAATTTGAATTCTGTATGTGCAGTTTTCTTTTCTTTCCTTCTTTCTTTCTTTCTTTTTTTCCTTCCTAACTTCGGGTGGGTTCCCTATTGTCATTCCTTTGCCTTATAGAAGTTATCATCCTATTACACTTTCTTCTTTTTTTTTTTTACATTTTTAAAAATTTAACACGTAACATAGAATTTCTCATTGTTGTGTAGTAACAAGTTATCAGACTCTTTTGGGGTTAGTTTTTGCTATCAACTTAAAATATCATCAGGTGAAGAGATAAAGTCTATCTTTAGAAGTCTGACAGTGTTTTAATTTTCCTGAAAAAATGTGCCCCAAGTCCTGAGTGTACGTCACATCTTCTGTCCAGTCTTTCCTCTCCCTACATTTAGAATCACACTGTGAGAGAAATGGTTTAAGGACTGCTCAGGGCCAAAAGGCTTTTCTTGGAGCGGTGGTTCTCAGTGGGCTGATTTTGTCCCTTTCTCCGGACCTGTGACATTTGACTGGATCTGGAGACATGTTTTGTTTTTGGAACTGAAGAGGTTGGGTGCCTGGGTGGCTCAGTGGGTTAAGCGTCTGCCTGGGGCTCGGGTCATGAGCCCTGGGTTCTGGGATTGAGTTCTGCATTGGGCTTCTTACTCAGTGGGGAGCCTGCTTCTCCCTCTGCCTGCTGCTCCCTCTGCTTGTGCTCCTTCTCTCTCTCTCTCTCTGACAAGTAAATTTTAAACAAAAACAAAAACAAAAACACACCAAATAGGTGCCACTGCCTTGTAGTGGGCAGAGGCCAGTGACTCTGCCAAACTCCCTCTAGTGTACCCCACAGCTCCCCACTTTATCTACTGCAGCCAAACAAAGAATGGTCAAGCCAGAATGTCAATAGCAACGAGGTCAAGAAACCAGCCCTGTTCTAGACCTCAGCTGGGCTCTGTTACAACGCTTGCTTGATCCATGGGCAGCAATAGGAAAATGTGTTCGTGAGACTTGATGCTGAGTCACAGATGATGATTGTGTGAACTTCGGGAAAACTGGCTGTGCTTGTTAGACTTGATGGGTGTGTATGTGTCTCCCAGGCACTTGGTGTGTTTGTAATGGAAAGTGAAATGGAGTCTCTCAAGCAAGGGTTGCAAGGGTTGGACACAATCTATTTAAAGAGCATAGACAGGGTCGCCTGGGTGGCTCAGTGGGTTAAAGCCTCTGCCTTCAGCTCAGGTCCTGGTCTCAGGGTCCTGCGATGGAGCCTCACATCAGTCTCTCTGCTCAGCAGGGAGCCCGCTTCCTCTCTCTCTCTCTGCCTGTGCCTCTGCCTATGTGTGGTCTCTGTCTGTCAAATAAATAAATAAAATCTTTAAAGAAAAAAAAATAAAAGAGCATAGACAGAGAACAGCAGCCTGGGCTCTGCCTTCAGTTGGTCACAGGGCTTGAGCAAGTCACTTGAGCAAGTGACTTGGGGCCTCCCTTCTCTTATCTGTCAAATAAGGATTTGAACTAGCTCATTGCTTCCTGTTCCAAAACTGTATAATGAAATGAAAAAAAAAAACGACCTCACGGTTAAATGGAAATATTTAATATAATTGAGACCGGACATCTTCTTAATTTGTCGTTCCCTAAAATTTTTCTCTTTCAAAACGAGAATCATCTTTAAATATCTGTACTCAAGACATATTGTCTCGAATAAGCTTTGTATTCTAGGAAGACCGAGTTTCCGCTGATGGTTAAATGTTGGCACTTTGCGATGTGCTTCCTATAGAAGAATCTAGTTTGTCTAGCCACTTGTTTTACTCTTGTCTTGAAGAACTGTCAGTGTCTTTCTACTGGAAATACCCCGAGCTGACTGCCCACTAAAGCTCTCTGGAAGGACACTATGGTAGAATCAGGTCTGAGGAGAGCTACTGGGAATTGTGGCCTGTAATGACCTCAGGCTTTATCCTGTACCACACCCTTCTCTGAAAACTCCCTGGATCAATGGAACATTGGTCTGACTCATCAGTGCCCAGAAGTTTATGAGCGGGAGAGAGGAAAAGAAAATAGGAATGCTCAGCATATACAACACACTTGACAAATGCTATCGAATGTAATTACCACAAGTACTAACTGAATGGATAATATTAATATCCCTGTAACTGATAAGAAACCCAAGTTCAGAAAAGCTGACTTATTTACAAGCTGTAGAAAACTTGATTCAAGGGGACTTCAATAATAAAATTAATTTATGGGGTAATGTCACTGAGAAGTCTTGAGGTTGATGTCGAGTTTGGTCCAACGCCTTAAAATATATCACCATTGTCCCAGTTTCTATTTCTCCTTTGTGTTTCCCCGAAGTGTTGGTTTTAGCTTTAGGCTAGACTGTGCCTTTCGGAAGCCCTGGGCTATCACTGCAGGACCTCCTACCTCACTGCTCCAGTAGTGATGACCCTGCAAGCCCAGGGTTTACTCTCTCTCACTGGCTCTTGTCGGGTCACCTATTTCTCCCCAGACTAATCGCTTAGAGTTGAGGAGGGTCAGCTGGTGCCGGGAAATGTTTGATCCATCTGGGCCCAGTCCTAGTGTTGCTAGGTCAGAGCAACAGATTAGAAATTGATTGGATTCCTCAAAGGAAGACCTGGGTACTATTGCAAGCAAAATTTGAAGGACTAGATACTCATAGCAATTCAAAGTTCACCAGTGAGTTAGGAAATGAACAAAGTGTCTGTGGTTTCTCATATAAAACTAATTTTTTAAACAATCTAAAACTAACTTGGAATTCAAGTACCAAATGAGCAAAAAGATTATTGCCAGAATCTGGACGACTGAGCTTTAATTCCCAATAACGTTCTAAAAACTCTTGTAATTTTATATTAGTAGAGTTTATTATTTAGTGAAATTTTGAAGTTGATTTAGATAAACACTAAGTACAATTTTTGTTCACTGCTTTTATTACTGGATGCATTCCTCCCACTGATTGGTAGCAATCCTTGCGAAACGGTAACCAAGACCAAATGATTCCCTGCATCCATCCCTCTGATCATCTTGGGATGGAGTCATAAGAAAGAATCTGAAAGATCTCTAGACCCATCCAAGTATCTTTTTCCCTTACACTTCTCCTCTGTTTCCAAAGATGACTCCCTTTGTTTTTAGCTGTGAGTTATTTAATCGTGACACATATGATTTTTAAAGCAGTTTGAGTCAATTGCATATGATTTTAAAATAATGAAGCTAACAGTTTTAAAAGGAACACTACATTATTGTTTCAATCAAAGGGATTTTTCTCTCCATAATATAAACTATAAACATCTTTAATTAAGAGAATTCACAAGGTCCAAGGGAGATTGTCTGAGCAGCAGCCACTTACTCTGTAGAAACAAAAACCATGGAATGTAGACTTTAAACTTGTTTGTCCCCGAGAAGTGACTAGAACTCAATTTAATCTGAAATGGCAGGATTTATGTGAGTTGGATGTTGCAGCATTTCTCTGTGTGGACAGATGTCGGGTTAAGAGAAAAAACAGGTTTCTTGTCCATCACGTAACTATCAATATACCAAAATAGTCTTTGATTACCAACAGTCCAGCTGGATGGAAAATGTATTCCTCCCTTTTAAAAATTACTTGTTTTGCTCCGTGAGAAACCTAAGGCTGAACAAAATATCACTTGTGAAGAAATTAGCACAAAAATTTCAAATATTAATTTTTGGTTTACCTCAGATTACCTTTAGACCACAAGGTAGAAATTATTTTTAAAAAAACCCACAAAACCTCCTTTATAACATTAGCTATTAAAACAGAAAACAGACCACAACCCTGAAATGATAATCCTCTTCATGGACTTATGTAGAAGCGCTTATTGTCTGCAGGCAGAAGTCAGAGTTGGCCTCCTGCTGATTGGTCTTCTCTCGGCTGGCGGGTTCAGGATGTCATCCTTTGAGTGCCAAGAGGTAGACGGCATATTCAGAGAAGAGGGACTTTGGCGGTGAAAGGCCTCAAGATGAGGTCATGTCCAGTCTGGATTTGTTGAAGGAACGTGGGTGTTTAATCTAGGAAATGGTCGGCCCCCATTTCTTTTTCCAAATAACCAGAAGGTTAACTTGACCTAGCAAACTAAGTGCCCTATTCTGTATCCCCTCACGGAAAACCAGAAGCAGTGAAGGGAGGCTCCAGAGAGCAGCTAGGGACCCAAATGATAGAGCCCCAAGTCGGGGGCTCAAATACCAGCTCCACCACACGCTAATTATAGGGCCTTGGCAAGATATTTACCACTCTGAGGCTCAGTTTCCCTGTCTGGTAAGTAGGGAAAATAGCAACTAACTTGCAGGGTTATTATAGTAATCAGATGAGTCAACAATGTATGCAAAGTGCTCAGTGTAGCAACTGGTATTAAGGATTCAACACTTAGTGGCTGGATAGTTGCTTCATCATCACACTGTTACTCTGATTTTTCAGAAATCTCCAGTGATAAAGACTCTTGCCTTTGGAAAAACCCATTTCAGCTACAGCTGGAGAGATTCAAGTAGCTTCTTAAGGTGTGAGGAATATGGGCTTGAAGTCAGCTCGTCTGGCTTTAAATTGCAGTTCTAACATTTACTAGCTCAGTTACCGTGGATAAGGTATTTAATTTATATGAGCCTCAGTTTTCTTATCCTTTTTTAAATTATTATGTTATGTTAGTCACCATATCGTACCTCATTCATTTTTGATGTAGTGTTCCATGATTTATTGTTTGTGTATAATACCCCGTGCTCCATGCAATCCGTGTCCTCCTTAATACCCATCATTGGGCTCACCCATTCCCTCAACCCTCCCTCCTCCAAAACCCTCCGTTTGTTTCTCAGGGTCCACAGTCTCTCATGGTTCATCTCCCCCTCTGATTTTCCCTCTTCATTTTTCCTTTCCTTCTCCTAATGTCCTCCATGGTATTCCTTATGTTCCACAAGTAAGTGAAACCATATGATAATTGACTTTCTGTGCTTGACTTATTTCACTCAGCATAATCTCCTCCAGTCCCATCCATGCTGATGCAAAAGTTGGGTATTCATCATTTTTGATGGCAGAGTAATATTCTATTGTACATATAGATCATACCTTCTTTATTCATTTGTCTGTTGAAGGGCATCTTGGCTCTTCCCACAGTTTGGCTATTGTGGACATTGCTGCTAGGAACATTGGGGTGCATATATATGGCCCTTCTTTTCACTACATCTGTATCTCTGGGGTAAATACCCAGTAGTGCAATTGCTGGGTCATAGGATAGCTCTATTTCTAATTAAAATATTAAAAATTAAAAATACAGTTTTCTTATCTTAAATTATGATAATGACATCTCTTTTGCAAGTGTAATAAATATTCTCATCAAAAGAAGAGTACAACTTTTTGAGCATGTACTTAGGGTCAGGCAGTATTCTAAATGCTTTTTATATGCATTCATTTATTTAATTGTTTCAGTAGAACTGGGAGGAGGTTGTTATGATCATTCCCATTTTATAGATGAGGAAACTGAGGCAAACAAAATGAAGTCATCTCCCCACGGTCACACAGTTAATAAGGGGTGGAGCAGGAATCATGAACCTGAAATGTCTGGCTTCTGGGGCTATGAGCCCGTGAGCATTCCCATCACAGTGTCTGACCTTGAGCATCCATTTGTTCCTTCCTCCCCCACATTCTGGAAGACCACTTAGCTGCCATAACCTTATGTGAACAGGGAAACAATGAGTCCAACTTTACAAGGGTAGTAACTTGAGAGTCCAGACTTACCTTCCTTGAATGCCAGTACATGAACTAGGGCCAGATTGCCAGTTAGTGGAAGATCACTTTGAAAAGTACTAATGAGCAGAGGAAATCTAATGAATAAGATGAAAACCTGAGTGTAAGCCAACCCCTCATTCTCCAGGTACTATGGATAACATAATTAAATTAACAGAAGCAAAGATGGAGAGTGTATTGAGTATGAAATAAATGGGTGTGGAAACTCGACCTCCACCTCAGTCACGCAAGGCTGTGCTATTTAGAAAGAGCAGGAGGAGCAACATCAAGGTCCAGAGAAGACTTTGTGAGAAATATCCTTAATTACAGTAGGTGTACAATAGGAGAGAGGTGAACTTTCTGCTCAAGGCATGTCTTTTTTTTTTTTTTTTTTAAAGATTTATTTATTTATTTGACAGACAGAGAGCACTAGTAAGCAGAGAGGCAGGCGGGGGCGGGGTGAAGCAGGCTCCCCACCGAAGCAGAGAGCCCGATGCAGGACCGGATCCCAGGACCCCGGGATTATGACCTGAGCCAAAGGCAGCAGTTTAACCCACTGAGCCACCCACGCGCCCGTCAAGTCCTGAGAAAGAAAAACAACTGGTTAGGAAAAGGGTTCAAAGACCCTGATTCAAGGGGCTCCTGAGTGGCTCAGCCAGTTAAGCCTCTGCCTTCAGCTCAGGTCATGATCCCAGTGTCTTGGGCTTGAGCTCGGGCTCTTTGCTCAGCGGGGAGTCTGCTTCTCCCTCTCCATCTGTCTGCTGCTCTGCCTGCTTGTACTCTCTCTCTCTCTGTGTCAAATAAATAAATAAAATCTTAAAAAATAAAAAATAGACTCTTATTCTCGTCCGGTAAAGCTGGGTCCCCTGAAGAGCTCTGCTCCTATAGCTCAGTGACTGTGACACTGAGAGAAGGTGACAAAGAGCAAGACTGTGTGGCTGTGGGTTTATCTCGTACACATATATGAATGCACATGAATTCACACACATACGTGTAGACATATATTTCAAGATTATACCCCTAAAAATAATTTCAATTGATCATCTGTCAGTTATTTCTTAACTAATTATTTAGACAAAAGTGTCCCCAAGTTTTCATGCAGGATACAGAAGAGAAAAAGAAGTTTTATGATTCTTCAGTTGGAATTTGACTCACGGCCAAATTAATTTCTCTTTGCAGTGTTTTTTTAATCCCCTTCCCTAAACAGTGTTAAGGAAATGATGAATATTTTTTCACAAGAGCAAACACACATATTTTGGTTCCTCAGATTCTATCATGGCGTAAATACCTAAAGGAGATATCAATGTTGTGAAAACTCTGAAGTAGCTGGAAGGCAGAAGTGCAGTGGGGAATTTTCCAGAATGCACATTGACAGCAAGTTGTCGCAGAATGTTGAGCAGGGAGTACGGGATGACATTTGGTAATTCTCTAATTCTCAAGAGAAGAGAATGACTCAAGTGTTTCTAGAGAAGCAGAACAGTGTCTGTATCAGAATAAGAGAAGGGCAAAATAACTAACTGCTGTTGTATAAGATAAAGGCATAGCAATGACTTATTGTGAAGGAAAGGCCTTTACAAAACGAGTGGACTCGAAAGACTATTTTTAAAATTTACTGTGAGTGCCAAATAATAATGAACAACATCTGTTCATCTTTCCCCAAATAACAGATAAATAAAATATAAAGTGAACAGAGAGTGGAGGTTTTGTCTCCTTTACACTGGGAAGAGTAACTGTTGAAGCAGTACTTTTTCGCCAGCCAGTTGGAGGGAAATAGATGCTTTGGGTGCCATCTAGTGGGTAAGTGAAGGAAGGCAACTAAAAGAGAGAATTTTTTATAATTCCTTCACAGGGGAAAAAAAATGCCTATAATGAAACACTTCAGTTTCAGGGAGAAGGCATTAGTTTGAATCTTATTAAGGAAATCAGTGCTTATTGGTATGAGCAAGAATTTGGAGGTGACTACTGGGTATTTACCCCGAAGATACAGATGTAGTGAAAAGAAGGGCCATCTGTATCCCAGTGTTTTTAGCAGCAATGGCCACGGTCGCCAAACTGTGGAAAGAACCAAGATGCGCTTCAACAGACGAATGGATAAGGAAGATGTGCTCCATATACACTATGGAGTATTATGCCTCCATCAGAAAGGACGAATACCCAACTTTTGTAGCAACATGGATGGGACTGGAAGAGATTATGCTGAGTGAAATAAGTCAAGCAGAGAGAGACAGTTATCATATGGTTTCACTTATTTGTGGAGCATAACAAATAGCATGGAGGACAAGAGGAGTTAGAGAGGAGAAGGGAATTGGGGGAAATTGGAAGGGGAGGTGAGCCATGAGAAACTATGGACTCTGAAAAACAATCTGAGAGGTTTGAGGGGGCAGGGGGTGGGAGGTTGGGGGAACCAGGTGGTGGGTATCATAGAGGGCACAGATTGCATGGAGCACTGGGTGTGGTACAAAAATAATGAATACTGTTATGCCGAAAATAAATAAAAAATAAATTAAAAAAAAAAAGAATTTGGAGGTGATTTGGAGAAGGCAAGGACTTCGGCCTCTCAGGTTTTGCTGAATGGCCTGTACATAGAATGACATCCGGCCCACTGTATGAACTTGTGGTGAGCCTGTTTGAAACAAAATGAATAAATGGAGACAAATATTATAGGATTTCAGAAATCACATATATCTTGTTCTGCATGTATATTGCACCCACCTATGTTTTTTAAAAAGGAATGGTATAACTTTTACAGATCCTTTTAGATAATTAAATTAGACTTCTTTGCATCAAAGCATTGTTATTGTGGACTCTTCAAAATCATGTTAGCGGTTCTTTGTAGAGTTTGAAATGGAATATCAGAAAATCTAGAATATTCAAGCTCTAAAATTCATGTTTCTCGGCTCTTTCTTTCTTTTTCTTTCTTTCATTTTGCTCATTTTCACAGATAGAAGATGGAGATTCACATATGTTGTATCTCTTTGATGAACTAGATGTCTTATTTATACCTTAATTTATATAATCTTCACAAAGACAACCGGGTAATTAAAACAACAACAACAACAAGGCTCAGTGATTAGTTTATATAGTCATAAAGTCCACCCAAGATTTTTGGCTTGAAAACTTGTCATTTTGGTACCATTATCTGGGTCCAAGGAGTCGGTTTAGAGTTGGACATGTAACCCATTATGGCCAATGAGACAGAGAAGAGGTCTTCCAGAAAAGTTTTTTATCCTGCATAACAAGAAATACGAGAGAGAAATGCTTTCTTTTCTGCTTCTTGACATTTTCTGAAAATGCTGATACCTGGAATTACTGCAGTCATCTTGTGGCCATGAGGGGAATGAGTTCACATATCAAGGATGACAAACAGATGGGAAGATAGGCATTTTTGGCATTATGGGAGCAACTAAGTGAACCAACCCAGAGGCTGCTCTACCTTGAACTTATTGCATGGATAGTAAAGAACCTCCTTTAGAAAACGATTTCGAGATTATTTTTCTGTTAATTGCAGTTGAAAACATCTGAATTAAAACATTTAAGTGGAATGTAAGAATAAATGATCAGAAATAGTTTGTTTAAACACTGTGAGAGGGGTGCTGGGGTGGCTCAGACGGTTAAGCATCTGCTTTCGGCTCAGGTGCAGGTGAGGATCCCCAGATCTTGGGATCAAGCCCGGTGTCAGGCTCCCTGCTCGGGGAGGAGCCTGCTTCTTCCTCTGCTCCCTGCTCCCGCTCTTCTTGCTGTCTCTCTCACTCAAATAAATAAACTATTTAATTAAAAAAAAAACACTTAGAAAAGAGAGCTAATATAAAAATGAGTGTTAGTGAATCAGAGAGATAATCCTGTATTTTAAAAAAAATCAACAATGGTGCATTGAAAAATGTGTAACAAAATGTCTTTTGGGAACTTTAAATTGAGACACGAAGGAGCTAAATTCTGTACAGAGAACAATAAAAAAGACCAGAAAACAGAAACTCTGCTTACATTTCATGGGCACCGCAACTTAGTATAGACTGTTAAAAATCTAAGTTTTAATAACTTTCTCAAATGCTGTGTCATGCAAATGGAAAAATAGGTCAGCAAATTTCAGCACACAGGATCCATATTGTAATAAGCTTCTTGCCTACTAAAAATGGTGCGCTTATATTTTCATGCATCGGCATAGGTATAATACAGATTCACTTTGCTTTTCCCATCTCAGGTTCCTGCCAAAAGTGAATTTTCCACACTGAATTGTAAGTTCCAATTACTACATATATTTCCCCCATAATTAAAAACATCTATGCTTTTAGCTCTCTACCTTAATTTTCTGGAAATCAAATCTAAGGAAGAAATAAACCCCCAAACCAAACCAAACACTTCCAATTAAAGTGAAAATTAAAAATGAAAATAGTTTATTAAAAGAAATTCAAATAAAAGATGAAGACATTTTCAAAGTTAATTGAGGCATTGATTTTATAATTTATAAAAGTAAATTTACAATTACTTGGATTTAATTTCCATAGCAAGACTTGAAAGTTATAGCTATTTGTACTGTAGTCTGTCTTGGGTAAGACACAAGCGCGCATGCACACACACACACACACACACACATCCCAAAAGCCAAACACAAAACAAACTGAAATGATAGTTTCTTTTTAAGATAAGATTCAGAATCATTTCCTATAAAATAATTTTTCTGGGTAAAAGATTTAAGGAGTAAACATTTTATTCTTCTCTTTGCCTTTCTGTAGCAGTTGTAACTGGGTGAGGGTTTTGGCAGGGAGAAATGGAGGCACCAGTAGTCACGCCCTGCCATCTTTTCCTGCTTCGATGTGGTTAATAGAGCAGCCTTGTTGTTCAGATGATCAGTTTGCAATAGAACTGAGTCTCTCTTAGCTCAGGCTAAGGAGAGTACGGTTTAGGTTTGGTATGGCTTTGGAGAAGTTGTTCTGTTACCTTCCTGTATTTCAAAACAGACTTTTTACCACTCTTTCACTGTTGATGTATTCAAGTCTGAAAGAATTTATATGTAAAACCATCATTCTATCACAGCTCAGAGACATTCCCAGAATATTTTTTTTATATAGACATTGTGAGACTATCACAATAAAGTATGTGGTATTTTTCATTAACCTCATATATGCCTCTTCATAATTATGTCAGAAATAATAATAAATCAAATGATCATTATTATATCTTCAGAAAATGCCCATGAGATAGATGAATTATTATTCCCATTCTACAGTTAGAGAAACTGAGGCTGAGTGGAAGACTATTTCCTGTGAGATCACATAGCTATCAAGTGGCAGAGCCTGGATTTGAACGCAGGTAGACTGAATATAAAAACTCTGGCAAAGGCAAACAGTCTTAATTCTCTTGTTCTGGTGAGACAATAGTTATTTTAATTAGCTTGTTAAAATTATGTCAGAAAGGATCACTCACGTATTACTGGTGGGCATGTAAAATGGCAAATGCTCTTGCCAACACTTTAGTAATTTCTTATAAAACTAAACATGCAACTGCCATATGGCCAGGCAATTGCACTCTTGGGCATGTAGCCCAGAGACATGAAAACTGTGTTCATGCAAAAACCTTTCCATAAATGTTCACAGTGGCTTTATTTCTAACAGCTCTGAACTGGGAACAACGCACATGTCCTTCAGCAGGTGAATGGTTAGACATTATTCCAGGCCATACTCTGGAGTACTACTCAGTAGTATAAAAAAAATGAACTGGTGATAGACACAACTTGCATGTGTCTCCAGAGAATTACGCTGAGTGGAGAAAGCCATTCCCAAAAGGTTAGGGACAGATTTTAGTTGTATTGCATTTTTGAAATGGCAGAAATCACGGAGAGCAGATCTGTGGTCGTCCATGGTGTAGGATAGGGTAACTGGGTGGGCAGGCAGGAGATGCAGTTGCAAAGGGGAAGACCAACGATCCTTGCGATGATGGAGGTATGCGGTCTTGCTGCTGGAGTGGTAGATACACAAATCTATGCAGGTGATTATAATTACATGGAATGAAATGTACACGCCCACACACAACTATATGTGAAACTGGGGAAATTTGGGTAAGATCTGTGAATGGCAGGGGTGCCTGGGTAGCTCAGTCAGTTAAGCCTCCGAGACTCTTGGTTTTGGCTCAGATTGAGCACTGGGCCAGGCTCCATGGTCAGCAGGGAGTCTGCCTGAAGATTCTCTCTCTCTGCCCCTCTTCCCCTCAAATAAATAAATATATCCTAAAAACCAAAAGATCCATGGATTGGTCAGGGTCCATACTCACTTTTGATATTGTAGTATGTTAGCCTTGGAGGACCCTGAGTAAAAGGTACATGGGATCTCTGTGTTATTTTTTATATCTACATGTGAATCTATAATTTATGTCAAAATAAAAAGTGTAATTAAAAATTACTGGAGATAATCCTAGTATCCTAATTAGAACTACTTTCCCATGTCCCTAAGAAATGTGAACTAAACATTTTATAGTATGTACTTGTAGCCACAAAGTAAGATATAAAAATAAGGTTTCATTCGGCAAACAAAGCAGCCAGCCTTCATTGCTGTATTGCTTTTACTGTTAGTGGTTCATCCACTAACAAGTGATTCAATACGACCGTATCTTTGTGCTATATGGACATGCATTATACAGTAGCTGTTTTTTTTTTTTTTTTTTGAAGTGTGAAAAGAAATCCCTTAACGATACAGCCTTCCTCTTGCATTAATTCATTATCCGAGCCTGGGCATATTTGTCTGGTTTTCATTTTCTTTGTGTGGCTTTTGTCAAAGACATCGATTTTTAAATGTAAATTGATTTTATTTGTCAGTGCTGACTGATTTTAAAGATAGAATTCAAGTCATTTATTTTTCTTTAAGAAAGTGGTATAATAGTTTTTCTCACCTTTGATTTGAGCAGGGCAGAGAGGAGGTATGTTTGAAAAAAAAATCACTTTCGAAGTCTGCTTTCTTCACACACAGTACTAATGAATCGAGACAGTCTTAAGTTACACAGCTTCTGGTTTGGGCTGTCATTTTCTTCACTCACTCTCGCTCCAAAGTCCCTGGCTTCTGTTCCCCTGCCACTTTTGTTCAAGCCGTGCCCGTTGTTATTGGTGTTGAAATAATATACACAAGTGAGATTTGCCTTTACGGTTACCATGGAGATGCTGCTTATTAATAAAAGTCTTTCTGCCGAAAGGAATTGTGATGTGATGCATTCACCCAAGTCTGTAAGCAAGTTTTCTACATTCTGAAAATACATATTCAATAGAGAACTGGCTCTGAAAAATTAACCTTTGACATTTAATGTCCCCTTCAGTGACCTAGTCCTGTTTCTCAAGATGTGCACTATATTTCCGAAGATGTGACTACATCCTGCTGACCATAGGGCACTAAATAGAATAAATAAAGCAGGCAGTAATGCTCCTCTTCCCTCCACCATCCTCCTCCCAATTAAAAAACTTGTGACAATTATTTACATGTCTCCCTGCTATATCCTCCAATCAAAATTATGACTGGCTGTACTTTGTAAATGTATCAAATACCATGACACTTACAGTTGGCATGATTTAGTTGAGAATTTTATTGCAGATTGTCTTGTAATTGTGTGTTCTATCACTTCTACCGACTATGGATGAATCAAAGGCAATATCACTCTGTGCTAATTTTATATTCCTCTCTTCCTTCCCTTTTCCTTGCCTTACTAACTTAGGGATGAACAGCAAATCACTCAGTGGACAAATGTTTCTTAAGCTCCTACTGAATGCCTAGTTACATTCTAGAAGCTAGAGATACTGCAGTGAATAAGACAAGTTTCTAGATTTTTAAAATTAACATATAATGTGTTTGTTTCAGGGGTATGGGTCTGTGAATCATCAGTCTTACACACTTCACAGCATTCACCATAGCACATCCCCTCCCCAATGTCCATCACCCAGCCACCCTATCCTTACCTCCCTCCCCTCCAGCAACCCTCAGTTTGTTTTTTGAGATTAAGAGTCTCTTATGGTTTGTCTCCCTTGCTTGTTTCATCTTGTTTCAGTTTTTCTCCCTTCCCCTATGATCCTCTTTCTTCTCAAATTCCTCATATCAGTGAGATCATATGATAATTGTCTTTCTTTGATTGACTTATTTCGCTCAGCATAATACCCTCTAGTTCATCCACGTCATTGCAAATGGCAAGATTTCATGTTTTGATGGCTGCATAATATGCCATTGTATATACATACCACATCTTCTTTATCCTTTCATCTATCGATGGACACCTGGGCTCTTTCCATAGTTTGGTTATTGTAGACACTGATGCTATAAACACTGGGGTACAGGTGCCCTTTTGAATCACTGTGTTCATATCCTTTGGATAAATACCTAGTAGTGCAATTGCTGGTTCTGTTTTTACCTTTTGGGGGAACCTCCATACTGTTTTCCAGAGTGGCTACACCAGTTTGCATTCCCACCAACAGTGTAGGAGGGTTCCCCTTTCTCTGTATCCTCTTCAGCTCTGGAAATAAAAGCTAGAGAATGGGTGTAATTTTAGCTCCTGCAGTGTGAGAAGAATGGAGAATCAGAACCTGACCATTGCTTGAAATGAAGTCCTGAGATAAAGGGCACCCCAGCCCATGAAAGGAAGAGAAGAACAATTTTTGATCAACTATAACTGGGCTTATGGTTTATAAAAAATTACTTAACTAGGATGAAGGGGAAAGCAAAAGCTGCCTAGCACCCAGGACTCATGCTAACCGGTGCACTAGCTTAGTGCCTGGATGCGTACTTGTCCCAGTGTCATCCCTGGGTAAGCCCAGAGTCATCCATGCATGACCTTGTTCTGGGCTGGAGCTCCCAGTGGTCTCGGTGGTTCGTCAGTGGGAGAGGGAAATATACTGAGAGAGGATAAGAAAACAAGCGAAGACCTGGAAGGGAAAAAACCTCCCATGAAACTGAGCTCCAAAACCCAAATTCCAGAATACATCAGAAATATTATAACTGAAAAGATAAGCAAAAAAACTTAAAGATTGGAATATATAATCCCTCTGGATGAAATGAAAATAACAGAGCAATCTGAGAAATTAGAGCGAGCATGTTTAAGATTTTAATAAGATTTTTCAGAGAGAGAAAAGAAAACAATCCCAAGAACATAAAGATTATGAAAAACAAAAGCAGTAACCTATTAAACAGAATCAATAAAAGCCTCGCAAATGAAAAATATTACTATTATGGAAAAAATAACAGGATGAACTCAAGACTAAATGCAGTTAAAAAAATTCTTATTTTATTTATTTATTTATTTTAAAGATTAATTTATTTGGGGGGCATGGGCACGTGACAGGGGGAGGGGTAATCTCAAGCAGACACCACACTGAGTATGGAGCCCCACACGGGGCTTGATCTCACGACCTGTGAGATCATGACCTGAGTGGAAACCCAAGAATCTGGCGCTCAACCGCCTGAGCCCCCCAGGCTCCCCTGAAAAGAAAAATTTTAAATATTAGGAAAAAGGCGCTGAGAAATATACACATAATCCAGTCAAAGGAGGAAAGACGTTGAAAATACATGCATGAAATAGCAGTGAAAAGATGGGTACACTACAGAAAGGTTCCAAAGTTGTTTATTAGGAGTTTTTGAGAAAAAGAATTGAAGAAATAGCTGAGGTGTGGTAGTTAAAGATAGGTTAATATTACACAGAACTGAAAAGAACAGAATTTTGTCTTGAAATGCTGTATAAATACATAGCAGGATATATTTTAAAATAGATTTATTATGTATTCCAACGAGAAGATTCCTCCAAATCAACCTTTGTCTATTGTGAAAACAGGAACTTTAAAGGATGTTGAAGAAACGGTGAGTTTTGTACTTACAAAATTTAAGTATTTACTTTATTCATGCATATACTTAAATTATGTGTTATCTAAATACAGTAATTTAGAAATACTGCTTTTTTCTCCAGCCACACTTAAAAATTGTCACCTGTATCTCAGTTGTTTTGACATGCAGTGTGATATGATTGTACATGTGATGTTGGCACTGGACATTCCCATTCAAAGACATTAGTACAGTCTTATTTTAATTTTTATTCTTCTTCTGGGTTTATATTCATAATCCTCATAATGCAAGAATCATTATTGCTTTTTAAAGTCCTCTTTAAAGGCCAAATTTCTAATGGCCTCCAAATCTAGCAAACATACAGTCAAACCCAGTCATAAATACTGAAATTGTTAATCTTCTTTGCCTTTTTAAATACTAATTTTAACATATGATCTTTGTAAACACCAAAACTAGCATTAATTGTAGAAAAAACATTGCAGGGTAGTTCCTGGCTGTATAGGGATCCAAATGTATGTGGTTATTTCTTTTCTATATATTTTTTTGGAAAACAATACTTTATATTTAGTTTATATAGGGCTTCTAATGACCCCTTATTACATATCAGGCATTAGTCGTGGGCGTTATAGCAGGAAACAAGACGGATAATTGTCCTAATCTCCTGGAGTCCACATTCTACTTTGATGATATAGACAATAAGCAAACAAGTAAGCAAATATCAGGTAGTGATGAATACTACATACAATTAAAAATAATGTCAAGAAATTGGATGAAGCTTATCCGGAATCTGGAGGCTTTCCAAGGAATCTATCAGTTTGAAGGGGCTGTTAGACCAGGCTGACCTGAAGTCTCATTTTCAGACCAACCTAGGTTTAGAATTGCTATTTTCTAAATCTAAACCCAGTATTTACCTTTGTACCATTCACCTTTTTAAAAGTTGAACATTTTTTGGAGTATAGTTGAGATGTAGTGCTATCTTGGTTTCAGGGGTACAGCATAGCGGTTTGAGAAGTTCATACGATATGCTGTGCTTGGCACAGGTGCAGCTCCATCTGCTACCAGACGACCCCAGTACCGTACCATTGACATGATTGACTGCATTCCTTCTGCTGTGCCTTCTACTCCCACGACTTACTCACCCCATAACTGGAAGCCTGGACCTCTCACTCCTCTTCACCCATTTTGCCCAATGCCCATTGTCTTCCCCTCTGTGACCACCAGTTTGTTCTCTGTATTTATAGACCTGATTCTGCTTTCCGGTTGTTCATTCCTGTGTTTTTTGTTTGTTTAGATTTTGCTGATGAGTAGAATCATATGGTATTTGTCTTTCTCAGTCTGACTTAGTTCACTTAGCATGATACCTTCTAGGTCCATGTCGACCTCACATCAAAAATGCATGATACTGAGAAAGTAGGAAGAAGAAAATTGGAAAAGTGTAGAAAATCAAAAGTGAACAAAAAAATGAAACATCTCTGATTTATTGACAGGCAGAGATAAATAATTGTGAATACATGTGTGAGTCTCACTCCTGTTTAGGCCACTTCCAACCTGCCTAGTGGGGATATATGTACTATTACTTTTGCTTGCTCGCTCTTTCTTTCTTTCTTTCTTTCTTTCTTTCTCTTTTTCTGTATTGTCATGTGTTGTGTAATCTGGAAAAAACCTACATTATTTTAAACTGGGTGTTATACACAACTAATGAATCACTGAATGCTGCATCAAAAACTAATTATGTACTATAACTTGGCTAACTGAACATAATAAAAAAATAAGGAACTGACTTCCAAAAAAAATTAAATTGGGACTATTAGCTTTCACTTAGTATTTCAGATTTTTTTTTCTTTTCTATTTGAAGTCATCGAAGTGATTTTTTTTACATTATTTTTTAAGATTTATTTATTTATTTATTTGGCAGAGAGAGGGAGATCACAAGCAGGCAGAGAGGCAGGCAGAGAGAGAGGGGGAAGCAGGCTCCCTGCTGATCAGAAAGCCCCATGCGGGGCTTGATCCCAGGACCCTGAGCAGAGGCTTAACCTGCTGAGCCACCCAGGCGCCCATGAAGTGATATTTTTAAATCTAAATCTGAAACTTCTTATTAATACATTCTAATGGATATGGTACTTTATTGATTTTGTTTATCTCATATGTAATAATATAAGAATATATTGAACATAATCCAAAAATACTGATTTAAACAGCTTCTAAAAGAAAGATGGTTTGCTTATCTGCAAAAGTTTCCTAGGAAAGTGTATTCTGTGAATTACTTTCAATTGAGGGAAACCCAATCCATTTACCATGAGTTATTATCTTATGGCATATTTAATATTATCAGGTTAATTTCAGTATGTTAAATTACTTACGTTATGAGAAAATTCCTGGATCTTGGAAAGAGATAGCCACTCCTTCCTGAAACCTATTTAATGTGGAAAATACAGATTCTTCTTTTTCTTTTTTTAAGATTTTATTTATTTATTAGAGAGAGAGGGAGAGAGAGCAAGCACAGGCAGACAGAATGGCAGGCAAAGGCAGAGGGAGAAGCAGGCTCCCTGCCAAGCAAGGAGCCCGATGTGGGACTCAATCCCAGGACTCTGGGATCATGACCTGAGCCGAAGGCAGCTGCTTAACCAACTGAGCCACCCAGGCATCCCTACAGATTCTTCTTCTAACTTCATGCCTGTACGTGAAGAAATCTAATAGAAAATACTGCTAGATAATAGAGTCATCATAATTCCAAATGAAAATCTTTACTTCTCTATGCTCACATCCTGTTTCAGGCGATAAGAGACACTCATAGTAACTTTTGTGTTTTATGAAGTCACAGGATGTTTTGTTTGCACAGTTGTTCTGACATAAATGATATTGATTCATTAACTTCTTAATTTCTCGAATGCAAGCAACTCACATAATATTTTAGAATTGTCATTTTCTGTCCTACACTGTGATTCTGGAAAGACACGTGTAATATATCCCTGAACTCTGATTTCGTTGTCTTGGTACGCTATAGACTTCCACGTATTTATACTTTGTAGAATTGTTAAGGGAAGTTGAAAATTTCTCATGATACTTCCAGTAAAATTTTACTTTCTAATCAAATGTTCCTTTAAAAAAATCAGGAGGGAGACAACCGATAAGAGATTCTTAATCTCACAGAACAAACTGAGGGTTGCTGGAGATGGGGGGTAGGGATACGGTGGTTGGGTGATGGACATTGGGGAGGGTATGTGCTATGGTGAGTGCTGTGAAATGTGTAAGACTGATGATGAAATGTGTACGCCTGATTTGCCCCTGTACCCCTGAGGCAAATAATACATTATATGTTAATAAAAATAATTAGAAAAAATAATTTTAACAATATGTAAAATTAAAAGGGTGAAATAGTAGAGTCCTTTTAGCTCTAAAAGTACATGATTCAGTACAATAATCTTTGAGGTCTTTGAAAGTGTTTTTTTCTAAGTGGGAATATCAGACTGTGTTAGCATTGAACAACTGATAGAGGTTTTTAATTGTTTTTGAAAAGTATAGCATTACATAATCCAAGTCTACTAATAAGGATATATTATAAGGGTTTTAGGATTGGCATTTCCTTGATGATGAGTGATATTGAGCATCTTTTCATGTGTCTCTTAGCTATCATATGTTTTCTTTGGATAAATGTCTATTCATGTCTTCTGCCCATTTTTAAATTGGATTTTTAATTTTTGGTGTTGAGTTGTATAAATTACTGGATATTAATCCCTGCAAACTGGTGTGGCCACTTTGGAAAATTGTATGGAGTTTCCTCCAAAAATGAAAAATAGAGTTATCATGTGATCTAGATATAGGCACCCTTAGGTTTATTGCAGCATTATTTACAATAGCCAAAATATGGAAGCAACCCAAGTGTCCATCCATAGATAAATGGATAAAGAAGAGGTGGGGGGTGCCTGGGTGGCTCAGTGGGTTAAAGCCTCTGCCTTCAACTCCGGTCATGATCCCAGGGTCCTGGGATTGAGCCCCGCATCGGGCTCTCTGCTCAGCGGGGAGCCTGCTTTCCTCTCTCCCTCTCTCTCTACCTATTTGTGATCTCTCTCTCTCTGTCAAATAAATAAATAAAATCTTAAAAAAAAAAAGGAAGAGGTGGTACACACACACACACATGCACACGCACACACATGTGCACACACAATGGAATATTACTCAACCATAGAAAGACTGAGGTCTTGCCATTTGCAACAACGTGGATGGAGCTAGAGGGTATAAGGCTAAGTGGAATAAGTCAGGGAAAGACAAATACCATATAATTTCACTCATATGTGGAATTTAAGAAAGAAAACAAAGAAAAAAAGATAACAACAGACCCTTAAGCAGAGAATAAACTGATAATTACTAGAGGGGAGGTGGGTGAGGGATGGGTGAAATAGGTGATGGGGAATGAGAGTACACCTACTGTGATGAGCACTGAGGAATGTAGAGACGTGTTGAATCACTATGTTGTATACCTGAAACTAATAATTCACTGTATATTAACTATACTTAAGTTAAAAAATAAGTAAAAATTTAAAAAAATTAAGAGGTTTTATGGAAAAATGTCTAACGAATGGCTTACGTCATAAGTCTTGAAGGCATTTACACCACACACACACACACACGCACGCGCACGCGTGCACACACATACACACACACATCTGTTGTGTGCTGCCTGGAGCAGCCCCGAGCAGCTGCTGGGGTGGGTGGAATAAGACAGCTGAAGTTGCCTTTAGGTCTTGAGGAACAGCTGGTGGTGGAAGGGCACATGTTGGCAATGATGCAGGTGAAGAATCCAGTTTTTCCTGCCAAGCTTTTGCCTGAAAGTGGTGGCAACCACACCAGATATGCCTCACTGGAACTTCATGAAAAGGCCACTGTGGGGAGAGAGCCCCTGAAGCTTGAGCTAGGACTAAAGTGAGGCCAATGAGGTGGTAGGATGCGGAATTTAAGGTGGCACCACTAAACGTGCTGACTGCACCTGTAGGACCTTGAGAATGAATTCCACCTTAAATTTTGTGTCCTGTTTGTCTCACCCTTTTCCTGCCAACTTTGCTCTGCAATGTTTGTTGTCTCTATGTTAAAGGCCACTGATGACCAGGTATAAGTTGGGTGACAAGGAAATCCCAGTGAGGTGAACAAGTGTCATTTTCTTCCATTGATGCATCTGGGATGCATTTGATAATGGGCTTAAAATAAGAACTGAGCTGAGAATTCTGAGTATCAAGGCTCTTCTAGGTTAGCTAACATACATTTTTTTAATTATTATGTTCCATTAGCCACTGTATAGTACATAATTACTTTTTGATATAGTGTTCAACGATTCATTAAAGTTAAGTGTAACACCCAGTGCTCATCAGAGCACATGCCCTCCTCACTACCCATCACCCTGTTTTAAAACTATATTTAATTTCCACACATGCTCAGTCACATGAAAAAAGGAGAAATGTCCAACTTGATCAAGCTGTACAGTCTATTCTTGTTTGTTCTTTGTTCTGGTTGATATCCTGAATGGATCCCAGCTATGCTGCTTTTTCATAACATTGACTTAATCACTGATTACTGAGAATTTTCTCTCCATTCTGCAGTTACTCTGAGTTAGGCTCTAAGTAATGTCTGTCCATGGCTCTAGCTACCTGATTCAGAATCACACAGAGCTTAGTGAAGCTGGTTAGCTCCCAGCTTTATTAGCAAAAAGCTTGCTTGAACTCTTTATCCTCCAAAAATGGTGTGTCTTTCTTTGTGCAGCATTGCCTGTCTCTGATTGTCCCTCATCGAGAAAGTCTCGTCCTGTTTTAGATTTTGGCACGTCGTCCAGGTTTGTTGTAACCTGAGCAAGTCCTCCATTATGTGAAAAATCTGTACCTTCTGTCATTCCCTGAGTTGTGCTACAGAGAAGCCCATCACTGGCTTCTAATATGTAACCATTCCATGTTCATTATCGTGTAGGGTTTCCATATTACACATGCCTCTTTCTGTTCTAAGTTTTGTGAAAAATGAGCGAGTGAGAGTCACAGAAGTACAGGTGGAACATCCTTTATTTCATTTCTGCTTCTGACCATCAGATCCTAAAGTCCAACTCAATGCCCTTAAAGCCATGCTGGCTTCCAATCTATGAATTAATTATCCATTCATAAGACAAACTTCTATCTGCCTTTTCTCATAGGCGCACTTGTCCTTCCTGGCCTGATTCCGAGTGCCTAAGGCAGGAGTCACACCTTCAAATGTATTGAGTCCAGTCAGAATATATGAATGAATAAAGCTGAGAGGTCAAAGAGAAGAGGGTTAGAACTGTGGTAAACAGGCATACAGGCGTTCTCTAGATGTCCTGCCTGGACCCCAAGTTCAAACCAGATGTAACTAATGTAGCATAATCCATAGATATAAAATAAAAATGCATGCGTGTGTGTGTGTGTGTGTGTGTGTGTGTGTTGTGCTCTATCACACTTGGATGGGGAACTTTTTTTATGTAAAGTATTCTATATTATGAAATTTGCATGCATCATATCCATCTCTTAAAGAGCCAATTAAAAATGAAAATTTTACAGTTGATCCAGAAGTCCATGCTGGAGATAAGCTAGGTATAAGATAGCCATTTCCCCAGGAAGGAAGAAACAACAGAATTCCAATTTCTAGGTGAAACAAAATGCTAAAAATAAACTCCATACAGTGAGACTGGGAGGAGGATTTAACAGCAGTGTCAGTCTCATTCAAGTGATTGGGGAGATCTATGAGAAAACATCTTTTCCTGCAATTAATGCTGTTAGCATTTTATTTTATTTTTTTTTATTTATTTTTTTTTAAGATTTTTTATTTATTTATTTGAGAGAGAGAGACAGTGAGAGAGAGCATGAGCGAGGAGAAGGTCAGAGAGCGAAGCAGACTCCCCATGGAGCTGGGAGCCCGATGTGGGACTCGATCCCGGGACTCCGGGATCACGCCCTGAGCCGAAGGCAGTCGTCCAACCAACTGAGCCACCCAGGCGTCCCTGCTGTTAGCATTTTAAACTGAAAAAATTCCAGGGTAGACAGAAGCCTCACTGAGACAGTAGCAAGACCAAGAACACTGAGGATTCTGTTGTGTTGTAACTTTCTACATTAATTCTTTAATTTATCTGAACCACTTGGAATCCCAAACTATGAAAGCAAATAACATAGAAAACATTACTGAAAACCCCCAAATTTTATTTATTTTGAAAAACAAAGCTCAAAAATTGAAGTCTCTTGAGATCAGTTTTCTAGATTAAAACTTAAAATATATAGTTCTTTTACTAATATTCCCCCAATAACAAAATTTTGTATATTGATTATAAAAATACTAGATGGTATACAAACTTAAATGAACAAGGACCAAAAATCTAATTTCCGATAATAATATTAATATAGCAAAATGTTTGGTTTTATAAATATCAACCATTATTAAATTTTCTGTAGGGCTGTGTCTGAACATATATTCCTCTTTTTCTTCTTCTTTTTTTTTTTTTTAAAGATTTTATCCATTTATTTGACAGAATGAGCACAAGCAGGGAGAGCAGGAGGCAGAGGGGGAGGGAGAAGCAGATTCCCCGCTGAGCAGGAAGCCCGAATACAGGGGCTCCATCCCAGGACCCTAGGATCTGACCTGAGCTGAAGGCAGAGGCTTAACAGACGGAGCCACCTAGGCATCCTTGAATATACATTCTTCAATTGAGAATGTACCTGTCTCTAACAAGGACACGGGAAGAAAAAATAGAAGACGATGAAAAATAACTTGTTTTATAAGTGCCATATTTCTTTGTAAAACAAACAAAAACACAGTTGTTCTCACAGTATTTCTTGAGAAACAGCTCTTTCAGGAAGGTGATTGAATGCCTGGCGACGGAAATGATCTGGAGCCACCCTGTGGTCATTATTTGTAATTGCATGTGGCTTTTAAAACAACCATGGAACCGTGTTCTAGAGTAAATAAAGGTGGTTTAAAGCTGAAAAATTCTCTAATTTCTTTCAGAATGCTAGCGTTAACAATATAGGCAACATATTTATAACAGAGGTGCCAGACAAAAATATTTTTGTAGGGACGCCTGGGTGGCTCAGTCAATTAAGATTCTGCCTTCCGCTCAGGTCCTGATCTCAGAGTCCTGGAATCAAGCCCCTCATCTGCTCCCTGCTCGGCAGGAAGTCGGCTTCTCCCTCTTCCTCTGCCTCTCTCCCTGATGTGCCCTCTCTCTCTCTCTCTCTCTCTCTCTCTGTTAGATAAATAAATAAAATCTTAAAGGTACACAAACACACACGCATATATGTTTTTGTTTTGTTTTTGTTTTTGTTTTTTTGGTGACAGAAAGCAGTAATAATGATAGTAGCAGTCACTCACTCATTCAGCGCTCCCTGTGTGCCAGGCACTGGGCTGTGGGTCTTCTGTACCTTCATTCACTAGGGAGAACCAAGGCAGACTAAATCAGTCTCCTATCCAAGGCCACACAGATTTACTAAGAAGTGCAGGGGGCATTTGAAAGTTAAATCATTAGTAACTACTACCCTTTTAAAAATACCTACTGTATATCAGACATCAGGTTAAACTCTTTCTATTTGTTATCTAATCATTATAACTTTCTTACAGGGTAAATATTACTACACCTACTATCTAAATGAAGAGATTCAGACATAATCTGGGTTTAGACAGAATATAAACCTGCCCTGAGTCATTAGCCGAAAGTGAAAAGCTAGAATTTGAAAGTAGGATGATTTGGTCCTAAAGATGACACTCTTTATATTATGGTATACTGCATTAACTATATCATAATAATACTTTAATCGTACATGTCTGGATTTATTCATTCACTCACTTGTAACACACACACAATGAGGGAAGGTGTGGGGTAGGGACAAGAGAGGAAGGCTAAAATACAGGCTGTTGGGTTTGAGACTCAGGGTCCATCTGACAGGATCTAAGAAGCATCTTTTTTCTTCAAAGCTGGGAAGTCTGATTAATATGGCTTTAATTATGATAGAAGAAGACTAAGAGAAAATATCATATATATATGTACATATATACACACAGACATACATCTGGGCATTATGGAGGTTATGCTGAATTTTCTCATTTACATACACACACACACACACACACCATGACACATTTTCTGGCATACTTTCTTCTCCCTCCCTGGGTAAATCATTCCTTTCCAAGTTGATACTTGGATATCAGTTTCCTGAGAAGCTTCCCTGGCCAGCTTCCCCAGTCTAATGTCCCTGAAACTTCCACATCCCACTCACCCCCCTTCTGCCTTTCCCAGCACTTTGCACATTTCCCTGTGGTTGTGTTTTCCTGTGCCCCATCAGACACTAAGCTCCATGGCTCTCCATGCCACTTCTTCCATCAGTGGACCACCAGCATTCAATAAAAGCTTGTTGGCAAATGAATTAAGATCTACAAAGAAATCAGTATAAATCACAAAAATAAATGCAGTAAGTACCAGGGATGCAGAGTAGAAGTATAAATTACAGTAAAGTGGATGCACAGAAGGGGCAAATGGTCTATTTGATCTGAGGAAGGAAAAGGTTAAACATATTTTTCTTAAGGAAGTGATATTTGATCTGTGTAGGGGCAGATGGGAAGAACAGAAGGTCATCATAAGGAATGAGACTGGCCATCAAATACTAATGTACATGAAAAATAAATTGCCTGGTGAATTTGTTAAAAATGGGGATTCCCTGGCCCAATGCCTAGGAGTTAGATTTCAGTGGAATCTTGGAGCCCACATTTCTAAAAAGGTCTTCTGCTGATTTCAGTGCTGATGATCTTGGGACCTCATTTTGAGGAAACCAGAGGCATGAAAAGCATGATGTGTCTGAGGCCTTGCAAGAAGTTCATTGTGGCTGGGATTTGCGATGCAGGAGAAGAATGTTGGAAGGGATGGTTAGGAAATAGTTGAGGCCAGGTTATGAAGAGCCTTGTGGATTGTGCCAAGGAATTTAAATTTTTATTCTGTAGTTCTATGGAGCCATTGGTCACCTAAAAGGAGGAAGGAGATAAGATCAAATATGGTTTGACTTCATTGTAGAGTGTGGAATTCATGGGCAAGAGATAGGGTTCCCACCAGATACCTCTCCCACCCACTGCCTCAATGGATCTGAGCAGTGTTTTTCAAAAGACTCTTGGGATCCATAAATTTTCTAGGATGGTCTCTTTAGCTTGTATCTTTTTATTTTTTTTAAGGTTTTTTATTTATTTGACAGAGATATAGAGTACAAGTAGGCAGAGCAGCAGGCAGAGAGAGAGAGAGAGAGAGGGAGAAGCAGGGTCTCCACTGAGCAGGGAGCTCCATGTGAGGCTTGATTCCAGGACCCTGAGATCATGACCTGAGCCGAAGGCAAATGCTTAACCGACTGAGCCACCCAGGCGCCCCACTTTAGCTTGTGTTATGATGTCAGTAATAATTTGAGATGAAGGCAGTCTTTCCTCAAGTCATCTCATTGGTTGTTTTATATCCCTACTACTAGGAAGTTCGAGGGGCTGTTTGCATTTGTGCTTCTCTCTGTGTCATGCCTGGGAACTGGCAAGACAGTGTTGGAAAGTGTTGGATCAGTGCCTGGCACACAGTAAGGACTGCATGAGTTTTCACCATGTTTATGACTGCTTTTTGTTAGAAACCTCTCCTAGGCTGTGGGCCTTTGTTTTCCTGCCATAACTGCAGTGACTTCAGCAACAGCCTGGCAGAGCCAGAGACCTCTTCCAAAGTCTGAGAAATATGCTGTAACGGCCTTCTGATGTGGCCTTACTTGAGCTTACCTTATTAGCACATCCCTGTTAGAGAAGGAGCCTTTGGAAGTCATACCAGACTCCGTAGCTGAGATCACCATGCAGAGAACATACGTGTCTGTCACAACCTCTTACACGACTCATTATCCACGGTCATGGCACCAAGCTTGAGATAGGAAGGAGCATGGTCAGGCACCAAATTTGATTGCCTTCTTTCCAATATCGGAAGACTCTAAAACGGTTACCCTAAGTATCCTTTGTTACTTCTCCTCCTGTATATAGATCAGTGAAAGTTGATAGGAATAAGGCAGTTGGGAATCTGGGATTTTGTAAGGTGGAAACTGTTAGGGTTTAAGTATCATGAACTACTTACTTCAGAATCAAGGGATTAACAAGGACCCATCCTAGGTTCTCCTGGTGGCAAAGCATCAGGACTGGCTTCTTCGTTCTCTCCAGCTTGCCCTGGACACTGGGCTTTAGCTCTGGATTCCTGGTACATCTCTCATGGGCTCCTTGTCACCAGCATCTCTCCTGGACGCTCTCCCTCAAGATTTCTTTTCCTCTTTTCATCCATCCTTTGGTTTTGTTGAGCCCTTTCCCCATGCAGAGTTGCATGTCCTTCTTCTGATTCTGCCTGGGTTGAGCAGGGCTCACTGGGGCCCTATTTCAAGAGCCATCTGTCACTCGGGCCTCTGTGGACGGGTGTCAGCAGCCCAGAATCAGCTGTACTGCTTCACAAAACATTTCCCTCCAGCCACAATTTAGAAAGTGGCGGAAACCATCCTCCATCTGCCATCAAACGCTGGGCCCTCCTTACAACTCTGTAATGCTTGCATTCTGTAAGAGGACCTGACGTCTGATTCTGCACGCACAGTCCATCCCTGTTTTTCTGTGCTCAGGTATTACGCCAAAGGCACATAGTAGCCTAAAGGAAACCCACTCAGAGTTTCTTTTTCAACTTACATAAATAAATGGAGATGGCTCTTTTTGCCCTTGTAATCAAAACAGAGAAAAGCAGCTGAGGCTCCTTCCCAAATGTCAAGAAATCTGAGTGGGGAGGGCATTATCGAGTGTAATGCGTAGGAAATCTATCTATTCTTTAGCTCCATTGTCTTCCAGCGTGGGCATAGAGTTCCTAGAAAGTTCTACTCTTTGTTAGGGGATCCCCTGGGAATTACAGGCTCTTTTGTTCCCTAACTGAAGCATACTTCAGAGAAACCAGGTCTTAGTATTCCTCCCTTGATGGGAAAGGGCTCCAGCTGGGAGCCCTAGAATTTCTGGGCCACCTGGAACAGACTTTGAAGTCTTACCTGAAAGGAGCGAAGACCATAGACCAGTCGTTCAGATCAAGGCTGTCTGGTTCTATTCTGTTTCAAAATAGAGTCAGAATCAGATTAGATTCCGACTGTTTGCTGGTTTTTATCAACTTCTACCAGTCTAACCACTGTAGGCAAGGTTTGCCCTTGAGCACCCTAGTGATAAGTAGATGATGTGGAAGGAGTGAGGAGTTCTCACTTCTTAAATCTGACCCTAAACCAACTGGCTGCCCTTTAGTAGCCTAAGGCATCCTGACTTCAAATCACACTGTCTGTTTAATGTGTAATAATTTATAGAATTATAATTGTAATGTTTCTTTTTTTTTCCCTGCCCTCATGATTAGTTATCTCAAATGCAAATATATTGCAATGACAAAGAATGCCTTATGATCAATCATTAAGCTCTCTGAAAATGCCATCCTCGTGGAATGCTTCTGGAAAGGTCACCGTTCCTTAAACTCCATTCAGCGCTTCTGTTCTTTTTTTCAGCCTTTGTCTGTTCTTTTGGAGGGAAGAACAAGCACTTCCCAACTCACAGCTTTTGGTTCTATCTTTCCTTCCACACTGCACATGATCTAGACGAGGCGAGGCAGCCACCACCTCATGTTCCTTCCAAGTTGTCTCTGACGGAGACCACTCGCCACGAGAGCCTGCAGTGGACAAGGATCGTTTATGCTCAGAAGGAACTGAGGTGATACGGACTGATAACGTTACTCTGGCTGCTATTGGAGGTCTGAGCTGACTCCCCCGTGCTGTACCTGTGACCTCTTACCCCATAGCCTCCTCCCAAAAGCCCAAATTTTACATAATGCATTGCACCTTCAGGGCACGCCCAGCACTCAAGACCAAGAGGCCTTGCAAGGGCATGTGGCCAAATGCCTTTTATAGATTTGTAAGGAAGTAATCTTCTGCCACCTCCTGGCATGGCCCTCCATTTATCTGTACTCACATCTCTGCCTATAGAATTAATGGCTTCAGAGGAAGGAGCTTATTGCTAATGGGTAGCAATTCTGGAGAGGGGGATATGGAGGGGTCATGCAGGGTTGAACCTAATAACAGGCCCAGGCCTATGGCCCAGAAGACTTTCTTACTCTGACATTCAGCACGTTTTGTCTTACAATTAGAATATTAATAGCCGATGCTTATAGTGCTTACCCTGTGCCAGGCTTTCTTCTAAATTCTTCACAATGAACTTAGCCCTGTTAACCCCAACACTGAAGAGAGATTTATGAGGGAGAAAACTCCCAATTCTATAATCTCATCCATGAGTCACTTGGAAAGCAATCTAACTGCTTTTCTCTTTAATTCTGTGTCAAAGTATGAGGCTAACATAATAACCTCTACTGGTTGTTTTCCTTGGCATTTCTTTAGGACAACTCCCGCCCAAACTGGCCCCCCGAGTTAGCCTGGTCCTAACAGTCTCGTGAATGTTGACTCAGCCACAACCCTGGATGCTCTCCCAACCTTCCCGCTTAGAGGGCATCCCGTGCACCTTTACCAGTTCATACCCTGCCCACAGGTTCCACAGCACACTTGGCTATGTTTGGTCATTAGAGTAGGGTGTCTGTTACATCGGATCTATGTGGTGATGTCATTCAGATAAAGGAGAACACTATACCACATTTTCAACAATCCTGGACAGTAACATTTCAAAGTGTAACTTTAGCATACTGCCCCCGTACTTCACGACCAACCAATAAATTCATTAACAAAATCTGTTTCCTCTTCTATCCTTGATAGATACTGCGAAAGTCCTTTTCAATTGCTGTAGAACTTCTCCTTAAAGCCTGCCTTCATTCATTTCAAATACGGTCATGACGATATACTCCAGGAGGTCATCTGTCTCACATAACTAGCAATCTGGATGTAATTTTAAGCTCAGCTGGGATTCTCCATGTACAGAAATATTTAGCAGTTGGCTGAATGGAAATAGTAATGTGTTACAGAAATGAAGTAGCGTCCATTTCTTTCCTCTGACTGGGAAGCCTATAGCTTACTTACAACACAGCGCTTTTACTCGGACCCTTTGTCCTTGCTAACATGAGCTGTTTCTCTCTGTGTTTCTTCATACATACAGTTTCAGATTTCTATACACAGAGATACATTTCCTCTTTGTATGCAATACTTATTCGCCTCTATTTCTCTTGAGGAGGCAATAATATTCCATTATTGTATTAGTTAGGATGATTTTGATACCAATTAATGGAAACCCTAACTCAAATTAGGTTAAGCAATAAAAACAATTTATTGGTTACGTTAAATAAGATCAAGAATTAGTCCGAGGTCTAGATAAGGCTTGATCCAGTAACTTAGAAAGGTAACCTGTAATTTGACTGCTTAGTTATCCTAAAGCATTGCAAATGGCTTTCAACTGCTTCTAGTATTCATATTCATACCTGGCAGAAAGAACCCTTCTATGGGAGGTGCCTGGGTGGCTCAGTCATTAAGTGTCTTCCTTCAGCTTAGGTCATGGTTCCAGGGTCCTGGGTTCGAGTCCCACATCAGGCTCCCTACTCAATGGGAAGCTTGCTTCTCCCTCTCTCACTCCCCCTGTTTGTGTTCGCTCTCTCACTGTGTCTCTCTCTGTCAGATAAATTAATAAAATCTTTTAAAAAAAGAATTCTGTGAATTTCTAGTAAAGAATTTCTTTTCTCAAAAGTGCCAATGCACATTTTCTTGCATCTTAGTGTCCAACTGGGTCACACCCCATCTCCAGGCAATCAGTTCTGGCTGGTAAATGGTACACACTGACTGGCTTAAGGTATGCAGGGTTCACCTCTGATAATGTGGGATCAGCTTTTGCCAAGCACAGAGGCTTGTATTGAAGAATGTATTTTCATAGGAGGAAGAAGAGCGAACTTGGATACAGCAAGCTACCCTGCCCTGACCACAGTTCTGTCAAATCGAATCCCACTTATTGTCAAGGAAGGCTGTGAAGTGTTACTTACCATCTCTTGTGTGGTCTGTTTCACATGTGCTCTGTATATTTCCCACACTCTTTGCTTTGCTCTTTTGCTCTCTGAAACTTCAAGCAGTCTTATTGGATCCTTTCTCAACTATTTTCTTGTGTGAATGAGTAGGTCCTGAGTCAAGTGCTTTACATGTTCACACCTTAGAATTTTGCCAAAGCCTTGTGCAGCAGATGCCATCAACTTCTTTCTGGAGATGAGGAAACAACATTAACTAATTTCTCAGTGTCACATAATTGGTAAGTGATGGACTTGGGATTTATATGAAGGTTGACTGTCTCTAAACCTGCAGCCTTAAGGACTACGCCATGCCAACTAGCATGTCTCTAATGACCCGAGACTCACCAGGAGTGCTGGGAGAGCCACATGAACTATTTTGGTTATATTCGGAAAAATCAAGAGAATAAAGAAGTTAGACTCTGTTTCTTGGGGGCCAATAGTTTAGTGTTAGGAAATAACGAAGAGTAAGTAGAAATCCTGTATTTCTACATTGCTTTTCATCTTTTCCGTTAGGGGAGTGATCTTTGTTCAGAAAGAGTAGCTCATATAGTGGTAATAGGGAATAGATTTTGAAGCTCTGTGAAGACATTACGGAACACCTAGCCACTTTCGTGAGTTCTTGTCTTCTTGCCTGGACAAATTAAATGCCAGGACCTGCGAGCAGCTGTGCCAGAGTCAGACTGTTGGAGCAATGACAGTGATTGTGGTAATGGGAGCTACTCCCAAAGGCCTAAATAAATAAGTGAGCAAACAAACACATAACAATTTACACTATAGACTGACAAGGTGTTCATTGTGGGCAAGTGCCAAAGTAGCTACCCAAACCATAATTTATTAGCACTTAGGAAAGGAAGGTACTCTTCCCAATAAAAGGAAGTAACCCTTCCAAATAAAAATGGCAGACTGAAGAGGGTGTTTACTTCTGCTTTTTTCTTAAGACTCAAAAATCACAATTAAGAACTTAAAAATGCATAAATCTGAGTATGTGTAGTAACAAATGAGAAGGCCCTACATTTTGAAGCTAAAAATGAAATACATGCATTGCTGCTGACCTAGAAGTCCATTGAAAATGAAACCCAAGCCTGTGATCAGACAGAAAAGTCAATGAGAAGTAGGTCTGTTCACTACAAACCTGAAAAGACTTGGGGAAAGGACACAGGAGTCATGCATAGAAGGGGGATTGGAGGAATCCTTTCTCTTGCTTGGATCATATAGTCTGGTGTCCTGAACCTCTACCTTGCACAAAACTGGAGTATTTCTCTAGGAAAAAAGACATACTCAAAAGAAAAGCCTACTGGCTGCATAACAACACCTTATTGCTTTCATTATTTGGATTCAGGTATGTCTCCCTTCTTATTAAGATGAGTCTCTCAAAGGTAAGGACCATATTCTCTTCCAGTCTGTATTCCCAGCATCTATCCCAGTGCCCAGAAAAAAGAAGAAATGTATCATAATATACTTTTATTATTATTTGGTTACAGTGGGAGTTTATACCTGTTGACTCAAAATAGTTCTCTTTGAGTCTTGAGATACTATGACTACAAAACAAAAACTTAATTTCCCAAGAAATTATCGAGATTGTGTATAATAGACTGTGACCTTTAAACTGTATAATTGAGAAAATGGATATCCATTGGGAACAGCACAGTATAATATCACATATAGGAAGCAGTGAAGAAAATGCAGTCATTTCCTCGATGTATTTATTTTTTCATTCTCCGTTCCTCTATAGTTTCCTTCTCTTCATTCTGTTTACTACTCTCTTCACATTTAGAGATCATGTAAGTTTGTTCTGTGTATCTGGTGGATATTATGTATCTCTATGACTCTCTCTCTCTTTTTTTTTTTTAAGATTCATTTATTTGAGAGAGAGAGAATACACAGCATGGGGAAGGGAGGGGCAGAGAAAGAGGGAGAAGGAAACTCGGACTTCCGCACTGAGTGCAGAACCCCATGCAGGGCTGGATCTCAGGACCCTGGAATCAGACCTGAGCTGAATCCAAGAGTCTGATGCTCAACCCACTGCACCCTTATGACTTTCAGTCTTTTATAAACCAGCCAGTGCCATGTGTCCACTGGTTAACATTCCTGTGTTTAGAGTCAAGGACTTTGGGAATACAGTCCTCTTCCATAATCAAGACAGTGTGTTTTTGGCAAAATATTAGACAAATTGATCAAGGGAACAGAACAGAGAGTCCCGAAATAGACTCACATAAATACACTAAACTGATTTTTAAGAAAGGAGAAAAAGCAAGACAATGGAGTAAAAATAGTATTTTCAACAAATGGTGCTGGAACATCTACATACAAAGATAATGAATCCAGACAGAGACCTTATACTCTTCATTCAAGTTAACTCAAAATGTATCAGAAATCTACATATAAAATGCAAAACCATGAGATTTCTATAATATGACATAGAAGAAAACCTTGTGTATGATTATAACTGCTTAGATATAACACCAAGCATGAGCCACTAAAGAAAGAATTGATAAGCTGGATTTTATCAAAATTAAAAATATGCTCTGTGAAAGATAATGTCAAGAGAATGAAAGAACAAGCCACAGACTGGGAAAAAAATATTTGCAAAAGACACATCTGATAAAGGACTGTTAACCAAAATATAAAATGAATTCCTAAAACTCAACAGTAGGAAAACAACCCCAATAAAAAAATGGGCCACAGACTTTAATTGACACCTCTCCAAAGAAGACATACAGATGGCGAATAAGAAGATAAAAGGACGTTCCACATCAAATGTCATTAAGAAACTGCAAATTAGAGTAGTAAGATACCATGATACAACTATTTGAATGGCCAAGATCTGGAATGCTAAAACCACCAAATGATGGTGAAGATGGGGAGCAATAAGGGATTCTCATTCATTGCTGGTGGGAATGAAAAATGATACAGCCTCTTTGGAAGGCAGTCTGGTGATTTCTTACAAAATTAAACACATTCGCACCATATGATCCAGCAATTGTGTATCATGGTATGTCCCTAAAGGAGTTGGTGACTTATGTCACACAAAAATCTGAACATGGATATTTACGATTGTTTTTTTATAATTGTGAAATCTTGGAAGGAATCAAGATCCACTTAGGTGGTGGTATATCCAGATAATGGAATACTACTTGGTGCTAAAAAGAAATGAGCCACTAAAATACATGGCGGGAACTTAAAAAATGCACATTATGAAGTGAAAGAAGTTAATCTAAAAAGACTATATGATTCCAGCTATAAGACATTTTAGAAAAGGCGAAACTGTGGAGACAATACAAGGATGGGTGGTTGCCAGGAGTTAGTGAATAGGGAGAAATGAATAGAAAGCACACAGAGAATTTTTAGGGCAATTGAAATTTTTAGGGCAAGGGAAAATTTCTTTGTTTGACACTATAAAAGTGAAGTCATGCCAATATAAATTTGTCCAAATCCATAGAATATACAACACCAAGAATGAATCCAGATGTAAGCTATGAACTTTGCCTGATTAGTATGTCACAATGAGTCCCATATTGACTGACACGTGTTTATATTCTTGATTCTACAAATAATGCCACAATAAATACCTTTGCATGTATGTGCTTTTTCAAATATTTGAGTGTTTAGAATGGGACTTTCGCCAAACTAATGTGTGGAAATGCTTATCTCAGTGAGTTTTAATTTGCATTTATTTTATTATCATTGAGTTAAGAGCTCGTTGTAAATTGCTTTCCTATGAACTCTCTGTTTATATCCCTTGTCTATTTGTTTCACTATTGGGTTTCAACCTTTCCTTAATGGTTTTTATTCTATATATTAGAAAAGTCATCTTTTGAAATGTAATATCTTTTGACTAATGCATAATAACAGAGTCAAATTTTAGTCAATTGATTGTACGTGGCTTTATTTTATTTCACCTGTGGTTATATTAATGAGATTACATGTACTAAGTGGCTTAGGATCACAAATGTAAAATGTAGTGTGTCTTTCTTCCTGACCTCATAATTTACTAGGGATGATAAACATGTAAAAATAACTTAGATACAAGGTTGGCATGGGTAAGAGAGAAATTAATCCTGACTACGGAATCAGGGAAGACTTGTACTGGGATAGGTGAGTGGGGGAGGGTAGATTTTGCAAAGGAGACTTAAATGAGGAAGGCTCTTAAGTGACCTGTGAATTTGGAGTCTTTTGGGCGTCTCGTGAACACAAAGTGCCAGAGAGCAGGTCTTGAGGTGACGGTCTGTGTCATGAAAGGCCTCTTGATAAGCAGACTCAGAGTTTTTGAATTTTAAAGAATCATAATTCTCATTAAAATCATTTTGCAAATGAAGAAATTGAGGCAAGAGAAATTAATGGATTCTCTTAATGTCTGAGTTGTCAGAGATCGTGCGGGGACTCAAACTATGGATTCCTGTCTCATGTTGTTCCATTACTTACACTCCCTCTAGAAACTGTGGTTAAACCAAAGAAGGCTCTGAATACCAGTGAAGGCATATGGAAAGGACCTGGGATAATTATTAGGATAAATTAGAGGGAAGAGGAGGTAAATATAAGAATCAGGTGAAATCTGGTTTATTGTAAGAAAAACTAACCTCGTTTCCATTTTGAGGCCACAAAACCCTGGGTAGGTAGCACGTTTGTTAGAACGCCTTCTAATCTTCCGGTTTGAGAAATTGTATGGCCACGCAGGAAAATAAGTGTCTATGTTTGTATTTTCTGTGTGGGGTCATTGGCATGAATAACAGATTCTAGACTGCCTATTTATTAGAAAGGTCCAGCTTTGCCCTCTTGAGTCCCCCTGGCCGTGTCACATACGTTGCCTTCACTCTTAGGACACTCATCCAAAAGGTCACTCCTCCCAAGATTGCGCTTTAGGAAGAAAATAGCAATCTAAAGCAAATGAGTACTTCATTCGGGCATAGCATCAACATGTGTAATTTAATACTAAGACTAAAACTCATTGCTATGGGCTTCATTCAATATCAGCACATAGGTATAGGCTTTCATATTTTATCACTCCTTTCTGCATCAACAGCTACATGTTTCAAGTTCTTTTGTACAAGCAATCAATTCTCAGGAAAACTGGCTGTCAAGCTAGAGCTTGAAGGAAATAAAAAGAGAAGAATATCAATAAGCTTCCTGCTGCTTTGTCCTTTATAAATGGTCAGATTTATGCCTTGTATGCCTGATACCTATTTTCTGAAGCTTCCAGTTGGCTTCCAGAGGGGGAAAAAAGCCCCTGAACTATCCACCTTAAAAGATCTTGCCCTTTACCTCTGGGACAAGTTAATTAGCTTTTTGGGTTTTTTTCCATTTAAATTAAAGACCAATTACGATGAAGGGGAATAATTACATTCAGTGGCATTTTATTTCTGATTTTTATTATTGCTTTAGTCTTGCTTGATGTGGTTGGCTTCGAGTCTAACAGCCAGAAAACCGGATTCACAGTTGAGAAGTTGAGATGGTATAGTGACCTGAAGAAGTATAATTACTTCATAATTGTGTTTATGTATTCACTAATTACCATGCCCCAGAATTTTTCAGTTTAAAAATAAGGAAAATAATGTCCATGGTTGGGAGATTTTCAATGAAATACTTAGGTAATTTTCTAACAGTAGAGGCTCAGTGGTGATTCCAGCCACAGTGAATTTAGCGATGATTAAAATAATCTTATATTACAACCAATTACCTTTGGGAACTGATGCAAGCCCATAATCCATTTGATTTTTGTCACAGTCATGCTCTAAGTAAACAGTTCTTGGCTGCTACCAAGAAATTCACTCTCATCGGAACTCAAAATTTTGAAGCTTTTCAAGAGCATTTGGTTTAGTCAGCACTTAATCTGAAAGTAAATGGAGTCCTTTCAAATTCGAGGTTTGATAAGCTTGCAAACAGGAACTCCACTAAGCTTGATATCTTGTAAATTGAATAAAGGGACCACAAGAGATGTTGTGAAGGCATTACCTTCATCCAGAGTGATTAAGGCATTCTGTACAGGGAATCAGATTTTTCCATAGCAGTTGCTTATGTAGTGGATCAATCATTGAAAAAGGTTACAGAAATATGCATAATAATAAACTGAAAGTTCAAGAAAATGTGATCTTTGAGAACTTTAGAACATTAAATACACCTTTTGCAAATATTCATATTTACTTAGAAAATTATATACTAAGAAGGTAGGTTCTATGTAGGAAGAACAATGAAAGCCATATGATTACTTCTCTTCAGTTTTCTATTATGTTCCCCATTTGCTTAAAATCTATGTCACCTTAAATAAGTTGCTTTAATTTTCCAAGTCTGAATCTATCTCTATGCATAACAGGAGAATAATACTGCTTATGTAAAGGGGTAAACCCAGGCCAGAGTGGATGGTTCACAAGAGCAGCTGCTGTGTTTGCACTGATGTGAGTTAAAGGGGTCCAGTGTTGCCCCTTAGGAATGCAGAAGGAAGCCTTCTCTTAGAGTCCTTCATGTTGGTACTATGATTCCTTTATTATCTTTGCCACTTTGGAGTTAGATGGCAAGTTAATTTTCTTCTCTGCTTCATCTAGACTAAATAGTTTGTTTGTTTGTTTGTTTGTTTGTTTTATAGTTATTTTGAATTCAAGAATAATTACTTCTCTCTGCAGAAACTGACATACTACAGCCAGGGAGTCCTGTATGGGCTGAGCTGGTTTAATATTTAAAAAAAAAAATTGCAAACAAGACAAACAAAAACCAGTATATGTGATCAAGACTAGACTGATGTGCAAATTTTAAAATATACACTATCTGGCACTTCACAAATAAGTGTTTTTAACCCCTGCTCTATGGGCTTATATAACTTTCTAGGATCCTTATGAGAAATGCTGAATAATGTATTTTAATTCTTTATCCTTTCAAGCCTCTGTGGTAAAGTACTTTCCTCTCTTCCAAACTGTCAGTTTGCATTCATGGTTGTAGCTACCCATGTCAAGCATGCTGCTTTTGTTATAGCCATTCATTATACATCAAATGTTTTAAGACTCGGGACACTCACCATACTGTATTTTGTAGTTTAAAGCTGTTATATTTATATGTGTATCTCTTCTTCAGATGCTCAACATGAGAATAGGTCAGCTCCTAGAATGGCAATTTGGCCAAGAGTAACAAAGTGCATGATGTCAGGGAGTCTGATTTGAATTTGAGCTTTACCACTCATCCAGTGTTTGACCTTGGCCAGTGTAGCCAAGTTCTCTGCTATAGTTTCTATACTAGCTACACAGTCTAATATAGCACCTTCTAGAATTGTCTGGCTTTTCATGAGCAATCACAACTGAAAGTTTGATCTTGCTCAGTTCTAATGCCTAGTCTAGTCTAATGCCTAGACTCCCCCCAAATATTAGTGGACTCAGAATTTGAGGTCAGAACAATGAATTTATAGATTTAACTCCATGTTAGACCACAAAGTAATACCCATAATTTCTTACAGAGTAAGAAATGAATTTTTTTTTCTTTTAACAGCCGGGAAAGATATTTTTTATTTGGTTAGAATTTATCATTTTCTTTGTAATCTGAATTTATTAGACATGACAGATTTTGTGACATATAAGGTTGTCTGTATTCTTCACTAGGAGAATCTTTATCTTAAAATATTAAATATGTAGTGAATTTTGTTATCAGGCACATCAATTTTGACTGCGAAACAACTTTATGAAGTGACTACTTAAGGGGTTATGTCATTGAGTACTTGTACAACTATAATGTGTGATGTGACATTACTGAGTGCCTTCAGGGAGATCGATTTCTTCCCACACATATATTTATTCCTTAACATGGCTTCATTTGGAAGCATGCTGAATAGCATGGTAACAGCAATTGCTAATGGCTTCCCAATATCTCTCTCTCTCTCTTTTTTTTTTTTTTTTTTAGTAAAAGAACACTTATTTTTTTACCATTGCATATTGATACCTAGGAAAAGATGACTACAGTTCCTCACCTTACTGCAACTAGATATGATTGTGGTTACGGAAAGTTGTGTGGTAACTGATGCAAGAAAAATGGTTTGAAGTCAACAGGCAGGAAAGAATTCTTGAGAAGTCTTTGGTGTAAAAGGTGGTTTTATTAAAGCACAGGGACAGGACCTGTGGGCAGAAAGAGCTGCACTGGGGTCATGGAGTGTCCATTGTGTACTTTAAAGTTGGGAGGGATAGCTTAAGTCTCTAAAGAGTTTTGAAAGCAAGGTTTCTAGGACCTTGAGGGGGCTAACTATTGTTAGGAAATGGTCATTTATTACCTTCTCATAAAACTCTAGTCCTGAGACCCTTCAGATGTGTATCAGTGGGTCTGTGCTTGGGGGATGATTGCCAACGTTTATCTTGGGGTGGGGGTAGGGATAAAGGAAGTTTCCAAAGGAACTTTTATGTGTTAAAGTAGATTTACAGGATCCTGGGGGTGGGGCTAAGAATGCCTTTTGCCCTTAGCAAGGACTGCTGAGTTCCTAGAGGAATGTCACTCTGCCTGTTTTAAGGACTTGTTAATGGGCTGTAGGTAGTGAGGAAATTTAGTAACTTTTCTTCTTCCTTTGTTTCCTATGTGAGTAACATCTAGGTAATCTCCTACAATAGAAGGGCTGTATCTTCTCTTTCTCTAACATCTTGCTGCCTAGAATGAAAATGCAGGTGGCTGGGGCTCTAGCAGGTATATTGGAACTGGAGGTCGAGGATTACCCAACAGGGTAGGGAGGGCAGAGAACTGCAATGTGCCTGAGTTTCTGATGTTTTGAAAGTCTTTGTAAAATCTGTATTGTCTTCCTGAGGGACTTACTTTCTTGAGATGAAGAATAAGTTATATCTTGTTTTAGTTACCATTATTTTCATTTCTGCCATAGGTGGTAAAATCTAATTCTACCTAATATAGACGTCAACAGATTTAATTCGTTCATAGCTAAAGTCAAACATCAACGTATTTTTAAAAAGGGGAGCATATTGATGCTATAGCAAGGATCATGAAAATTTAAATTTGCATCTTGACATTGTCTTTAAATCCATCATTCATACCACTAATTATGTGTGTGTGAGTATGTGTGTGTGTATAATGCCTATGGTACAAAAACTTCTGTAGACCACTGTATTACGTAACTTGATGTTCCAGTGTTGTGCCTGTTCTTGGACAGAACTGATCAGCCAGTCAGAGATCTTATGTCTATGAAGCAATAATAAATTTTTACCCAGGTACATTTCTTTAGCACAAATCAACCTTATCATAGAGTTAAGAAATTTTGTAAAAAAATGTGTGGGTTATATTACTCTGAAAAAAAGTTATATTTTCTACTTCATTTGCATTTTGGTCCTTCATTTACAACAACGCTTGGCAGGTGGTACTAATTCGTTAATTGCTACCAATGAATACTGCTATTTTTTGTGAATAAAACTACTATTTGGTGATCACAGAGATGTCGTCTACAAATTACGTAGTATAGTTGTGCCTCTGCAAATAAAATACACTGAACATATCATAATTTTAAATGTTTGTTATCTATGAATTTTCACAACCAGGCAGTGTGTCAAGATGATAGATCCATATGCGAAATAAGAAAAAAATACACATGTATAATAATGCCCAGCAATTTCTTTTTGCATTTTTATTGGGAATAATAGATTCAAAGATGAAGTACATTTTACTGATAAAATATTAAAATAACCAATTGCCATGTAATTAAAGTATAAGCATTAGTCTCCTAAAATAGTAAGCAGCTCTTCCTTAAATATCAGAAACCTGCAGCTTAGTAAGACTTAGAAGTCATTTTAAGTGAACACTAGAAGTAGGAAGAGAATTCATATTTCTTCGTTTCCAAACTAGTGCTCCCTTGGATAGGCTATATGAAGTTTTAGAAATGATGAATTATTGATAGATGTCCCACTGTTGTTGACTCTTCTGAGCAAGAGATTTAAAATTCAATTCTAGCTTGTACAAAAGCTTTGGAATTAATTGTAGACACCTGCCAATTTCTTGGCTCTGTCCTTCACCTGAGGAGATCATCACTAAACTTCTGCTGTTCCTGTTATCACATTCTGCCCCAGTGGGGTTCCACTGCTCACTCATCAGAGCAGACCTGAAATGCCCTTACAGCTCAGAGGCTGAAAATGATATGGAACCAAATCACACTCAGGGAAATGGGAGCCCTGAATTTTAATGAAGCGACTAGTTGTGATATTTTAAATTCTCTGCTTCATTAATAAAAACCTTGCCCTTGCAGCTACTATCCTAAAGCCTATAAATATTGTAAAAGACCAAATGCTTCTCAAAAATATCAATACCACTTACTAAATAAATTATTTACAAAGTAAGCAATGATACTGAACTATAGAACACGGAAAGAAAGGGAAGCTACTAGACAAAAGTAAGCCACATTGGAAATATGCTGGCCGGTTGATATGGGACAAACTCCTAGAAAAGCACTAAGGAGGTAATTTTATAAAGAGGAATGATGATCGGGATGTTTGTTGCTACCAGTAAAGCCTTCTAGAATAAAGTCGCATGATAGATGGGTGTCCAGTGGGAGATTATAGCTATAGAGGGGGAGGGGTGGAGGCCAAGTGTTGGTTCTTTCTTTACAGCATTCCCCCTCTACAACTTCATAGTCAAGAAGGGACTTCTGTTGTCACTATTTCTGTGTTTCTAGGCAATATATTTTCTTTTCTCAATGAGAAATAAAACTGTATTAGCTGTTTTGTTATCAGATGGTCAAAGTTGTTAACTGCTTATTTCTGTACACTGAGTACTTAAAGCGGTGGTGTGGGTTATTGATCAGTGAAAGAAAAAGATAAAATGAGCTAACTGAGTGATATTTGGGAAATCTTCTGATATCTGACTCCACGCAATGGTATGAAAGGCAAAAAGCTGGTAAGAGCTCATGAGTAAAACAGAAGTCTAGGAATAATAATTTGACATACAGGATGTCAGTGGGTGGAAGAAAAACAAAAGGACTCATCCAGGAAGAAAAGTAATGTTCTTGTTACATATTTATCACGCACAGATACTTTAGAGAAGGAACTGTGCCATAGAACACCCATATAATCCATAGTTGTTTGAAGTGTGTCTTTGTGCATTCCACATCGGTCTTAGGAAGGGAGGAGGAGCCTCTGCCAGAGGGGTTTATGAGCCAGGTTTTGTGACAGGGTTCCAGAAAGGGAAATTCGTTAATGCCTTCTGGGAAGATGGAGAAGGTCAGAATGGAAAGAGTTTCTCCATGGAGAAAGGGGAGAACCACGAAAGAATTGAGTGACAACCCACCTCTCCACTCCTCTACCCCCTCCACCCCTCCACCCCTCCACCCCATTCTACAGAAATTACTTGTAGCTGTGACCTCAAGATACCAACAAAGCAAAACTCAGACCTGGGAGCAACAGGTTTTAAGGCACAGAATGTTTAGAAGGAGAATTACTGGTCCAAGAGTCTGGACACCCGAGAGAATGAGGATGAGGGCGTTGAGTGCAGGTTTCGTAGAATAAAGCCAGGCCCCAGTATTCAAATATTTCAGAGTTGAAGGGGGGTTCTCATTTTTGGGGCCATTCACTTAACTAATACTTGTAGCCTCTTTAGTCTAGATTTCTACAGTTAGGTGATCTAATGCCTAGAAGTGCCAACTACCCGCTGCAACACCTCTTTGGGGATTGTTTGGTGGGGAGGGGTCTCCAAATTCAGTAAAGTACTTGACTTCCCAGCACAAAACTCAGACTCCTAAGCAATTTTAACACAATGGTTTGTATCATTAAGTTTGAATAACTCTTACTCCTGAGGGAACGGCATCAGGGTCGCTCACCATCTGTGGTGGCTTAAAAAAAAATGGTCTTGAAATTCCCAGATTGAGAGATGGGGGCTGTGGTTCTCCCTTTGGCTCTGTAGCACCTAGAATGCAACATACATGACATTGTGCCAGTTTCAGTCTCCAAGATTAAGAAACTGGCAGCTCCTACTACCTGTCTCTTGGCTAGTGGCTCTTCACACCCAGTTATAACCCTGTGAAGAAGCCAGCTGATTACAGGGTAGAGACCATGTGTACTCATTTTAGCCAACAACCCCAGTGGACGTCCTGGCCAAGAGCCAGCATCGACCCCCAGATGTGTGAGTGGATGAGACTTCAGACAGTCTCAGTCCCCGAGCCCTTGCATCACTGGAGCCTTGCAGCCAGAGAGCTCCAGGGCTCACAATGCATGAGCTCTGTCCAAATTGCAGATTCATGAGCAGCATAAATAATTGTTCTGGTCCAGTAGGTTTAGTGCACTTTGGTCCACAGCAACAAATAATCAGAAACATTAACTACCTTAGATTTTTAGTGGCTGCAGAAATCTATCTAGGGGTATCTCTGACTTGTGGATATTGGATTTTTCTGAGAGAAAAGTTTTGCTCCGTGTCTTTCAGGATACAAGCTGGGAGACACTGTAGATTTCTTTTTAGTTTATTAAAGTTCAGGTTTGGCTAATGGGAGCATTTTGTGAATCAACATTAATATAAAATGAGAGCAAAATTATGTAAAATGTTTTCCTGCAGCACTGAACTGGTCTATAGGGACATCAAAGGATTTTTTTTTTTTTTTTTTAAGAGTCTAGATTTTCAACCATCCAAATCTATCTATCTTCTTTCTTGGAGAGAAGCCTTATCCTCTCTCATCAGCTCCCTTCATACCCACCTTGGTCTATTGCTTGGATCATTGTGTTAAACAGACTGCCACCTTAATAAGCCTACTGTTTTCCTTCAAGTACCACACCATATTTTCTCTATCCTTCGTATCCCACCTCTGAAAAGTATGCTTAACTTACTTGCATGCAGAGTTATCTGCTTTGTTAGCTTCCAGATAGGACTCATTTCTGGCTTGATGTCAAAGTTGATTGGCTAACATTGTGAATTTATTAAATATTGCACATTATCAGGAAGATTTGGGTCTTACCAGCATCTGGCACACTAAAATATCAGGTACTTATTTGGATTAAGTATTCACTATCCAGCTTTTACATATTTACTTACTTCATTTTCTTCTTTATTTGTGCTTTTCCTGGACTTAGAGAAACTGAGGAAATTAAAATGTGAGCCTAATTAATGCAAACAGATTAAACCACCAATGTATATAATTTGTAATAAGTTCAAAGTTCTTTTGTGCACAAAATGCTAAAAAATTAAGGAGAACAAATATACATTTCAGTTTTCAGCTAAATACTTATTGTATTGGGAGGAAAAAGTTGAATATATGATTCCATGCAGAACTATTTTCATTCTTGGTGTTTATGTTTTTAGATGTTTGTAACATTACTGAATTTTAAGACGTATTGATTTAAGTAAATTACATAAATCATTTGCATGCTATATTCTTTTTGAAAATGTTTTTTTAATTATAAAAATGCATATTGTAGAAAGTCTAAGCAATATATAAAAGTATGAGTTGAACAGAGAATCTACCCTATGAAACCTTTTCTAATTTGTTATTCCTATTCCCACCTGGTGTCCCAACACACCTGCCAAATTAAGTCTTTACTGTGGGAAAATTCATGAATCCTTTTTACATCACCCCTTTGACATTCACGAACATTATAAACATGACAAACCATTAGAATCAATTTGAAAAAGTTTATTTTAGAATGACATACTTTTTAAGCCACAAAGTTGACTGTCAAGTCTGGCGATGAAACTGAATCTTGTCTAAATGTCAACGGATGAATTTTTCAGACTTGTTTTGCAGTAAGCATGAGAATATTATGTTATGCTTTTACATTCATTATCTTAAATTATCTAAGGAATTTATTTCAAATAAATGAGCAGTCATTTTATATGATAAATCGGGGGCTCAAAAAGTTAAGCAAATCTTCCACACATATAAATAAAAAGCAGAAATGGCAGTAACCCAGAGCTTCTTTGCTCTCTCAAGTCTGCATTACTGATCTGACAGCAATTAAGTAAAGTTATCATTGGAGAATTCTGGTAACTGCAGTATAAATAATATTGCTCCCATTCTGTCTGTTGTCATTAAATGCTACTTCTTATTCATAGAGTAAAACCTGTCCCCTATTGAACTCTTTTCACAAAGAGATGCAACACATCGAAGGAACACCTAAATTCACATTTTGTCTCACACACACACACACACACACACACTTCTGTTGTAATTTAACCCATGGACTTATTTTTCAGAATTTCTCATAGGTAATGAAAAAAAAAAAAAACAAAACGGGATGACATTTTTATCACAAGTGAAACTTGATGATATGGCCATAATCTTAGCAAAAATTAGAGCATCTCTTAAGGAAGAGTGGCCTTATGTTAGTTAAGGGTGTATGCCATTTGGCAGAGGAAAACACGTGATCACAGTGTATTGCATTTCTTCATTGAGTAGACTTTATCTGAGTACCTATTATGTGCCAGACACTATTATAAGCAGTGAAGATACAGCAGGGAACAAAGTAGATTTAGCCTTAGCTCTCATGGAGCTAGGATCCCAGGGAAGCAACAGATAACCAAATGACAAACATGATAATTATAGTGGGTAAGTTAATTATGGACCTGAATAAATATAGTCAACAAATAGAATGATAAAATAAGGAGAGGGGAACTTGAATGCGCATGGATTGCGGGAGGCCTCTTTAGAGGTGGGAACAGAACAATGTCCTGGAGGAGGGTGAGATTCAGCTCTGAAAAGTATAGTGAAGAACAAGGAGGTAGAGCTAATTTAGGTCTGATATTGGATACATGACCGTTTTATAATCCCCACAGAGTCCAAATGCCTAAATTTGAATGCATAGTTTTCTATTTTTCAGAAACTAGTTTCCATGATCAAATATTTCATTTTCTGACATTGATCCTATAATTCACCTATTGTGAGCATAAAGAATTGATGGATAAATCTGGTAGCTAAGTTGCTCTCCCTTGCTGGTTGGTTCAGGGGTAAATTTTGGGTTTTGAGCATTAATATTCCCGAGTAAAAAGCAGAAAGGAACTACAGAGAAAATCGATGGGAGGATAGAGATCTGGTTACTGTTAAAGAAGGAACAAATCAGGTTGAGACTCAAGAGAAAAATAATCTAAATCAGAGAAAGAATCAGGATGTCAAAAGAAGATTATCTCGGTTATTAACAGAAAAAGACCATGCAATAAAATAGTTTAGAATAATGCTAGATCCATAAGACAAGCTATCATATATCCCATTTCTAGTTCTATTTACATGTACTATGTGAAATAATTATTGAATTTATATACAAATGAAACTGTCCATTAAGAAACCTGTAGACGTGGTGTCGATTTAAGTTTTCCCCCTTCTTCTGGCAAATAGTCTTTTACTGTCTCTTTCTGGAATTACAAAGCAGCATCATTCCTTCCAGGAAGTCTTCATAGACCACCATGTTGGGCTGAATATTTCCCATCTGAGCTCTCACAGTTCACTGCACAAAGCCCTTTCCTGATTGCTTACCAAAGCAGATCAAGAGGAGAATATAGGTGCTTCCAAGACTGGGCCAGAATTTTATTATTCATTGTGTGCACACTGTGCATGATGACTTCTTTGTAGGTGTTCAGTACATGTTATGTTGAAGTGTTTGCTCTGACTGGACCCTCATTGCAATCGCTATTTTTACGTTCTGAAAAGAATTCCCTGTTTATTGCATGGAGCAATAAACAGTGTGTGGTGCATAAACAGTGAATTTTGGAACTTGAAGAACAGAGTTCATGTTTATTGAGACTTTTTTAAAATAAGAAAACATGGGAGAATTCCTTTAAATTTATGGAGTAGGGAAGGCCTATCTCAACTATGGCTCAAAATCAGAAACTACAAAAGAAAAGATTGATGAAATGGACACCATGGGCACACATATATGCGCACATGCCAGTTTTTACATGGCAAGAAAACATCATAAGCAAAAGCAAAATACATATTAAAACCCTGGGGAAATGTTTGCATATTATACTCTAGATAAAAAGACAAATTTCCCTAATTTATGAAGCAGTCCTAGAAAGTGGGAGGAAAATGACTGCTGGATGCAATAGAAAAGAAGCAAAAGGCCAGGACAGACAGTTCACAGAATGTAAAGTATAAATGACCCTTGGTATTACAAAAAGAACTTAAAAAAAAAAAAAAAACACTAATAAGAGAAATATGAAATCCACACCAAAATCTCATTTCTTTCTTAACCAGATAGCCAAAAATTTGCTAAGTTTGAGAATATACCCCATTGTCAAGGTTGAGGAGAAAAGGGCCCTCCCATATGTTCCTGATAGGAATGCAAAATGGCACAACCCTTCAGGAAGGGGAACTGGCAATGTCTCCTGGATCTGAAGATGTATTTACCTTTGACCCAGTCATCTCGCTTCTGGAACTCTATTCCACAATTATGCCTATACATGTATGAAATCATGCATTTATAAGGTTAGTTATTGTGACATTACTTTTCATAGTAAAAGATCAGAACAAAACCCAATTGTTTATCAATAGAGCACCAGTTACATTAATTACAGCCTATCCACACAATGAACTATTATGCAAACGTAAGAAGGAATGAGGACATCTAGTGACTGATACAGAATGAGCTCCAGGGTAGATTGCTAATGAAAAGATCAAGGTGCAGACCAGTGTAGAGAGGGTAAGAGAGAAGGACTAAGTATTCATATTTTCTTGTGTTAAAGAATCATGGAAGGCCAAACAGGAAACTAATAAAATCATTACGTAGGATGAGGAGAGGAAAGAATGAAGAGAAAGGGCAGGTGTGGGGACAAGACTTCTCTGTGCACACTTTATTGTTTTGACTTAGGAATCGTGTAAATGTTAACTATTAAAAACTATTTACTAAAAAAATCACTGCATTTCCAAAACGAACAGGACAGTGACTATTAGATTTGTGTATATATGTTATATTTATTTTTCTTCAGAGAAGATCAAAGTTATAGATGCAGAAATAAATGTCACAGTATCTGAGTATGTAAAGAATAAAGTTTGATGTAGCTGGGAAAAGTGTAATTTTAGAACCAGAGAGATCTAGGTTCAAATTTATAGCTCTACCACGTATTCAGGGGTTTGACCTTGGTTTCTTTCATTCTTCATTTTTCTCCTATAAAATGGGGCTAATAACGACACTGTCCAAAAGGTTTCTAAAGGGTCAAATAAAAGAAGGTACTTAAGATTCCTCATACATCGTCTAGCTCATCAGTCATACAACGAACAGATGCAGAGTCTGGAATTTGACCAGGATGTCTTCATTCTGGAAGCTTTCTTCCTTGTATATATTCATATACTGTGACAGTTCTAACACCAGGAATAGTCATTCTCTTGCTATCTGATCATCTAACAATGCCTTAAAAATTTAGCCGAAATCTGGTTTCCAGCACAAAAACTTCTTCCACAGGGATTTTATTCCATTTATGCTTAGTACTATAAAATTTATGAGTTTTATATTTTATGTACTATATTTTTGTCTGTTAAGAACCATAAGATCTTTTGTACTCTTCCCCACATTTTAAACAACTGAGCATGTAAAAAATGCTCAGTAAATTTTTGTTGATCTATTTTCTTGCATGTATGACAGAAAGCCTAAATATTAAATAGTGAACCTAAGTCTAGAGTACCAATTTTATTTTTTGATCTGTGCATTCATTAAATAATGGATCTGCATCTTTTTGCAGTCTACTAAATGTTTTTTTACATATCTAACACAATTATGAAGATTACTTTTTTTTTAAATTTTTTAAAAATTTCTTTTCAGCATAACAGTATTCATTGTTTTTGCACCATACCCAGTGCTCCATGCAAAACGTGCCCTCCTTCATACCCACCACCTGGCTCCCCCAATCTCCTCTTCAAAACCCCCCCTCTTCAAAACCCTCAGGTTGTTTTTCAAAGTCCATAGTCTCTCATGGTTCACCTCCCCTTCCAATTTCCTTCAACTCCCTTCTCCTCTCCATCTCCCCATGTCCTCCATGCTATTTGTTATGCTCCACAAATAAGTGAAACCATATGATAATTGACTTTCTCTCCTTGACTTATTTCACTCAGCATAATCTCTTCCAGTCCCATCCATGTTGCTACAAAAGTTGGGTATTCATCCTTTCTGATGGAGGCATAATACTCCATAGTGTATATGGACCACATCTTCCTTATCCATTTGTCCGTTGAAGGGCATCTTGGTTCTTTCCACAGTTTGGTGACCGTGGCCATTGCTGCTATAAATGGGGTACAGATGGCCCTTCTTTTCACTACATCTGTATCTTTGGGGTAAATATCCAGTAGTGCAATTGCAGGGTCATAGGGAAGCTATGAAGATTACTTTTAATGAAAAAGTAATGTGCTCAGGACTTACTAAAATGCTTATATTTTGGGTATAATATCATTTAAATATTTTCCATTCTAGTGTTTTATATAATTTTAAGTAAGGTTTTAGCACCTTCAAAACTGACATTTAATTGTAAAAAATGGCAATCATAATTTTTCACTTGGTTACCTTTTAAAAATATTACTTTTTCTTGTATTTTTAAATAAACCTATTTTTTAGAGCAGTTATAGATTCACAGAAAAATTGGGCAGAAGGCACAGAGATTCCCATAAGGCCCCTCCCTATACACATGTTCCCATAGTTTTGCTCCTCTAGAATGTCATACAGTTGGAATCAGATAACATGTGGTCTTTTTATATTGGCTTCTTTCACTTAGTAATGTGTATTTTAAGTTTTTTTTCATAGATTGACAACTTATTTCTTTTTAGTGCTGAATAATGTTCTGTTGCCTAGATGTACCACAGCTTTGCTTCTCTTTCTTGCTTGCTTTCTCTTTCTTTCCTTTACTTCCTTCCTTCCTTCTCTCTTTCTTTCTTACCCTCCTTCCCTTCCTACCTTCCTGTTCATCTACCGAGGTGCATCTTAGTTGCCTCCAAATATTTGGCAATTATGCATAGAGCTGCTATAAACACCCACGTGCAGATTTTTGGGTGAATATAAGTTTTCACTTCATTTGGGTAAATACCAAAGAGTGCAATTGCTGGATCATATGGTAAGAGTATGTTTAGTTTTGTAAGAAGGCATCAAACTGCTTTCTAAAGTGGTTGTATCATTTTGCATTACCACCAGTAATGAATGAGAGTTCTCTTCCTTATGCTTGCTCTCCACATTACCATTGGTATTGTCAGTGCCTGGATTTTGATCATTCTAATAGGTGTGTAGTGGTATCTCATTGTTGTTTTAATTTGCAATTCTTTGGTGACCCATGATGTGAAACATCTTTTCATTTACTTATTTACCATCTGTGTGTCTTCTTTGGTGAGGTGTTTGTTGAGGTCTTTGACTCATGTTTTAATTGGGTTGTTTGTTTTCTTACTGTTGAATTTTAAGAGTTCTTTGTATATTTTGGATAACCGTCCTTTATCAGATGTGTCTTTTGCAAAACAAAATTTTCCAGTCTGTGGTTTGTTTTTTCATTCTCTTGATATTTTCTTTTAAGTTTTAATTTTAATTTTAATTTTTTTAAATTTTTAATTTTTAATTTTTTATAAACATATAATATATTTTTATCCCCAGGGGTACAGGTCTGTGAATCGCCAAGTTTACACACTTCACAGCACTCACCGAAGCACATACCCTCCCCAATGTCCATAACCCCACCCCCTTCTCCCAAGCCCCCTCC